>NW_016814470.1:1528593-1614026 GCF_001698545.2 Rhinopithecus bieti | reverse complement strand
AGAAAACCAAACACCGCATGTTCTCACTCATAGGTGGGAACTGAACAATGAGATCACTTGGACTCGGGAAGGGGAACATCACACACTGGGGCCTATCATGGGGAGGGGGGAGGAGGGAGGGATTGCATTGGGGAGTTATACATGATATAAATGATGAATTGATGGGTGCTGACGAGTTGATGGGTGCAGCACACCAACATGGCATAAGTATACATATGTAACAAACCTGCACGTTATGCACATGTACCCTAGAACTTAAAGTATAATAAAAAAAAAAAAAAAAAAAAAAGATTGGAGTGCAGATCCCCATATTTGGAAGACAAGGTCTTTTTTGCTCACCCTGGTTTCAATAAGCTGTGATCAAGCGGCTCCAGGGACATGTGCACAACTGCCTGCCATTGGGATTAGGATGGGGGCTGGGTAGTTGCTTGGGAGCTAAGACCTGAAATTGACCAAAATTAACTGCAATTTACCATCCAAGCCTTCCCCTGGAAGTTGCAAGCCTTCAATAGACTCCAGAGTTTCAAAATAGTTGTACCAGACAAATTCTGGCAGTGCAATTGTTATCTAGATGGGGAAACAGATCCCTCCTTCTTCCTACTCTGTCACCTTTCCAGAGTTCTATATATACATTTTAAAACAGGATTATATACACTGTTTTTAACTTCTTTCAATCTAATCAAGTCAATAGTCATTCTTGTCTACAATTCTTTATGGCCGAATGATTTTTCATTGTATGACCACACAGTCATTTATTGAACTAGTTCCCTATTACTGGACATTTTAGCCTATTTCTAGTTTTTCACCACTATATACCGCATACAGAGGTATACATATCTTTGCTCACTTGTCTGATTATTTCACTAGGAAAGAGGAAGGTAAGATTTTGAGGTACAGTTGGAATATTTAGGGAACAGAAAGTACATTAGAGAGGTAGAACTTTCTAGATATCAAGAACAGCTTGAGCAAAGACCCAGAGGGATACAAGTGCATCTCACATCCAGAACTGTTGCAACTGCAAAAATATTCATTCTTTGCTTTCTTTCAAAGTGTCTCCTCACCACTCCAGCCCTTGGTGAAATAGCCATACACTCATATGTCCTGGGCTATGCTGTTCAGGGTTCTTCCTCATTGGCCAATGGACTTCCTCACAATCCTAGGCTACACCCTGTGCAACTGGCAACACACAGACCAATTCTTCTAGGAACCTAGGTGGCCATGAAAGGCTGGGACATATTTTAAGGACATTAACTTTTTGTCTTAAAATAGTGCCCAGTCAAAAGGAAAAATTCCATGTGTGTCTAATTCACTTGTGCAAGAAAATAAAATGGCTGGAGGGTGTCCCCCCACCCTGCCCTGCCCCGCATGTCTTTCTTTTAATTTAAGAAGGGCTATTTGATGTCCCGGAAATACTTTGAGGCTTTTTGTTGCCCTTGTAGACCTAACAATAAAAGAGTCTAAGAGGTAGAAGCAGTTGGCAGTTCTGGGTGAAAAACCCAAGAACAAAGAAAAAAAATTCTGGTTAGATGGAGGCTGAGAATCTCAGAATTTTGAAAGTACTTCAGGCCTGGGTTCTAGTTTCAGGTTTTCTGGGAGGGGACACATGACAAAATAGAGGTCTCTGTACTGTGACATAGAGAGTGCCATACCAACATATGCTTCCCCATGATGCTAGAAATTCCCCATTATAACTGTAGGTGAAGATCAATAAAAGGGCTCCTATCCTTTCCCCCTGCTGGTACATGGAACTGTGCTAGGACACACAGGAAACTACACCAGTGGTTCTAAGCCAGGAGTGATTTTGCCCTGCAGGAGACATTTGGCAAAGTCTAGAGGCATTTTTGGTTGTCACAACTAGAGGAGGTGGTGCTCATGGCATCTAAGTCGGTTGAGGCCAGGGATGCTGCTAGCATCCTACAATGCACAGGACGGTCTCCAACAAAGAAATATCCAGCCCCAAATGTCAGCAGTGCCGAGGCTGAGAATTTGGAGTATCTCCAAGAGCATACGTTTTACTCCATGGTAAATAATTTAAAACAGCATTTAAAATTAAAATAAGTACATCAATTAAGGTGCAGTGAGGTGGAATAGGCATTTTTCTTCCCTTTCAAACCCTACTAGCCCTCCACCAGCAACCCTCCACTCCCCCTGCTCCACTATACCTTCTTCCCTCCCCAAACTCATATTCCTTCTTTCTGGAGCTTAAAACTCATTAAAACCTCATTCTGAGGCTAGCAGGGCTGACATCGGGAGGGAGGCCATTTGTAATATATCTCACGGCAGGCCTAAGGGTCCACTGGAGGTGAGCCAGGAGGCTCCTCCTAGAAGGGCCGAGAAACAGAATGGCTGAGCCAGGCTGAAGGCCAGGAAGAGGGGAGCCCTGCCTGTTTGGGGATGTGGGGACGGTGTGGTCAGGAGAGGTGAAGGAGTGAACAGGGAGGTGTCCACAGTCCCTTTGATGAGCTGGCAGCAGGTGGCCTCTAGAGGGGAGAGTCAGGGAAGCCCAAGGTCCCTGTGGGAGCAGCTGAATGGGCTGACCACAGGGCTGAGGTGCTCCTGATCTTCCATCCCTCATATCACATCCATACCCAAGTCGAATGCTGCAGGCCTCCAGTGAGAGACTTGAGCCCAATTAAAGGACAATGTGCTATGCCTAGCATTTGAGAGTCCATGTGTCACTGTCCTGTTAATAGAAGACTTTTTTCAAAAGAACAGAGAATAACCATCTTACGCTACTGATGTTAAGAGTCTAATAAGGGGTTATCATGGAATGCCAAGTTACCATGAATTTTAAAGAAAAAAAAACCCACAAGCGATTTTAAATGTCAAGCCGTGGCTTTGGCCCCAAGCCTTTGGGGAGCAGGAAGTGACTCTTCTGTGTCCTCAAGGGAAGTTGTGTAAGTTGGAAGCGCCTGGGTAAGGCACAGGGTTTGGGTCAGATGTTGGCTGTCCTGAGGTGGGGAGTGGCCGCAGGGCAGGAACCTGTGGGCTGTTAGAAGCCAGTCTTTTTCTGGGCTGGAGCTGGTAAAATGAATTAGTCAAGTGGTTACCAGTTCCCTGGAGGAAATCAGGGCCGGGACCAAAAGGGTATTTTTTCACAGAAGTGTAGCTTAGCAAGGAGGTGTGGCTCTCCCATCCTCTCTCTGTTACGTGCACTGAGATGTGGGACAGCCTTTCCCGGAGACCACCTCCTTTCTCCCAGGCTCAGCGCAGCTTCTTCCCAGACTCTCCCATAGAGGAATTTCTCCTGCAGAGCACTGTCCCCAAAACCATGTGCTTCCAAGTGGCTGTGTCAAGCTCTGCTTCTTTCAGGGAACCTGACCTAATACAGGCCCTGAAGGGGCAAGTTTGGGACCATGCAGGGGTCTCAGGGGCACTGAGTGTGAGAGGGGATGGAGCTGACAGGAGAAGAAGAAAATTGACAAGGGGTTGCACGGAAGAGGAGAGAGCCCCTGCATCTTCATAGTCCTTACTCTTTTGGGGCTTGGGGAGCTGGAACATCACACCAGCTGCTTGTATGGAAACCCAAAAGGATGGGCTTGAGTTCTGATCCTGCCCCGATGACTCACACATAATCCACACTTTCTCTCTAGACCCCAGCTTTCACATTTAACAAACCTGGACACGTAACTGCAGCAGGACTGGGATTTTGGGAGAGTTACTCTGAGAGGGCTAGTTCCCTCATACCGACCTCAGGGATAGCTCCAAGATAGACTCTGTGGGCCCCCAGCCATTTTGTCTGGGATGGTGGTCTCCCTGCATTGGAGAGCCAGGGGTGAGTCTGGTAAAATGAGTGAAGAGGCTGTGTGTCAGGGCAATGCAAGCCCGGAAGTGAGGGGGAAGACAAGGAAATCTAACTCGGCAGATGAAAGTGAGAGTGGTAATACAGAGGTTCTGGTTAAAAAATTACAGATCTGCACTGCTGGAAGGTGGAAAATTATTCCATAAATAACTCGGGAAACCTGTGGACATGAGAGGGAAATGGGAACACAGAGAATCAGCCAGGCCGAGTGGGATGAAAGGGGCAACTCAGAGAGTAACCCTTCCTACCGTCCCCCAGCTGGTGACTTTGATGCCTGGGGACTTTGATGCCTTAAGTTGGTCTGCCTTGCCAGGCTCCACTCTCTGCTCTCGACCTCTCCTTGCTATTCTATTGAACTCTCGTAGTTAAATACACTCTTATTCTGCACCCCCTGCTCAAGAGCCATCAATGGCTCCCTATGGCTCTTCTCATCACGTTTAAATACTTCTCTGTAGCTTTCTAGCCTAATTGTTAATTCAACAAGTATTTATCCATTTTTAATTACATATTGAAATTGAAAATATATTACACCAACCTGAACATGATTAAATAATGGTACAAAAGTAGGAACAGTGCATAGTGAATCTAACTCAGACCCCCAAATCCTCCATCTGCAGGGACATCAGAAATATGCTTTACATATCAAATGATAGGTGTAAATATTTTTCTTATAAAAATGGGACATTATTTACTTTGCTCTTCACCTTGATTTTATCACTTATAAATATATCTTTGAGACTACTCCTTGTTAGTACAATGTTCCATTGTATGAGTGCACCATGGTTTATTTAATCAGACCCCAGCTAAAGACTTGGCTTTGAGTCTTTTGTCAAGACAAGCAATACCACTACAGACACCCTTGCACATACCCCTTTTGCACATGGGCAGTGCACAATTATATCTGGAGGACAAACTAGAAGCAAAGTGGCTGGATCAAAGGGCACCTGTGTTCCATCACCTGACTGACACAACAAATCCCCCTGCAGGGCGGGGCAGACCTTCCTCCCTCTGTTCCAGTCACCCCGTGTCCTCATCAAACGTTGTGATCTTTGCCAGTCTGCTAAGTGAAAAATAGCTCTTGTTTTATTTTGCATTTCTTTGATTTTGATGGAGGCTGGGTATCTTTTCATCTGTTTCAAAGTCATCTGTATTCCTTTTTCTGTGAACCAACTGCTTTCAAGCCCTTTGGCCATTTCTCTATGAAGGTATGGAAATATTTATTGATATCCAGTTACATGCCACATAAGTCAGAGATGATCCCTGCCCACCCTCCATAATTAGACCTCATTCTCCCTTATTGACCGTTAGCCGTTACCCCCCCTCCCCAAACCCTGACTCTAATCGGGTCCCTTGGGAGTTTCACAGACTCGCTTAGCCATCTGGAGTCAACAAGGCAAAGGCATTTGTGTGTGTGTGTGTGAACGTGAGAGATGAGAATATCTTCCTTTTGTATTATCATCCTTCAATTTCTACTATAACTAATTACAAAAGTAATGCATCTTCTTGGTAGAACATATAGATGCTATAGAACAGCATGAATGAGAACATTTTTAAAATCCCGTGTGATTCCAGTCACACTGCAATAAACATCTTTGAGCCACTTCCTTCAACATTGTTCTCTGCATATATGTGTCCTTTTATAAAACTGGCATCATACTATACATACAGTTTGGTTTTTAAAATCTTTTTTGACTTAATACTATGTCATCGTAAATTCTAAAATTATTCAAAAGTCTCTTTTCTATTTTCCTATTCTTTTATTTTTAAAATTTTTAAAATTTCCATAGGTTATTTGGGGAACAGGTTGTGTTTGGTTATGTGAGTAGATATGAGTAGGGGCTTTTGCTTGTTTGTTTTGTTTTTGAGACAGAGTCTCGTTCTGTTGCCCAGGCTGGAGTGCAGTGGCGCGATCTCGGTTCACTGCAAGCTCTGCCTCCCGGGTTCAAGTGATTCTCCTGCCCCAGCTTCGCGAGTAGCTGGGACTACAGGCGCCCACCACCATGCCTGGCTAATTTTTTGTATTTTTAGTAGAGACAGAGTTTCACCGTGTTAGCCAGGATGGTCTCAATCTCCTGACCTCATGATCCGCCTGCCTTGGCCTCCCAAAGTGCTGGGATTACAGGCGTGAGCCACCATGCCCGACCACATGAGTAGGTTCTTTAGTGGTGATTTGTGAAATTTTGGTGCACCCATCACCCCAGCAGTATATACTGCACCCTATTTGTAGTCTTTTATCCCTCACCCCTTCCTACTCTTTCCCCCTGAGTTCCCAAAGTCCATCGTGCCATTCTTATGCCTTTGCATCCTCATAGCTTAGCTCCCACTTATAAGTGAGAACATACGATACAAAAACTTCATTTTTATTGGCCAACAAATTCTTTCACAGGAATGTTCTAACATTTATTTAATCAATCCCCTTGTTCCTGGATCTTGTTTACTCTCTCCCTTCCCTCTCTCATTCCTCCTTTCCTTCCACTTCATACACAAAACATGCTTATATCTCCATTTCCTTCATGTGGATTTCTAGGAGGGCATTTGGCAGATCAAAGGGTGGAACATTTTTATGGCTCTTGATTTGTTGGCTTGGCTAGTTCAAAACATATTCCACCTCCTCTTAGGATGTCTAGATATTAGACAGCTAACAACTGAGACCTCCCTTCAGCATGGATTCTAGATATGATTTAGGCTCTGCTAATGAGATGAACTTCTGCAAGTGTGAGTCAAAGCTAGTGATGCAGGGGAACGGCAGGGGGGTGGGGCCCCCATTTTGCTAGCACAGTTCAGAACAGAGGGGCATGGCTCTGGAGCCAAGAGTTACGGTGATCATTCCTGTTCTGGAACTTTGTGATCGAGGCAGAGGCGGCCGTTCTGTTGGCAGCCAGGCCAGCATTGTGTTTTTGGAACTCATTCCTGGAAGCCCAGCCTAGGATGCATTACTTCTACCTCCTGTTGAGTCTGCAAGCTATCTAGTCTCCTAATAAATCTCTTTCTGCTTAAAGTAACCGAGTGTATTCTGTTGTCTACAACTAAGATCATTGAACGGTGAAGTCCCTGTTTGTCAAAATGTCCTCCAGGAAGGTTGGACCAATGTAGAGTTCCACTAAGTGTGAGAGGCTAAGATGCTGAGAGCATTTCAGGGGAAGCTGATACTCTCTTCCAGGGATGGGTAGTGTATTAGTCAGGGTTCTCTAGAGGGACAGAATTCATAGGATATGTGTGTGTGTGTGTGTGTGTGTATGTATCAACTTGACTGGATTGACAGATAGAAAGTATGAATCCTGGGTGTGTCTGTGTGGGTATTGCCAAAAGAGATTAACATTTGAGTCAGTGGTGGGGAAGGCAAATCCACCCTAAGTTTGGTGGGCATGATCTAATCAGCTTCCAGCGAATATAAAGCAGGCAGAAAAACATGAGAGAGATGAGACTGGCCTAGCCTCCCAGCCTACATCTTTCACCCATGCTGGGCACTTCCTGCCCTCGAACATCGGACTGCAAGTTCTTCAGTTTTGAGACTGGCACTGGCTCTCCTTGCTCCTCAAGCTTGCAGACAGCCTATTGTGGGACCTTGTGATCGTGAAAGTTAACACTTAAACTCCCACGTTTATATATATGTGTGTGTGTGTGTGTGTATATGTGTGTGTGTATATATGTATATACACACACATATATAAACATGGGAGTTTCTTAAGTGTGTGTGTATATATATATGTGTGTGTGTATATATGCCTCTCTGAGTTCAGGTCACATCACAACAGCTCGCCTGGCACTTGGTTCCTCTGCTGCTGTTTCCTGGAGCTCCTTCCATCAGAGTGGGTCTTTCTGACCTCTAATTTCCCTCCATACCTCCTAAGCCTTGGGCAGATGCTCAGTGAGTATCCACGGTATGTACCAAAAATGATTCAACAGCTTCCTGCACCCAAGCCAGGTTCAGACTGTCGGGGCTTGAGGAGTATTACATGGTAGTAGGAGTAATAATAGCTAACATTCTCCAGGCACCCCAAGTGTGTCCGGCCACTATACCGAACATTCACATAGGTGCTCTCATTCACTCCTCCAAACTACCCTGGGAGGTAGGATTGAGGTTTCTGTTTCACAAGTTCAGAGAAGTCAGATAATTTGACCAGGGTCACGCAACTGGTAAATGCGGAAGTCCAGACACAACCCAGCTCTGTTTGACTCTAGAGCCCAGAGTTAAACATGTGATCACAGGAAAAGTGGCAAGTGTGCAGTTGAGAAGGCTCTGGACACCGCCTCAACTTAAAGTTACTCAAGCTTAACATCTCCTGCGAGGGGTGAATGGATGGGCCCCCAGTAGACTGCCCTGAGAAGGATTTGGCACCCTGTCTGTGATTTTCCTGCCCAAAGTGCATGACCTGAACTTAATCATGAAGAAACAGCATCAGACATGGCCCAAGTGAGGGACACTCTACAAAACAGCTGGTCTGCACTCTTCACAAATGTCAAGGTCATGAAAGACAAAGAAAGATGCAGGAACTGTTCCAGACTAAAGAGACCATGATGACCAGATGCCAGGCCTGGTCCTGGAAGGGATGGTGGACCAGAAAGGACTCGAGAGGGACAGTTGACAAAAAGTAAAGGTCACCTGTACACTAGCTCATGTCTTTGTTAAGTCTCCTGAGTTTGTGGATGTGGTTGTATGAGAAAATATCCTTGTTTTTAGGAAATGCATGCTGAAGCCATTCAGGGTAAAGGGAATAATCATAATAATAGCAATCACGATGTGTGTAAATAGAGAGAGATAAGGCAAAAATGGCAAAATGTTAAATTGGTGAATCTTGGTGAGAAGTATATGAGAGTTTGTTGTCCTCTTCCTGCAGTATGTACTTAAGTTGAAAAAATTCAAAATAAAATTTGGAAAAAAAAAAACCCTGATCTTTCCCAGAACCAGTGTTTTAAGCTACAGGGAAGAGAGGAAGAATGGAGATTCCTACTTACTGGGAACCTGCTATGTGCTAGGCACATACCTAAATATTCAGATGGCTACAGTGCCCCTAAGAAGTAGTGTTGCCTGTGCCCGTTTTATAGATCAGGAAACTGATGCTCAGGGACCTAAAGTAACAAGCTTAGGGCACACAGCAGTTAGTGGCCCAGAAGGCCTTCATGCCAGAGGCTATCTGACCCCACAATCTCTCCCCTACCTCTGGGTAGAGCAGTAGTGCGGGAAGGATGTAGGGGGGATGACGACCTTGACTTCTGGTCCCAAGCTGGCCACCATGAGCAGTAAAGGACACAGACCACAGCCAGCGCATACCACTCTGGGGAGATGCCCAGTGATGGGGGAGGATGTGAGGAAGGGACCTCAGTCCTTCCATGCATGCAACTCCAGGGAGCAGCCCTCTTGTAACCAAGGCTTCCTCTGAACACAGTTGCCATATGAAGGAAGGAGCAGTGTCGCCAACCTGGTAGGAGCTCAGAGTAAGTTTCTCAGACTCCCTGGGAGAGACGAAGGCTGGCAACTGGATTTGCATCCCAGCCCACCTGCCGGGAGGTTGTTGGAGAGGGGGAGAGTTGAAATGTCTGGGTGGTTGCCAAAGAGCCTCCTAGGGGACAATTTCTGTCCCCCCCCCGTTCTTGGGACCAAGCCCCTCTGTCCTGGCTGGGGATCTCTCCATTCTTCAGGGGCCTTGGGTCCCAGTACTGGGTGCTGCAGGCCTCTGTGGGGGAGCCAGGCCTTCTGAGCTTCATATACCTGCCTGGTGCCCTTCATCGTCACCTGCCTGGGGTGGGGTGGGGCCATGCAGGTGCCTTTCATAGAAAGTTCTTTACACATGGATCACTGATAGGCAAAGAGCAGCACTATGAATGGGAGGTGGAAGGTCCTCTTCCTACCCTCAAATTTCCATCCCTGCCTGTCATAGTGCCTGAAAGGCCTCCATTGGTATCAGGTCTTTTATTTATTTTTATTTAATTTATTAAGTTTTTTTTATCTGTACTCAATTTCTTAAAGAGTTTTTTGTTTCCTTTTAAGACAGGGTCTCACTCTGTCACCCAGGCTACAGTGCAGTGGCACGATCACAGCTCTTTGCAGCCTCAACCTCCTAGGCTCAAGTGATCCTCCCACCTCAGCCTTCCAAGTAGCTAGGACCACAGGCACACACCACCACACTCAGCTAATTTTATTATTTTTTCTAGCGACTGGGTCTCCCTATGTTCTCAGGCTGGTTTTGAACTCATGAACTCAAGCGATCCTCCCCACCTTGGCCTCCCAAAGTGCTGGGATTACAGGCTTGAAACATCGCACTTGGCTTTGGCATCAGGTCTTTTAATTAAGGCAATGGAGGCTTCCGCTGAGATGAAATACACTTTCCAAGGTGGGGAGGATTCATGGGAGGAGGGCTCCCCAAAGCCTCCTCTCCTCTCTCATCCTCAGTTTCTTTGTCTATAAAATAGGGAGAATAATAACTCACTGGGCTTCTAGGCAGAATTTGACCTTGGTGAATTCCTCTTCCCATCTGCAAAGGGAGGATTGGATTCACACAGGCTTCTTACACATTAGAATTGCCTGGCGAGCTTTGAAACTATCACTGACCAAGCTCCAGCCCAGATCCCTTGAGTGAGGTTTTCCTAGGAGTGGGACCCCACATCAAGATGTTTTTCTTAAATTGCCAGGTGATTCTGATTTGAAGTTAGGCTTCAGCATTGTGGGAAAATGATCTCTTACGTGTCTGAATACGGACATGTCATGAGTCTGTGTGTAGTAAGCCTGTGACAGTTTGGCCCCCATTTATGGTACCCCGCTAAGTTCCCTGGAATTGGGAAGCCTAGGGAGGAATAGCTTGGTGGGGATGTGGGAGGCTGGAGCTCCTTGGAAGTACTGGAGAGATGTGTTCAGAGCTCAGGGTGCGGCTGATTCAAGGATGAGGGGCCTGAGGAGCTCATGGACTGTCAGACAGACAGTCGGGCCGGGCTTGGTCCAAGGTCAGAGGTGTTTGCATAGTTCGATGATGTAGAGTTGAACTTCGTATAGTTCAATGTGCTTGGCATATAGTAGAAGCCCAAAAAACATCTGTTGAAGAAAAGGATGAAGACTCAGGTCCGATATCAATCAGAGGATGACGTGCCCTTCAGATGCTCCCTTTTATTGTTGAAGCCCACTATTTCCCACTGAGGCATTAACTAATAAAATGACATATTTTATCATCTTAACAATCTTTCAAAGCAAGTATTACTGTTCCCATTTCACAGATGTGCGAACTGAGGCTCAGGAAGTTTAGGTAACTTGCTCAAGGTGGCATGGCTCTGAGAAAGCAGAGCTGAGTTTCACAATCAGGTCTGGAGACCCCAAAGCCCACCCTAGTACTTTGGTTCTGCCCTCAGACCCTGTCAGGGTAGGAGGGTCCTTGGAGACCAGCGCATGCCTCCTCTTGTTTGGGCACCGAGGGAGCTTAGCTTTGCGAGGTGACATTGGGACATACCCAAAGCCCACTGCCAGGGAGTGGCCCAACCAGGGCCACCAGAAGGTCTTTGGACTCCTAGCCCAGTGCTTCCTTGGAAGGCTTTTATTGGAAGGTAGAAGATACTGCACTGATGTTGGGCTTTTGGGCCAGGTAGGGCCACCCTGGGCTCAGCTGTGAATTAGATGAGAGTGTTTTTGGTGATGTACTCCTACCACTTCTACTTTCCCACATCCTCCTTTCAGATCTCTCACCACCACCACCCCTGATCCCACACACATCCTGCCTTAATGGTGTGTCTGAATCATAGACCCCTACTACTGTGACCAGTGTTCCAACAATTTCTGCTCAAGCTATTGAGGAGAAGGATCCGCTAAATGAATTCACAGAAAAAGAGCCAACAACTATCACATTATGTAGCACCCCTCTATTTAACCAACAACTCCAGAAGATCGTGGCACCTTACCCTCACAGAATAAAGCCCTCATAGCAGAACTTCGAACACCAGTAGGCTCCTGGAGAGAAATGCTGAAATGGAGCCAGTTGAGGGGAGATGTGCACTGCAGTCTGAAAAATCATGATATTGTAAAACCTCAAGCCACCCGTGGCAATCTCTTTCTCCAAACTTAGGTTGGAATGCCCTTAAAGCATTCCCACAGTGGTCACCTGGCTTGGTTACCTCTACTGTCAGGGAGTGCACCACTTCACGAGGCAGTCCATTCTGTCTTGCCAAGCTGCTCCCAGCTTCATTGTGTAATAGAATCACCTGTTCTTTCCCAGTACTCTACTGGTCTATCTGAGGGTGGCTGGCTGGGGTTGACTGTGCTCCAGCTGGAACAGGTGTGCATGTCTCCCTGTGACAGCACAGAGTCAGCCAGGCATCCTCACACTGAAGGGCAAATATTTGTCACCTCTCCATGGTGGCGGCAGTCAGCCTGCCTTATTTTTCCACGTCGGAAGGATCCTATTATAGCAGGTCTTGTCTTGGGTTACATGTCAGAGTTCTCTGACATCAGGTTGTATTTAAAGGTTCGGCGCCGGGACTGTCCCCTGCCACGTCCCACCAGCCTTGGCTGGCTTTATTTCCCCATTGGCTTCTTTTGGTCTCAATTGAGTGTTATGCACCATGAACAGTGGTGACACAGGTCTGTGACTTGGTCCTGCCCTGCAGTGGTACACAGCACTGGGAGAATATACCTATAGCAGAGACACCAAACCAACCAAGAACTAGGGAAGGTCATTTAAAGCAACTCTGTAACTATCTTTTCATGCCTTCACGGTGTTTGCCACACTCTATACTGGGGCCAATAATGTTAAATCAAATAGAATTCAGTGCATCAAGATTTGGTGTAGGCGATATGTTCTGGGCTGGGTGGTGTGGCATGAAAGGGCAGATATCATGGGTTTTAAAGAGCAGTTAGAAGTAGTATGCAAAGAGAAGTGGTTCAGCTGCTGTAACTGAAAGGCCAAGATAACAATGGCTTAAACACAACAGACGTGTATTTCTCCCCCGATAACAGTAATAATTTAAGCAATCCAGGGCTACTATGGCAGTTTCATGGTTTTGGAGACCCAGGCTCCATCCACCTTGTTGCTCTGCCATTCTCAATCCACAACTTTCACCATATGGTTCAAAACGGCTGCTTTGGAGCCCGCCATCACGTCACTATTTCAACCTACAGGAAGAGGCAAAGTGGAAATTGAAGAAATGTCATTTCCATTTAGGACAGGCTGACCCAGAACTGGTACATGTCACTTCCCCACATATCCCATTGATAGAACTTCTTCTTGCAGCCACTTCTACCTCTGCAAGGAGTCTGGGCAATGCAGTCTTAAATTCTATCACTGAGGGGCATGAGGATAGTGCATTATTGGGGGTAACCAGTCAACTTGGCCACAGAGAGGAGCCAATCCCAGGCATCTAGAATACTGGAATGAACTTGGCCTGGGCATGTGGGGATGAGGGACTGAGTCTGCAAGGAGCTCGTATAGAGTATCTCAGAGGGAAACCCTAATGGAGAAGTGTTGGACACAGGGTCTTGATTACTAGGCAGGGCTCCAGAGATTATAAGAGGACCTTGGTGAACTCACAGAATTCTGCGCCTGAGCTTTGATTTATAAATAGACCTGCTTCTGATACGTTGAAGTCTTTAAAATTGTACTCTCTTTTAAATTAGCCTGGGGGAGAGAGGTCAACAGGGGTTTGCAACTTTAAAAAACCTTGTTAGTCCTTTCGCAACTCAGAGAGTTCTTTGGTCAAATAAAGAGTTACTTGTCCATTGATCTTTTCTTGTAAATCCCACATCTGGTACACCTTTTTGGGTACAAGATCATACACCTGTGTGATGACTTTTACTGCTGGGAAGGATCTGCTGTGGATATCTGTTATTTCATTTTATCCTTACATCAAAGTTACGAGATCAACGTATGATCCCTGTTTGAAAGGCATAGAAACTGAGGCTTGGGGATTTGTCCAAGGCCACCCAATCCCTTTTGCGGTGAAGCTAAGTCTTTTGTCTCTTTGCACTGCACCTCTCAAGAAACAATTGGCTATCTGTGGCAACACATCCAAAAATATGGACCAGTAGAACACTAGACCTTCATATGGACCTATGAGAGAGAGAAAAAAATCTGTGGTCAAACAAGACTGGGAAATGAAGCATATTTATCTATCTCCATTTGGAGATTCACAGAGCACACAAGAATATTAATAGTTCTGATGAATCCTGCAGGCTTTAAGCCATTGTTGGTTTAAACCATTGTTGTTTAAATATCTCTCTCTGACAAGGTTCCTCCAGCTGAAAAGGGTAAGAGGTTGACCGCTAGGTGACTCCAGGTAAAGTATTGGATTGTCGGAGCAAGTTGCTTAACATCTCTGTTGGGGTTTTGGGGAAAGGATAAACAGTACTTTGGTACTTCTCCCACTTAGTTTAGAACAAATTGGGAGATTGCTGGAGAGGTCGTTCAGATGAAGATCAAAATATCAGCACCTCTGACACATGCTATTCGGACAGGGATGCTCGGGTCCCTGGGAGGATGGGCTCAGCATATCTTCTGAGTCAGCTAGGCTTAGGCTTTTCCACCCTGAAGTAGAGCCAACAGGCTGACTGCAGGCCCACCCTAAGAGGCTGGGCCCAGGGCATGTCTTAGCAGGCAGACAGATCCCCTGCGGGGAACTCAGAGCGGTAGAACTCTTTCACCCAAACTCACCATTCAGGTAAGTTGCTGCTCCTCCCAACATGTTCCCACCCCTGGTTTCCTTACTTGGCACATGGAATTAATGAAACCCATGGTTTCTGTCTACCAAGGTTGTTATGGGGGTGCCACAAATGGCAATGGGGAAATACACTGAAAAATATAAATTGTGAAATTACTTTATTCAGGTATCAGTTCTCATGCTCTTCTTATAAGGCTGATAGCTATGTTAAATCATTCATTCATTCATTCATTCATTCATTCATTCACAAAGAGTTCATTTTTGAAGCATAGCTTAGGTGCTGGGAGACAAAGCACAGCACTTCTGCTCAAGAGGAAAGAAAATGTTGAACTCCTGTAGCCCAAGCCCCTGTCTGCAGATGAGGAAGCAAAGTTCAGAATAATCAGGGCCTTCCCCGGGAGTTGGGTTGGCTGGTGCGACAGAACCACCACTCACCTCCAGCTATGTCATGCTCTGTCCCACCTCTGTGCCTTTGCTTACTCTGCCTGACACCTTAAAGGCCCTCTCCACATCTCTCCCTCCACCCAAATTCTGCCTATTCTTAAGAGACTAGCTCCAGGCCCATTTCCCTAATGAGCCATTATATATTTTGGTCCCCCTTTGCTTGGAACTCACTGAGCCCTTACTATCTGCTGTGCTCATCTTAGCACTTGATTTTCTCCAATGGTTTTACAAGGCTATGTGTCATCTCCTCACTGACTGCCCTCCGCCCCATCTCAGGTGCAGGAGGGGTCAGGGAGGGCTGTTGGCTGATGGTCTGCTGATGGATTTAGCCAGCCAGGGAAGGTGGCAGGCTGACGAGGATCTCATTTTCCCCTTTCGCTGACATGTTCCTAATTTGGCTTTATGAGATTTTCCTGGGGTGTCAGCTGTGCTGTTTGGAGCTGGGCTGCAAAGGGCAGAATGTCCAGTGGCAAGGGGAATGGCATGTGGGAAGGGCTTGGCAGAGGGCAGGGGTGTCTGCCGCCTTTCCCAGCCTCCAGCAGGGTCTCGGAATGTTCTGGCCCACTTTGGAGTCTTAAAAGGACATGTTGGGATAAAAAAAACACTTACAGAGATTTTTGGAATGTGGGCCACAGAGAGAACGTAATGGAAGGGCAAGGCTAAGGTCCCCCGAGGAGAGTCACACAAGGCCTGAGGAGGGGCTGGGGCCGGCTGCACGAGGACACGTTCTCATGGGATGCCATCTCATAATGAGTGCCGACAGGACAGCTGGCCCCGAAGTGGCATTCTCCAGAAATGACTGCACTGCCCTGGGTTTTGCCTCTTTGTGGCCTGTTACAGACCACTACCCTGTGCCTCAGTTTTCTTGTCTGTAAAAAGGGATGATTGGACTTCATCAGAGGCCACACATTAGTCTCAGGTGTTTTCTTTTTAAATTTGAATTCTTTCTATATTTAAAATGGAAATATTTTACATTATCAATGTATTTTCTGGCTGTTCTTAAAAAAGAAAAAAAAAAAAAAGAATGTCCAGAAATCCTGTGCGTGCTCAGCAATGATCTGTGTGGCAGTCATCCCCCAAGTCCTGGCTGTCCTTTTCTTTGGTGTGACCTTGTGTCCCCAGTGGGCATTCAGGCTTGTCCCCAACCCTTGCCCTGGCCACACACTTCCTGGGGTTCCTTCCAGCATGGGCGTCTGTGGTTAGGAGTGGACAGTGGGATGGGAGCTCATTGGGACAAGCAGTGCCTAAGGGTCCGGGCCCTGGGTGCTTAGCACGGCGCCTTCACTGACCCACCGAGTGACCCTGGAGAGCTGCCTCCCCCGTGCCTTCATTTTTTTCATCTATTAAAAGAGGGAGGTGGTTGAAACCATCAATAAGATCCTTTCAAGCTCTCACTTTTGATTCAGGCAAAAATGCCATCTGCCTGAATGAAATGGAGCTGTGATTTCAATGCTGTGGAATGCGGCCGCCCCAGCCCTTGAAAACTTCATGATGGAGAGTGAGAGGGAGAGGAAGGAAAAGAAGGAAAGGGGACCCTAGCTAGTAGTGAGGTCTGAGCAAGTATGTGGCTCAGGCAGACCTGCTCAGGCTGCTGGTGGGGTTGAAAGAAGCAACCTAGTCTCCTGGAATTCCTTCCAGGTCAAGGTCTTGGAATGCCTCCAACCCCACCCTTTCCAGAAGCCCAGGGCTCTGGGTTAAAGCTGAGGGTGTGCAAATCAAACATTCACAGGAGTGGAGGCACAGCCAATTTTTTGGTCTACTCCGTGCCAATGGAGACTTCCCAATAAGTAACCAGACTGAGGGAGAGTGGTGGGTCACCACGTGAGCAGGAGGGGCCCGTCCTGGGTGTCAGGAGACTCTGCGGTCACTCCAGCTCTTTCCTAATGAATATTATTTTATTTATTTGAACTTCAATATTATTGACACCTCAATATCATAAAATAAATATTATTTTATTTATTTGGACCTTATTTATTTCTCATTTGTCAAAGCTGCTTGAAGCAAACAAGTAATCAAGTTAACCTGTTCTACCTGACTCCTAAGACGAAAAACATTAGAGAACAGAAGCCAAATTCTTGGAAAGGAATGAATGTCCCACCAGGTGGCTTGTGGCATTTCTTAGGAGAGTCCTCTGTGTGGTTTCTGTATCACATTTTCTCTGGGACAGTCTCCCTTGCTCAGTACCACTGGGGCCTGCCTGGTTCAGCCGCAGCAGACAGAGGGCTCCTCCCTGAGCCTTCCAATCAGAGGAGCCCTCCCAAGCGGAGACCTAAAGAAATACACACCACTCAGGGATGCAACACAACCCACACCCTGCTAGCTCTGTGGTCTCCTGAACCTGTACAGCATCCTCACTGCCTCGGGTACTGAAGAAGGTGGGCAAGATGTCCCTCCCCTAGCTGCTGAGGAGGACCCCCAGTGGGGCCCCAGAATCTTGACAGGCCTTGGCAATACAGCCCTCTTCTGCAGGCAGTCCTTGGCAAGCTGGACACGGTGAGCTACAGAAGAAGTTTAAAGATCTGTTAGAGGCACAGATGCGTCTAAATTCACAGGCAGTACTGTGAAGAGACCTAGAGGGATGCTGGATTTAGGGGCCTGGCTTTGAAGTCCCGTCCTGATGACAGGGTACTGGTGGCCAGTTGTTTCATTTCCCTGAACCCACAGTTTCTGCACCTGTGTAATGGGGAAACACGCCTACTGGCTCCCACATAGCATTGTTGTGAGAAGAGGTGGAAGAAGGTAGTTTTCAGTCTAGTTGGATAACTGCTGCCAATGGGAGCATGGAGTTGAGCAGGTGAACTTTCTTTCTTTTTTTTTTTTTTTTTTTTTTTGAGATGGAGTCTTACAGTCTTACTCTTGTTGTCCAGGCTGGAATGCAATGGCACAATATCGACTCACCACGCCCTCCACCTCCCGGGTTCAAGCGATTCTCCTGCCTCAGCCTCCCGAGTAGTTAGGATTATAGGCATGCACCACCACTCCCAGTTTTTTTGTTTTTTGGGGTTTTTTTTTTTTTTTTTTGTATTTTTAGTAGAGATGAGGTTTCTCCATTTTGGTCAGGCTGGTCTTGAACTCCCAATCTCAGGTGATCAGCCCACCTCCCAAAGTGCTGGGATTACAGGTGTGAGCCACTGTACCCAGCAGCAGGTGAACTTTCAATGGGAGCAATGGTATGATGGAAATGCCTGGGTAGAAAGGGGCTGAGAATAGGGGAGGGAAAGAGAATTGGCCGGATGGAGACCCTGTCCCATCTCTATCCCAAGGAGGCTGTCAGTAGGGGAAGTAAGAGCTGGGGCTCTGGGCTCTGGAACCAGGCTGGCCTAAGTTCACATCCAGGTCCTGCTGCGGAGAACTACACAGCCCCAGGCAAGCTGTTGTACCTCTTTCAGCTTTTATTGCCTCTCTGTAAAACAAGGACAATATTCAGACCTCACAGAGTAGTTTGCAAGACTAAAATGAAAAGAGATAACATACATAAAACGTCTAGTGCAGAGACAGCACACAGTAGATGCTTCATACATGTAGCTGCTAGGATTTTCAACAACATTTTGCTGTGGCTCACTTCCTCCAAGCAGGCAGTTACAGGCAGTCCCCAGCCTGGGGACAGGGAAGATGTGAGATGCTTCCTGGCTGAGGCAGGAATGACTTCAGCATCAGGTTCTGCCCGTGGCTGGAGCTCTGTACTGCTGCCCTGATGGCTTCCTTGGTGTTGGGGTGTCTGTCCTGCCTTGACCCCCGACCCTGGCATCCCTCATTCCTGACCTAACCTATTCCTTCTTGACTCCTAGGCCTGGCCTCAACCATCTGCTTTTCAGCCTGCCTTGGTGGTGAGTGAGAGGAACTTGGAATCCAAGGCCCTCAATACCTCAGCCTCGAAGGAATCCATGGAGGCTTACGGGTCTGCATAAAACCAGTCTAGGGCTCCTTGAGGTAGTGCCTGTCCTATATCCCCTAATGTCCACCCTACAGGCAGAAATGAACTCACAGCTGATTTCCTCCCACCTGAAATTGCTCCTGCAGGCAACCCCAACAGGATCACTTTGAATCCCTATGAGCTACTCCTATAGCATCGAGACCAAGGGTGCAGGTCAGCTCTGAAAGGTCTGAAGAATTGAATGGGAGGGATCCACAAAGCCAGAGAGTGGGCTGGGGCAGCTCGTCTCCTTCTCACTTGCACTCACTCACCTGGATCGAGAAAGCAGAGACACTGCAGCTTGGGTAGAATAAGACCTGATCCTGAGTTCCCTCCCTTAGGCTACACCACTCTTTCTCTCTGCAAGAAAAGAGAGAGAGAAAAGGTGAATTAAGCACACATCTGAGCCAGGTATGAGCAAGAGGCTGTTTCCGGGCCTCCTTCTCAGAAATATGTGTTCATGCATCACCTCTGTCCTCACGTTTATATCAGTGGCTGCTTCTATCTGGTGGGAAGGTAGAGGGGAGGGGTGGCCTTCTTGTGAGGCTACATGCAGACAAGCAGTGTGGAGAGGCTGACCAGGCTCGGCAGGCCAGCAGCACCCTGGGATGGCAGGCCTGGGCAGGGCTGGTGCCATGGCAGCTGGCTTCAGACTGGCTACAAGGAGCTGTGTGAGTAGGAATTGGCCAGGAAAAGTGAGCCCCCATTGGGCAAATTCTGGTCCCAGGCCTGGCTGGATCTTGCTGTGAGTGAAAACTGACTCTCTGAGTCTGGGCTGCAGAGAGAGAAAGAGAGATCAGTGAGATGGAGCTTCCCCAAAGGCGTGCACGGCTTCATCACAGCAAATCCTCAGGGTGTCCAGGGAGCGCCCACTTCCCTACAGCCTTGTTGACACACAATATGACATCCTCCTTCTCTTCCTCCCTTTTCATCTTTGTCAAGGCCATATCATTGTTGTTTTACTTTGCACTTGTTTGCTTTTTACTATAGTTGTAAGGTTTTTTTTTTCGTGTTTCTTGGCTACTCCTGTGACTTCTGTGAATTGCTTGCTCATCGAGACTGACCTTTCTGTGCTTGTTTTTGCTTTCTCTTCCCTGGATGAAGTAGTTCCTGACTGAATGATGACTAAAAATTGGGCGAGAATGTGAACATCCTACCTTCCAGAGGTTCCTAAGATGGAAGGAAATGGGCCAGCTGGCCTGAAATTCTGGGAGTACACCAGCCCCCACTCCCTACAGGAAGAGGGGAGGGACAGTTTTCCTTTGAGAGTTTTATTGGGAGATTGAACAACCAATACAGACAAGTATCATTGGCTGAGTCAAATGATTCCGGTGGTTTCTCTGATGCCCAGATTCCATGAAAGACAGGGAATTTGGAGACCCAACTCAGATATGGCTCAGCTTCTAGAGCTGAGCTGGGACCTGCCCTAGAATTAGATAGCGAGACTCTCAGAGTCAGGGAGGCAGAGGAAAAACCCACTGTCTCTGCTCCTGGAGCAAGTGTGAGGATCCCTCCACATGGAGCCTGGCACGCCCCCATCCCAGCTCCAGGCACCCCTGTGGCCCCCTGCACATTTGTTGTCCTTTTACCTTTCCCTTGAAGTTTTCCTGCTTCAGAAACATGGACCACCAGAGCTAGAGAGGTCCTTAAAGATCTCCCATAGGGCAGGAGCCGAGCAAAAAGAGAAAAAGTGAGAACTAAGATGAGTTCACATCCGTATGAGCACATTAATAGACTTGTGAAAAGTTAAATATATGCATGCAGTATACCTAAAAACAAAGTGATTATTATTTTCTTACAAAAGATTTCCTTCCTCCAAATTGTCCCATTAGACCTGTTTGTTAAAGAATGGTGATGTGGTGTTGGGGACTCCATGTGTGCATCCCCCTGAAATTCATATGCTGAAATCCTTATCTCACTGTGATGGTACTGGAAGGCAGGGCCATCGGGAGATAATTAGGTCATGAGGGCGGGGCCTTCAAGAATGGGATTGGTGCCTTTGTAAAGGGGACCACAGAGGGCTCTCTAGTTCTCTTTCTGCCATGTGACCGCAGCAGTCTGCAACCCGGAAGAGAGCTGCCATGCCAGAAACTTGCTATGCCAGCAACCCGATTTCAGACATCAGGCCTCCAGCACTGTCAGAAATAAATGCTGATTTTATAAGCCACCTACTCTATGGCACTTTGTTACAGCAGCCCAGACTAAGACATAGGCGATGGGAATCTTTTCATCCATCCCTATTTTGCAGAAGGGGAAACCGAGGTCCCGAGCAGGTACACAATTGCTACACACAGCAAGTGGCATTTGATCCTGAATTTTCTGCCTTTGGATTCAGGTTCCTTTCTATGACATCTGGCTCCAGTAAGTGTACAGCCCGGAGCTGCTTCTTGCCTATAGGAAATATTCTTCAGGATTGATAAAATAAATCAGAAAACAGACTGTGTTAGAAAATGCACAGCCAAAGGAGTATTTCCATTTCACTCTGACCTCCTTTAATAGGTCACCATTTTCAGCCTGCTGGAAAATTGTCCCCTTTTCCTTTACTATATGTATTTACATGTATGTGTATATATATGCACACACACGTATGTGCGTGTGCACGCACATGCACATTTTGTATATGGTATAAATATGAAATTGTATACGTTTGTATATAATTAAGTATATACATGAAATTGTATATATATACACACACACAGATGAAACTTTGGGAATTTCTTTTCAAGTCTTGTGTGCAATCACTTCAAAGCTGACACACATCACACGGAGTAGAGTCAGGCAGAGAGAGAGGGGCTTGAGGGTGGTCCCAGAGCTGGTGTCAGAGTGAAGACTTGAGTACAGGTCTGCAATCTTCCCTTCTCACTGAGATGCCTCAAAAGACCTTTTTTTTTTTTCTTAGAAACAGAATGCTAGCTTTCTGACAAGACGACCCTCCCATTCCAGCATATTCTCCCTCAGGTTCTCTCTTTTCACTCTCAATATGCTTAGAATCTTCCCAATCTTGATTACTGGACACAGCTTTATCCTTTCAAGAGTGTTTTTCCACTGGATGTCTCATTCGGATGTCACAGTGCTCCTGGGGGCTGGAGCCAAGCCCAGGGATGCCACTTCCACAGGGGCTGATACCCTGAGATGTCAGGAACGCTGACAGTCACCTAGCACATCAAGGTCAGAACTTTAAGACCTCTGACTCCAAAATCAGTGCTCTCTGCCCCTCTCCAGCAGATGTGTGGGTGAGTGTGGGAGGCGGCTGGGGAAGTGGTGCTGAACTCCAGCACTCAGCAAGCTTCCTTGGAAGGACCATGCAAGGCTGAGCTCTGGGTGACGCCCAGGCGAGGGAGGGATGGGGAATGTGCAGAAGCCCAAGCTCCCAAGCCACTGCAGACCAGCTGGGCGGCCCCTCCAGTAGCGGCCATCCTCCACCCCTCCCTAACTGGGTGGACGCATCTGCTGGCTGAACCCAACCCTATCAGAACTGTGGGGGTTTCTGGGGTGATAAATCTTTATTTTCCAGGGTTGTCCTGAATGTGCTACTCCGCTGAGCAAAACCATTTCTTCATGGGCTGTTTCTCTTAATTGGCTGGTGGTGCTGCCTGCCCTTGGCAAAATCAAAACAGTTGTCTTTGCAGCCTGCTCACTCCCTTTGGCCCAATAAGCCCACCCAGTGTCTTCGCAGTGCCCCAATTCCCCAACTCCTGGTACCTTGTATCAGGCTTTAGAACCCCCACCCCAGCCAACGCAGCCACTCTCAACATCTCACTATATCTCCACAAAGTTGCAGATAAAGATAAAATTCACAACAAAACCAAAAACTGAGCCTTGCAGGTACCAAGTGCCAGATTCAGACTGATGTCTTGGAACAGATAGCAATCCCAAAGCAGGTGAAGCTGGACTGAGAAAAACGTAGTCACAATTCAGCTCACGGAGTTCCCCGACTCTCTTCACACACTGAGGACTGCTGTGTCTCCAGATACATCCCCCATGTCCTTTTCACCATCATGCCACTCTCTTTCTTTTTGATTAGCCTTGCCAGAGATTTGTCTATTTCACCAGTCTGCTCAAGAAATAAGTTCCAGCATTTTTATCTCAACTCTTTTTCCTGTCTCTCATCTTTTTTCTCATAATTATCACTTCTTTCTCCTTTCCCTTTGTATCCCAAGAGAGGTGGCCAATTTTTTCTCTACCTTGCTAATTTGTTTTTCTGGGTCATCAAGTCTATTTTTTATGACTTACTTCCAAAGTGGTTTTTAATTTAAATATTAAGATTTTAGTTACTTTGTAATTCTCCCATTTCTCACCTATCTCCCTTTTTATATTACCTTGTTGCTTCATTTTAAAATGAAATATATATTATCTCCCTAAGACTTTCTGCTCCTTTTTCAAGTGAATGGTGTATCCTCTTTTATTGAGCTCCCTGGAAAGATGGGCACATGCTCTTCTCAGGTCTGCAGCTTGGGGCAGGTGTGAGGGCTCCCAATCAGCCTCTGGCTCCTGGTTTGTCTGGGCTGTGCTGACTTGGGGGCCTTAACCACCACCTGAGCCTCTGACACTAAGCTGCTGTGGGGCAAGGGTGTCTTCCCAGCATACTCTGGTTGTCATGGCTTCTCCCTTTGCTCCAGCTCCAGCCGGCTGGTGAGAAGGATACTTCCCACAATGCATTGCCCACCTGCCCCTGCCTTTCCATCTTCTGTAATCTGTAGTTTCTGACTTGGTTATAGACAGATGGTGCAAAGGACGAGGAGCGCTGTGATGGAGAGAGGTAACAAGATTTCTGCTTCAAAGGACAACTCTTAAGAGGCAGAGAGGAGTAGCTGGGCTTGTTTCTGGTGGTTCAGACACACGGACAGCCCAGATGGGAGCATAGATGTGAAGCCCTACTTCTTTTCCAAGTAGGCCTCTAATGGAGAGTTTTGGGGGTAGGCAGATGAGATTGCTGGGTATTTGCCCCTTTGTCTACATTCCTGACATTCTTGTGAGAAGTTTTGTTTTGTTTTGTTTTGTTTTTCTAGGCAAGAACCTTAATGAACTGTTACCGACAACATAAAAAAAAAACTGTATAATATATACAAAATTATCATTTTATGTCAGGAGAAAATTTATCATGTCGGCAACAGAACATGTCTGCCGACTTTCAAGTGGCTGGCATAGTACATCCACCCCGTGACAGGCCCACTGGGACTGTGGTGAACATGCCTGTACCTCAGTACAAAGTTCCCTTTCCCTGAGAAATGTATGGAAGGAGAGAGGAAGAACATGTACCCAAAAGGAAGAGGGAGAAGCTGGGGGCCCTGTATCCTGAGCTCAGAACTTCAGGGGGATGACCGGCCAGTACTTGGGCTGCTTTTGGTCACAGTGCTTGTCAAAGCTCAACTGTACTGCAGCCTCCATGGCCTGGATCTTGGTGGCGCAGTCTCCATACAGACGTTTCATCTTGGCCTGGGACGCTGCTCACTAGGCCTCTCAGTTGGAACCTCTACCGACTGGCAGGAGTTGCAGTACAGGTCATGGTCAGCATTCACGTAGCTGTCCAGGCACTCTGCGTCCAGCTGCTGTCACCACTGTCGTTCTTCTCTGTACCTCTCGGTCTCTGCAGAGTACTGGCAGAGCTCTTCGGTGATTTCCATATTGCTCAGGTCACATTCTACCTCTGCATCTAACTCAATCTCCATCTCTTCCTCTTTGGACAAAGCTTGGTCTTCTCTTGTGGATGCCTGGACTCTACTGCTGTCATGTGGATGCTGCCCAGACCCTCTGAAATGTAAAGAACTGCAGGGGGAGTCCTGCTAGGCCACACGATGGCCATAGAAGGATGAAGGATACTCAACCTAGTTAGCATTACCAGCTTTGGGGAAGAAGTGCAGGAGGGAAGTACCATGGAAGACTGAAACAGGATTCCACGGCCTTCCTGTAGGCCTTTGTGGTGGCTTTGCATCCAAGCCATTGCTTGATGATAATGTTGCCAGCATCTTGCATATACCGGATGAGAATACCAAGGCCTGGCGGCTTTCAGTGTTGATGCCTTCACCGCTGCCATCTCTGATTGTGAAAGTCCAAGTGGGTGCCGAAACTCGTGGGTTCGCAGCTTGCAGATCCTGCGTGGTGACCAAGCAAGGGCCTAGTTTTCCTTCCTTAGTGAGAAGTTTTAAAGATTTCCTGGTCACTCACTGTTTTGAGCTAGATGTCTTGTGAATCAGTAGTTAGCACAGTTATTGCTTACCCCTCCCTCACATTCATTTCTTCATTGTCTAACAACAGCTCCTGATTAGACTTGGGGTCAAGCCCTCTCCCAGCCCAGGTGGCTTGGGTGGCGGTTCCGGAGGTAGAGCACATGACCCTGACCTAAGCCAATCATCACTTCTCATTTCCAAGGCCACAGCAATTAGTTGGGGTGGGCATGTTACCAGAGGCTGGTACAATCAGAATGAAGGTCAGGACTTTTGTGGAAAGCAGGCTCAAGTCTCCCTGCTAGACTTGAAGCTTCAGGTTTATGAAATGAGCCTTGGATGGTACCTTGAGCTTGAGAATAAAGCTGAGGACTGGAGAGAGGTCATATACTGGAGACAGCACAGAACCCCTGATCCAGCCTTGCCTGAAGCTGGCCCTACCATTTGATCTTTTAGAAATAGGAACTAATAAATTTTCTTTTATGTTTAAACACATTTGGGTCAGATTATAAGTTAACTGAAGTAGAATGAGTCCTCACTGATACAAGTATGATCAGTGAAAAAAAGAGACCAAATATAATAAGGAAGATATATTCCTTAATATTTATAGTTTGGAAGGCAAAGCGGTTAAAGGGGACCATGCTCACGTCCCCATGGAGTCCATGGAGTCACAACCAAGCACTCCTGGAGGGATCTGGGTGCCGGCATCTCCAGCCAGCCCTGTGACAGAGGTCTGAGGAGTTCTCCTTAGAGCTTCTCAAGGAAATCCCTCTGGATGCAATAAGATGCACACTTGAGGAAGCTGTTCTCTCCAGACAGGGTGTACAACTTGAGGGCAGAAATTGTTTCAAAATGTTTTGACATGTTCCTGAATGGCATGTCTATGGGAGAACAGAAAAGGGACTGTGGTATGTTTGAGGCTTTCTGTGACCTGGGGGCAGGTGTCAGGGAAGCTTCCAAACTCTCCCTAGAGGCCAAACCATGGCTGCCTGAGAGGCTGGACAGTGGGCACTCAGGCCCCACTGGGCAGGGACACCAGTGTGTCCTGCTTGTTGTCACACTTGGCTTGTTTGTTCTCCTCCACCAGGAATTCTGTGGGGCAGGGGATTGCACACTGCACACATCACAGCTGCTCATCCAGGGCTCTTGTGGCACTTGCTATATCTTGAGTGACACGGAGCACAGAGCAGCCGCCGTGGAGTGTGGAAATACCAAACCCTGAGTCACCACTGACTGTTGCCCTGGACATAGAACCCCAGGTGAAGGCACTTAACACTGGTTATCCCTGTGCATCCAGGAAGCTAAATGGTGGCCAAAAAAAAAAAAAAAAAGTTATAATGCAGTCAAGCTGGACCAGAGAATTCCTGCATATGCAAGTTCGTGTGTGTGTATGTTTTGGAAGTCATGCCAGATATTGTCTTTCCTCATGTGACATTTGGTATCTTTTTTCTACAGCAGTGTTCCATTATGTTCTAGTTCTTGAAAAAGGCAGCAAGGCAACACGTATACAATGAAATGTATTTGGGAAATGATTTATGTGTATTATAGTCCTCTCTTAGAGGATCACAAAGTACATTAGCATATTAAAGGATCTGAGAAGTCCTGTAATAAAGGAGCCTGGTTGATTGAATGATCATGGAACTCGTTGTGGGTGGATCATTCGCATACTGGATGGAATGGGGTGTGAGGCTGACTGTGCAGAGGGTGACTAGTCCCTGAAATGTAGATAGGGGCCACCTAGAGAATGGTGGAGCATCGGGCGTGGATGGGTGAACTGGACAACTGGGCTATGCATTTCAGCCCCAGAGCACTTAAAGCATAAGGTAGATTGTAAGATCCTGGAGTTCATCTGGCTTAAATACCTCCTTGAGAGGGACATCAAGGTCAGTAGAGAACCGAGTTACTCATGATCACCAGTCAGAGCTCTTGGCTGCACGACATAGATGCCAATGCTGGATACCTAGGGAGAATGAGATTTGATGGAAGGATATGGGAAAGCCACTGAACCCACTAGAAGGCTGGAGAACCAGGTCCAGAAAACAAACAGAAGCCAAGGGAAAGTGGGCTGAGAGCATAGCCAGATCGTGCCACGAAATCTGATTAGCCCACTTCAGCTAGGGCCCATGATGCATCAGAAATGGACCCATGACTCTCTGTGTTCTTCCCAGTGGGGATAGGTGATTGGCTGAGCACAGACTGCGTTCCCCGCCCTGGCTGTTAGGGTCTGGGAGAACAGGTGGAAGGCTTTTATGGCTTCTGCAGCTGAAGCCTGGAGCCCATCTCTCCCAATGACTCGCACAGGAAGGAAGCCCCATTTGGTTGGGGCAGAGTGAGGTTACAAAGCCCATCTCCTGTCTTGTAGTTCAGATCATGCAGCCAAGGGTACTCTTTTACAAAAGTGTTTAAAATCTTTATTTAATCAGCAACATGGACCTTGCAGAGTTCCTGCTCCATGATAGAAGGATATGAACTATTTGAAACATTCACATCTACTGCTCTCCTTGGGGATTCCTACCCTCCTTTCATTCTTTACTCACTAGCCTCATGGTAGAGTAACTACAGCAGAAATGCGGAGTGCGAGAGAAACAAATATGCAGCTTTTGACACCCATGGCAAAGACAATAGCTTGAGAGTCTCAAAATCTTGCCTTTTGAGAATCCAAATCCTGACACACAGAACTCAGGAGGACTAGTGTATGGTTTGTTAAGCTACTTTTTCCCACCTACCAAGTCTACATTAATGACTCCCTGAGCAAAGAAAAAAAAAGTCCTTAGAAGGAAAGAGAGTTAAAGGCTGGCATGAATCCCTGGGAATGGTCCTGCCTACACATTCCATGCCCTGAAGCTCTGAAGTTGAGGGGATGATAGAATCTCCAATAGTTTAGGGGATCAGAGAGAAGAGAGATGGCGTCCCTACTCCGTGGGGAGGCTGGAAGCTCCATAGAAAAGTCCCAGCATTCAGCATCGTGAGGGACCAATAGACAGGCAGAAAGTAACCTCCTGGGGGTCCAGGCTGCATCACAAGCCCTCATCCCCCTAGTATTGTGTAGCAAACAACAGAATGTTTCTGAGTGTATCTGATGGTCCTGACAGCCAGAAAACCTGGAGGGCCTTGAGCCTGGGGTGGTGGGATGTGAGAGCAGATGCAAGTGTGGACCAAGGGCAGGAATGAGGACTCCCTACCACTCCACAAGGGGCGGCTGCCGCCAAAGACTAGCTGGGCAATGGCCATCCAGTGCGGCCGTGACAGACGCAGACCATGTGACTCCCACCTCCACAAGGGCCAGCCGCGAAGACTAGGCATGGGCAATGGCCAGTACCAGTGGCGCCGCACAACGCAGAGAGCCGTGTGACTGCCCCACCAGTCCACAAGGCCACGCCAGATACTTAGCTGGGCAATGGCCAGTCCAGTGCGCCGTGGACAGGTGACGGCAAGAGACCAGGTGTGACTTCCCACCAGTCCAAAGGGCCACGCCCAAGGGCTAGCTGGGCAATGGCCAGTCCAGTGGCGCGGGATGACAGGGTTGACGGAGAGAGGGCCAGGTGTGGGAACTCCCCCAGTCCACAGGGGCACGCCAAGGGATAGTGGGCACTGGCCGTCCAGTGGCGGCCGGGTGGGACAGGTGACGGCAGAGAGCCAGGTTGGATCCACCGTCCACAGGGCCCCGCCAGGACTAGCTGGGCAATGGCCAGTCCAGTGGCGGCCGGGGTGGACAGGTGACGGCAGAGAGCCAGGTGTGCGCCCCCAGATGCCTTGATGTGATGTTTTCTCCACCTCAACTGAATGTACCCTCTGGGAGAAGGTACATTTACATATTTTAATGTGAATTACACATTAAATATGTGTAATTCACATATTTAAGGGGAAAATTGTGAGAAGGGGAAAGCCTTGAATCAACTTGAATGGCTGTCCTGCTAAAAGTGGAATAGGGGATCAAGGGAGAAATTAGATTTTTCTTTAAAAAAAAAATCTGAATGTAGCCTGTGACATTCATTCTGATATAATATAAACTGTAGTTTATACATAGAGTTAAAACTAGTCCACAATATTTTCTTTAGAAAGGTTGCAAACACCTGATTTTCCTTACCTACATCCTACGTCAAAGTTAAAATGATTGGCAGCATGTTGGCAGTGCTTTCCTGTAAAATAGGGCTGGCACTGCTGGTTGCCTCTGGGCCCAAGCCCACCAGCCACTGAGTGCCCAGAAGCAGCCCCTGTCCCTCCTGAGGCTGGGCCTCCTGGGTTGCACCCTCGGGGAGTCACGCTCGTTCCTGGCTTGGTGATCGTAAACACTGGAGGAGACGACGCAGATGAGAGTCTTTTGAAAATCTTAAATCTCTGCCTATGTCTGTGGGACTTCGGTCAAGCCTCCCCTTGGGGCTTAGTTTCCTCATCTGTAAAATGAGGTCACCTTTGCTGCCCTACTGACAGTGGTGGCAGCTTTCATGCATCCAGTGTCTGCCACATTCGAGTACTTTCCACTTCCAATTAGATCTTATTTCATCTCCATGACAGCCCTGGTGCGGAGGTGCAGTCAGCTTCGGTTTACAGATGTGGAAACAGCTTCAGCAGAAAAAACCTGCCAAAGCTCAGACACATAATTATTTCATCAACCCTAAGACTCAGTAGATTGTAAGACACACAATTATTTTACAAACAACAAAAATAGAAAAAAGGGGCCGCGGCCGGGTGCGGTGGCTCAAGCCTGTAATCCCAGCACTTTGGGAGGCCGAGGCAGGCAGATCAGGAGGTCAGGAGATTGAGACCATCCTGGCTAACACAGTGAAACCCCATCTCTACTAAAAAATACAAAAAACTAGCCGGGCAAGGTGGCAGGCGCCCGTAGTCCCAGCTACTCGGGAGGCTGAGGCAGGAGAATGGCGTAAACCCAGGAGGCAGAGCTTGCAGTGAGCTGAGATCATGCCACTGCACTCCAGCCTGGGCGACAGAGCGAAACTCTGTCTCAAAAAAAAAAAAAGAAAAGAAAAAAGGGGCCGGGTGCGGTGGCTCACGCCTGTAATCTCAGCACTTTGGAAGGCCAAGGTGGGCAGATCACAAGGTCAGGAGGTCAAGACCATTCTGGCTAACATGGTGAAACCGCATCTCTACTAAAAATGCAAAAAATTAGCCTGGCGTGGTGGTGGGCACCTGTAGTCCCAGCTACTTGGGAGGCTAAGGCAGGAGAATGGCATGAACCCGGGAGGTGGAGCTTGCAGTGAGCCGAGATCCTGCCACTGCACTCCAACCTGGGCAACAGAGAGTGACTGTCTCAAAATATATATATATATATATATGTGTGTGTGTGTGTGTGTGTGTGTGTGTGTGTGTGTGTATAATAGAACTGCCAATTATAACAGCAAGATGTCACTGACTGCAAGACACATTCTGATTTCAGAGCTGTTAAAATGCATAAAAAGGTGGGGTTTAGAATTTTGGACTACTGAGTGAAACAGATGGTGAAGGCGGGTGTGATTCTAGGGCTGAGGGATTCCAAAGTTTGAGTTCTTTGTGTTGGGTCAAGCGGCCACCCAGAGAGCTGATGCGTGCTGATGTGAGACTCCTACAAGCCACGAGACGAAACAGACTTATAAACGTGTAACGTGTTGTGTTGACACAAGGAACCAAGCAGTCATGAGGAATGTGCCAATGGCTGGAATGGAGCAACCCCCTTGCTGAGTCTTGCAAAAGCAACCTCCCTAGATGACCTTTCAGTGGATTCTGGGTGGAATTCTGTCACAACACAGAAAACGGACTCCTCGCCATGGTGCTTCATGCAATTCCATCTTATAAGCCAACTTGTCCAAGAATCGCTTGGCTTAACCCACATCCAATTCACCTACAGAGAATCAACTCCAAAACAAGCATCCCAGGTTTGCTGCAGAGCTGATGAGCCTTCCAGTTGGTGAGATGGGCCAGGAAAAAATCCAAGAGACAACCTGGGTTCCCCAGTGGTTTTGCCTTGCCCAAGTCTGATGCTGCTAGAAGCTCCTGTGCCTGTCCCTTATCTGTCCCCTCTCTTTGGGTGGAGCAGGACCTGGCTTCCCTGGGGCTACTTGAATAGAGCATAACATAGCGTCAAGCATGCACAGACCCTGTCCTGGAACCTGCCATTACTGTGAGATCCCCTCCCCAAATCAGATCTGCCCTCAGATGGAGCCTGAGTAGACACAGTCATCTAGACCTTTAGCTACTCCTCACAGGGTGCCCACAACTTGTTTACTACCTCTGAGTCTCGCCAATCCTTTCCTGGCTCCCTCGTCTCCTCTACCAACCTCTCAGATGCTACCATTTGATGTAAGTTTTCGTTACCATTGCTGGCTGGGGCACACTGAGTATCACCAGCTCTAGCATCTTAGGAACTTTATTTCATCAGAGCTTCCCAACACTCTCTGAAGCAGGTGTTACTTTTTATTTATTTATTTTTTTGAGATGGAGTCTCACACTGTTGCCCAGCCTGGAGTGCAGTGGCACGATCTCGGCTCACCGCAATCTTTGCCTCCCAGATTCAAGCGCTTCTCTAGTCTTAGCCTCCTGAGTAGATGGGATTACAGGGGCCCACCACTACACCCAGCTAATTTGTTGTATTTTTATAGAGTCGGCGTTTCACTATGTTGACCAGGCTGGTATTGAACGCCTGACCTCATGATCCACCCGTCTTGGCCTCCCAAAGTGCTGGGATTACAGGCCAGCTGAAGGGTGAGCCACCGCGCCCAGCCAAAGCAGGTATTACTATCCTCATTTTAAAGATGGAAAACCTGAGGCTCAGAGAGGCCAATCACACGTTCAAACGACACAGCCAGCAAGTGAGAGAGCCTTCACTAAGTCGTTATAGAGTGCTTAGAACAGTGGCTGGAACAGCATGAACACAATAAATACTTGTTAGATGACAGAAGGAAAAACTGCCTTATGATGATAACGCTGAGAAGTTCATCATGAACTAGTTGTTATTTAATTTTATTCAACAGAGCACCTGCTTTTGAGCCCAGGGGTAGACCTACAAAGGATACAGGTTCTAGGCAACGCAGGTTGTAACATACACACACACACACACACACACACACACACACACACACACACACCTCTTTTAATGACCCGCCTGCAATTGATATACTGCTAAGTAGCATTTCTTGTACTGGGGAGATTCTATTTCCACACTAACAGCAAATATGACCTTTGTGTCAGCTGCCAGCCACTTACAATTCTGACAGATGCAAGCACATTTCTGGGAAGCTGTAGCCACTCAGGACCTTGCAGATCAACAGGCAACACTGGCGGCTTTGGTAAGATTGATCGGCCCGTGAGAATCCCATTTACAGCCCTAACGGAGCCTTGGTTTACCACAGCCTGGGCACTAATGACTTAGACAGCTCCGATCTAAATCTGTCAGCCAGGGCTGGTGGCGATATTAAAGAACACTCTATTTATACGAAGCAGCAATTAGAGGAATGCTCGCCAATGGGCCACTGCTTCCAAGTAAATCCCCAGCCTTCCAAATGGTGTCATGCTCACGGTTATTTTAATCCGCTTGGAATTTCAGGGATATTAATGTGATGGGCCATTGCAGAGGATTAGCCAGGTTTATTTCTGCTGACATTTCAGAGAGCACACTCAGGTTCCCAAGCCATGCCCGCACGCCTCCCTGGCACATCACTGGGGAGGCAATTGAGGGAGGGAGAAGCAGCTGCAATGAGGGTGCATCTGTCTCCCTTCAGCCCTGCCTCCCATCTCTCCCTTCCCTCCCCTGACTCCTCTGCCTTTCCTCCCCACTTCCCTCCAGGCCCCTTCAGTCTCTTCTCCCTCCCCGTTCTAGCTTTTTCTTCTTGTTCTCTCCAGGAAACAAACTCGTGTATAGGGTTGCCAGATAAAATACAGGATGCCAGCTTAAATGTGAATTTCAGATAAACAAGGAAAAAATTTTTTTTTAGTGTAAGTTCCATGCATTTATGTTGGGACATACTTAGACACTGAAAAGTTCCTTTGTTGTTTATCTGAAATTCACATTTAATTGAGCATCTTCTATTTTTATTTGCTAAATCTGGCAACCCTACATACGAAGAGTGAGTATAAAGTAGAGAGGCCACTGCTGGACAAATAAGTGTCCCATCTTGGTCTGCCAGTTAAATTTGTCCTCTGTCATTGTCACCTTGAGAGAGTCCCCAGGCCCTGTTTATTCTGTTACTCAGCCCCTTACTTTCTGATTATTTTTTTCCCACTATATTGTGAGCCTTCTGAGGGCAAGGACCAAAGCTTATTTTTCTTTAGCTCTGACATCTGGGGTCAGAGAATAAATATTTATTGAATGAATGAATGAATAAAAGAATGGTTTACTCCAAAAAAGGATTCTGTCATTTCTTAAAGTGTTTTGGAATTCTTTTATCCAGTGATAAACCCCTTAGAAGAACAGCCCTTTCATCCTAGTTGTAAATGTTGCCATTGCTAGCTTTCAGGAAAGGCCTGAGAGGGCAATGGGTGGCCCTCTGGAGATGAGCTGGCTGTTAACAGCTGGTATGAACATATTTGAATATTGTAGCTGCAAGTATGGCTGCATTGTTGCACACAGCAACTGAATATCAGTTCTGGAAACAGGTAAAATTATTATTACCCTCTCTGACAAGGAAGCAAACTGAGACCCAGAGAGGCTAAGAAGTTTGCCTCTGGACACACAGCTACCAAACAGCAGTGCCAGGTTTGATTCCAGGCAGGCTGGCTCGAGAATCCAGGCCATATTTCTTCTCCCAATGATCACTACCTTTATTAAGTACGTAACATACCTGTGCTGCCAGGCACTGTCCTAAGCACTTTCTTTACATGCATGCAGTCCTCACAACAATTCTATGAAATACATACTCTTATTATTCCCACTTTACCAGTGAAGAAATTGAGCCAACCTGAGGCTTAGTGACTTGCCCAGGGTCATGCAGCTGGCAGGGAGAGGGGTCAGGATTGAACCCCTGGCTGCAGAGTTTGTGCCCTAACCCTCACTGGCATGCAGCCTCTGAATGAGGTCAGGACCCTCATTCCAAGTTCCACAGAGCTTTTATTGTGGCATTGCAGGACCTGGTCCCTTGTTCATTCACCCAGCCGGTACCTAGAAAGCACCTGGGCCTTATAAGGCTCTGACTGTGACAGATACCATGAGGGTCAGAAAGGTGGAAGGTTCCCAGTTCCTACCTTCAAGTCACTTAGCAGAGGAGGGAAGATCTGCACCCCATGCATTCTCAAGTGCCAACTTCTTATTCTGTCTCCAGAAAGTGTCATCTCCACCTCTTCGCTCCTCTACACTCCCAGCCCCAGCCTGGTTAGGAACAGGTAGGCTCCTAACAGTGTCCTGGTCTCTCCAATCCATCTTCCACCTCTTATTCCCCAAATCAGGTCAAAGTAACCTCCTCCCCTGCTCAGAATCCTTCAACACTGCCCTAATGCATTTTGACAGCTTTCAAACGCTCCTTTTACTAGTATGTCATCTTCATGTGCCCTGCCTCCTCATGCCCACAGCATGGAAAACAGACATGAGTGGAGCTATGCCAGTTGCAAAGGAGGGGGTGTCCTGAACGCTGTGGCCCTGCTCCTCATCCTACGGCCCCTCCCCTTGCCCTGCAGCCCCGCCTCTTTCCCCATAGCCCTGTCCCCACCCTGCAGCCCTGCCCCTCACCGTATATCCCCGCCTCTTTCCCTGCAGCCCCGCCCCTCGTCCTGGCTTCCTGCCTCTTTCCCTGCAGCTTCCCTGGTTATTGTATGGAAACCCGGGGTTCTAGGAAGCAGGGTCACAACCAATGGCCTGGGCAGTCAGGACTGTACTCCATAGCCTGGCCTCAATACTATTTGTGGTTTGGTTCTAAACTGCAGGATCCCTCAGTTTACTCTGCAGTCCCATACTCCAGCCCCAAATTACTTCATGCCCCTGTGTTAGCTTAAGAGTTTCCAGCAGTGGAGCCTGGGTTTGTATTTCTCAAAAGCCCAGCTCCCCACTTAGGCTGGTGGTATCACCTGGCACCCTACAGAGGACGCTGCTAAGGTTGGAGACAGTGCTCAAGAGGTCGGCTGGGAGGCAAGAGTCCAGGGAGGACAGTGGAAGCCAAGGACGAGAGCAGTGACTTTGGGGTGTCAGGGAGGGACAACATCAGAGGCAGATAAAACTGACATGCTAGATATGAGGCACAATGAAGATGAAGTCGCAAGACGGGGTACAGGCAGGGGTGGGCAGTGCTAGAAACTGAGCTATGAAAAAAACAACCACCATTCTCAACATCCTTGAGAAGGGGAGTAGTCTGTGTCCTGTCCACAAAATGTTTACCTGCTTCTGGGTAACTTTGAGAGTAAGAATTTGATTTCAACACCTTCCTCTGGCAGACCACTTTGGTCACAGCCCAGGGGCCATCCCTGGGAGTCCTCTGTTATCTGCAAAATATGGGGAGCCTCAAGGACACCCCTCCCCCACGAATCGTGTCCTCCTGGAGATGGGCAGCATGCAAGGAGGATGGCTGGGGACGCTTAGGGCTCTAGTATTCATCCCAGACTCTGAGCGGTGGAATGAATTCCGGCCCTCCTGCCCTCCTCTACCACATGATTTGGGGTTGTGCTTAGACCGGACTGGCCTGCAGGGTGGGGCGCCATGCCTGCCCTTGGGCAGGTGTGGGGAAGGCCCAGCCCAGCACCAGATGGGCACTTAGGCGGTGGTCATGTTGCATGGTCACACTAAGCCTGGAAGGTAGGAATTATTGTCTTTATTGTAGAACTGAGCTACCTGACCCTCAAAGAGATAAAGGAGCTTGCTCAGGTCACAGGGCAAGTAATGACTGGCACCTGGCTTTGCCTGGTTGTGGCTTCAGCTCTTAGTTTACCCCTCCCTCCCCACATGTATACCCAGTATCCTCTGCTCCATCAAGTGAAATTGTTTTCAGGCCCCTCTAAATCAGCTCTGTCTGGCCCCCAGGCATTTGCAGATTCAGCTCTCCGGCCTTTTCCACTCAGGCCTTGCTTCCTGCAAGGAGCCTTCCAGGATCCCCAGGCTGACAGCTCCCCCTCCTCTACACTCTTGCATTGCCAGGCATCCTCATTTGATTATAATTGCCTGGTGACTTCGCCTGCCCCACTGCATCTCAATGTCTTTCCCTTTCCCATATCCCCAGACCTAACACCTTCCCAGCACACAGTAGGTGCTCTATCTGTGTTTGTCCAGTGAGTGTCTCCAAAGCCCATGTTCCTCCTCTGTACATTGAGGCTCGCAGCAGCCTGGTAGACAGTGAGGAAGAGCCTCTGGACAGAGTCCTGGGTCATCTCTATGAAAATCCAGGCCTTGCAGAGTGAGAATCTCTTGGTTTTCTGTTACTTGACTGAGACTGGGATGCTGGGAACCCCATGATAGCCCATCTGGACATGTGGAAATGTAGAAGTTAGAGGGTTTTATTGCTCTCTTGTGAGTTTCTGGACAATTCCCTCTAGAAATGGCAGACCACAGCAAGAACCCAGGTGTGTCCAGAGCTCGGCAAGGGACCAAAAGGGATGCAGGCGTGGCTCCGTGACTAGCTGCTTGACCCAATGTCGAGCCAGGAGGAGGCTGACTGGGGCTCTGACTTCCCATCCTGAAGACCTGCTCACAACCCTCCCCAGCTTTGCTCCTTGGACAGAGCCCTAGTTCCTCCAGAGTGGGCCGTGGAGGGCGTGGTGAATATTTGAACGCCATCTAAACCCAGCCGGGTGTGTGTGCACGTGGGGTCTGGAGGCTGCTGACGGAGAATGCACTGGATGTGCATGACAGGACGAGGTTCAAGGCTGAGAGCTGCCTCTTCCTTGTCAGGCATTGGTGAGCAACTCTTGACTCTCCAAGTCTTAGTTTGCTCACCTATAAAATGGGAAACATAATACCAGAGTCATAAAGAAGGTTATGGAAGAGTGGAATTTAGAAAGTGTTTGGGTAATTCAACCAGACTGCCAAGAAAGTTACTCTGACTATATTAGGGAGTTTAAATAAATGTAGAGTCTCTCAACTGAGGGGGCCCTGACCTTGGCATCAAGAATATACACAAATGTGGACTTGATCCCTGCTTTCAAAGGTCTACGGTCTTGCAAGGGAGTCACAACTCACATAGATCCACAGTCTCAGGAACATTTCCCGCGTGATGTGCTGAGCTGAGAAAGTGCAGAGAGGGCAAGGCCAGGTGTCAGAAACAGTCAGTGGGTGCCTGATGGAGGCAGAAGGGGCCTGGCTAATTCTTGAAGGAGAGACAGGACTGGAGGTAGCAGAGCTCTCTCAGGCAGCAGCTTGAGGACCAATTCTGGGAGGTGGGACCAGACTTGCTCGGAGAGGGACCTGGATAGCAGAGAGGCTCTTAGCTGTCAGTAGGAAACTATTTTCCATTTCTAGAAATTTTGTAGGGAATGGAGGATGGGGAGCTCGGAAGCAAAGCTAAGGCCCCTCAATTCTACACAGGCCGCAGGAAGTGAGCCTGCACCTGTGTACCTTCCAGCCTGCAGGCCAGAAGGAAATACATTCAGGCAGCTTTGAAGCCAGGTCCCCATGTCTGTCAACCCCTGCCGCCTTGCTCAGAAAAGCCCCTGCTTTCTTGTGGTGGCAGTGTGGCCTATACAATGCTGTCTAGGGTGTCTCTGTCAACACTCACTGATTTTCCCTCCACTAGAACAAGCAAATGTTCTGAAGGACAGAGAACACCCTTCCTCTCCAAGACTTTCTCATCGTCTGGCTTGATTTAATTTCCTGATGTGTATATTTTTAATGTACTCATGAGAGAGCCTGTTGACTCTTTCACTTTTGGAGTTGATGCTTCCATTCAGGAAAAAATGGGGTTGGTCTCCCTTCTCCTCACTCTAAACCTTTGCAAAAGGTAGTGCAGTGGGGCCATGGTAGGAACTGACCTGCTGGGTCCAGAGCAGCGGATGTGGCTGGTGCAGTGGGCATGTGGGCCACAAACCCTGATGTTGTGCCCCTGTAGGCCTGAGAGAGTTGACACCTCATGAGGCCACTAGGATTTCATGTGTCTCATCTTCAACCAAGGGCAGGTCTTTCTCCCTCTTCCTCAGTTTCCGTCTTGCTGTTCCCTTCCTTACATCCCCCATCCCACGGAGGAGGTGTTCACTGCAGGAGGAAGCTCTGCTCTGAGTATCGGCTTGGCTTGAGGGAAGACGCCAAGCAACAGGTTCAAGGGGTCCCTGGCTGCATAGCTGGTTTCCTTTTGAAATTCTTTAGCTTGAGAATGTCCTCAATAAAACCAGACTAGGATTGGAGCACAACTCTTAAGTAACACTTAGCTCATGAGTGAAACCAGACAGCATGTAACACTATTGGTTCCACGTGGGGAATCTGGTTTTTAAATCAATTTGGAATTCCATTTGGGTGGAAAGTTGGGCTCCACCTTTGTGACAGAGAGCATGGGTGGGTTGGCCAGTGAGGGCTGGGAATTCCAGGTATGACAGAGATGGGGAGCTGCCATAGGGATGGAAAAGCCAGCAGAGGCACACAGCAAACAGGGAAATGGATAGAGAAATCCAGTTTGGAAAATCACATTATGGGACAGGGTCAAGCCAACCTGGGTTCAAATCCCAGCACAAACCCTGAAAAGCAAACTATTTACTGTATCTGAGCTTTGGGACAATAAATAATCTCTTTTGTGGCTTCTGCAAAGAAAGGAAAAGAAAAGAAGTAAAAGAAGGAAGGAGAGAGGAGTGAGGGAGGGAAGGAGGGAGGGAAGAAAGGTTGATTGTTAGCCCTTTTAGGGTGCTATAACAAAATAACTAAACAGGATAGCTTATCAACAACAGAAATTTATTTCTCACAGTCTGGAGGCTGAAAATCCCGAGTTCCAGGTGGATTGGTGTTTGGTAAGGACCTGCTTCTGGCTCACAGATAGTGCCTCTTTGCTATATCCTCACATGATGGAATGGATGAGGGTATCTCTGCTGTCCCTTTTATCAGGGCACTAATCCCATTCACTAGGGCTCCACCTTCATAACCTAATCACCTTTTAAATACCACCTCCTAATACCATCAACTTGGGGGTTAGGATTTCAACACATGAATTTTAGGGAGACAAAAACATTCAGACCATGGAAGAAGGAAGGAAGGAAGGCAAGAAGGGAGGAAGGCAAGAAGGAAGGAAGGAAGGAAGGAAGGAAGGAAGAGAGGGAGGGAGGGAGGGAGGAAGGGAGGGAAAACATGCACGCTTCTCCAACACTACATGTTTTATTTAAACTTGTATCATGAATTCCTGGCAGGGTGAGAGAGAGGAAGTGATTACACCTGTGGTCAATCATTGTTAATTTGTATTGCATCTACTTAGAAAGCTTCACGTTAGTTAAATACCCATTATCTTAGAAACCTAGAACAGGCCTCTTTATCTGCTGGACCTCCATTTCACCATCTAACAAAAGTAAATAATAAACAGAGTTGTTTTTTCTCAAGAGTCCACAGGGCAGAAAAGAAAGAGCATGTGTGGGCCAGGAGCGGTGGCTCACACCTCTAATCCCAGCACTTTGGGAGGCCAAGGCAGGCAGGTCACAAGGTCAGGAGATCGAAACCATCCTGGCAAACATGGTGAAACCCCATCTCCACTAAAATACAAAAAATTAGCCGAGTGTGGTGGCGGGTGCCTGTAGTCCCAGCTACTCAGGAGGCTGAGGCAGGGGAATAGCTTGAACCTGGGAGGCAGAGGTTGCAGTGAGCCAAGATTGTGCCACTGAACTCCAGCCTGGTGACAGAGCAAGACTCCATCTCAAAAAAAAAAAAAAGGCAGGTGTGTTGGATTCTATAGCCAAATCAAATCTAGAGCGAATGCCAGCCAACTGTATGAACTGGGAACTGGTTTCCTCATTCAGTCGTTCCATTGGATGGCTAGGTATTCCTTGAGCCCTCTGGATCTCAGTTTTCTCACCTGTAGAGTGGGTTTTCACCAAGGTCCTACACTGAGGTTGAGGGGATTCTATATGGCAATGTAAGTGAAAGTGGGCAAGGTAATGGCATCTCTTCAGCAGCCTCCCAGGCATGCCCAGACCACAGCTAACAAGGGAAGGGAGCAGAGCACATACTAAGAAGGTTGATAAGTGGCCTACTGTGTGTTCTCTGGGATCTGCTATCTGGGCTCGTTAGTGAAGAGAATGGATAGTGGAGTCAAACTGGAGAGAGTTTAGAGCCCTGCTTTGCTCTAACGACCACTTTGGGCAAGTCTCCTAATCCCTCTGAGCCTTAATTTCCCCATCCATGAAGCATTTCTCTGTCGTAGGCACACTTAGAATGAGGCCAGGCATGTAATAAGCACCCAACGGCTGACTAGCTGCTGCCCAACCACTGCTCCAAATCACATGTAACCAGAAATTCAGAGTCAAAACAAAAGGAAGAAAGACTGAGTCTCCTGCTTGTTTTAGATTTGGCTGCAAGTGATTCAATGAAGCGCATGACACCATCCCTTGGCACAGTTTAGAGAACACGGTGAAATTTTAAGTGAAGTTTGGCTAAAGATGGAGTGATTAACTGCTCACGCAGGTCCTTCTTTCTTTCCTCCTCGAAAGCCACAAAAATCTAGCCAACTATATGAAATTGTCATTATGTTGCATTGACACCCAACTCTGTTCCCATTAAACGCATTCATTAGCTAGTCAAAGTTCAGTAAAGCCCCTTTTGATAGCTGTTCACTTCTGCCCCCTCTCTGCTTTCCTTATCAAAAGACCTTCCTAAGTTTCCGTGCAATCATCAAACCCCTCCACCAGTTTCTCCCCGAACCATTACTTCCGAGGCTGGAGCTCCTGCAGAATGGAGAAACTGCCTTTAGGAAGATATAAATAGGGCCAATTTAGACATCTTTCTTGCCATGGCTCCACCGAGGACTGAAGGACAAAATGAAGAGATTCCTGAGACTTTCTTTAAATGTTACGTCAACTCTTAGCTAGCTCCTCTTTGACAGCTAATGGATTTCAATTATGCCAAGCCTGTGAGCAGGAAGCATGGAATTTATGCCTTAAATTTTCCCTACTCACCAGTGATTCAGGTTTGTTTATGCCGCCAACAAATCTTTGTGCTGGTGATGTTAAGGTGCAGGGAGCCATGGTTTGAGTTCTCATAGAAAAGCTCCTGATTCAGGGCAGCTTTCCAGGTGTGCTCTAGCACAAAGGCTTTGATAGTTGGATGATTTCTCATTGAAGCCCAGAGTCAATCATACAGCTTTTGAGGTCCCTTCTGCCTGCCATATTCTGCCCTACTCTGCCTGAATGCAATGTCACTGCAGGGGAAGCCTGTGGAGGTCAACATCAGAACCGCTGGGCCACTGGCTAGCTGGGGTGGCCTTGGATGGGCCCTCACCTGCTTCACAGGGTTGCTCTGGGGATGAAATAGAAAGTGAATTTCCTAGGAGCTATGTGGCTCTACACAGATGAAAGTTGTCACTGTCTTATCTGTGCTTTTTGTCTGGTTCTGTCTGCTTGCTTCTTTGATGTTTTAGTCTGGATCACAGCTGATGTTCATACTAGAAACTTCTAGAATGTTCCTTCTGCCCAAAGGACTAAATATTAATTTCTGTTACCTACAGTTTTTCCAGGAGGATTTGCTTGTGCTTATCTGCATAGTAAGCCTCAAGATTCTATGGGAATGAACTAAAAAAGCTTCTGGCGAGGGTGGGAGCCCCTGGAGAACCAGGGCATGAAGAAGGAAGCCCCTCCATCCTCTAAAGAAGGTTGAGAGACCCCCAGTTTGGCTTAAATAGTATCACTGTAACTAAGAATTGGGTCAATTATATTAAAATACAGAATTCAGCGGTCTTAATCTGATTTCTGTTCTAGAAGCAATGATTATATATGCTGAGCCCTTGGCTAAGAAGACCTTTATGTTTCCCTGATAAAACTTGGGTAACAGGCCAGGTGCGGTGGCTCATACCTATAATCCCAGCACTCTGGGAGGCTGAGGCAGACAGATCGCCTGAGGTTAGGAGTTCGAGACCAGTCTGGCCAACATGGAGAAACTCCATCTCTACTAAAAATACAAAAGTTAGCCAGGCGTGCTGGTGGGAGCCTGTAATCCCAGCTACCCAGGAGGCTGAGGCAGGAGAATCACTTGAACCTGGGAGGCAGAGAACCTGGGATGCAGTGAGCCTAGATCACACCACTGCATTCCAGTCTGGGCAACAGAATGAGACTCTGTCTCAAAAACGAACAAACAAACAGAAAACAAAAACAAAAATGTGGGTAATAACAGCAGAAGATGAGCCTCATGTCCTTCTGGAGAAATGACTAGAATGTGGAGAAAACCCTGACCCTCCGATCCCACTGCTGCATAGTGGGTATGCTTGACAACCTTTCTAGAACCTTTCTGGGTTGAAAGTAACAGTTGTGGGGAAAAAAAAACCCACTACTAATGTCAAAAATAGCTAGTAATTTACACGTTATGAGATATATGTTATTTAATCTTCACAAAAGCCCTGTGAAATAGTCATTTTTATCCTCGTTGTGCCCAAGCTGAGAGGAGGAAATGGCAGCTGAGAGCATTCCACACCGGCTGTGTGATCCAATTGGTCCTCTCTGTGGCATCAAGGATCCAGCTGGGCTCCCCGCTGTGCAGGGCTGAGCCTTGGGAAATACAAGCACACATGCCTTCATCCGAGAGCGAGAGCGGAGGTAAAAGGTCAGGCAGGGAGGCCAAGCCACTGTTAGCTCTGTTTGTGTGAACCTGAGGCTGTAGTGGTTTAGGAATGTGCTGGTCAGCTTTCCTGATGCCCGAGGTGGACCAACAATCCAGTCTCAGCCCTAGACATGGCCCACCTGGGAGGGAGGCAGAAAGGAGGAAATGGGGTTGGTTTAGTAACCACGTGACCAAATGGGGTGGCCCTAGGCTGACCCTCCCACTGATGGTGGGAAAGTGAGGGAATCTCTCCTCTCAAAAGCTGTTAATGGCTTGCAGTTGCCTATAGTAGGAAGTCTGCACATCTTAGCTGTTTTTGAGCTAGACCTGATTCTTACCTCATTCTACCTTTCTGTTTGCAGATGTGGAAAATGAGGTCCAGAAAGAGATGTGTCCAAAGATAATAGAAAAGAAGGCACCAGACTAGGTCTCTGGTCCCAAACTCAGGGCTATTCAGATGCTGCTCTATTCAGACCTTGGTCCTGGCCTACAAGACCCTCACTGACCAGTCATGGCCCCTGCACTGGGCACTTCCTCAGGCACAGGGCTGTGTGTGTCTCTGCATCCCTGATGGCTGCCCGGCGCAAGGTTGACACCCTGGGCTCCATATATGCTTACTGAATGGATGCGTGGATCTGACTTGGGAAAGCATCTCTTCTCTCAGAAGCTTCCTTCACACACATGTCCATAGACAAGGCTTCTTCTTTGGGACCATGTCCAGGAACCAGCTTGCGGGCTAGGAGGGCTTGTGGTCACCTAGGACTGGTGGGGAAGGGTGGTTAGCAGGCAGGAAGCAGGGGCAGAAAAACCCCCAGGGCATCAAGCTTGTTTTCCCACTTAGACTAGAGGCTCATTGAAGACAGGGGCCAGGTCTTCTCCCGCCATGGTCCTCAGACACAGGGCTCCGACCTAAGATGCTTCACAGGCATCTGGGTTTGGACATGGACCAAGTCCAGGCCTCCAGAACACCAACTTCCAGGAGCCTCTGGCCTGAGTCCATGGGTTGTCGTAGGTGACAGCCTTCGAGCTCCATCTGATGGACATGGACTCAAACCTGGCTTCTGCCGCTTTGTAGGTCTCTGACTCAGGACAATCATGTGGCCTTTCTGAGTCTCAGTCTCCATCTCTCTGTCTGTCAGATGAGGCTGACAGGCTGCCCCGCAGGGCTGTATGGGTTGGAGGGGATGGTGCACCATGTCTAGAACAGCCCCTGTTGTGACCAAGTGTCCTGTGGCAGCAGAGCAGGGTGCCTACAGGCCATGGCCTCCCTGGGCTTGCTGCTTCCAGTCTGGGTGCTGCTGGGGTCTGGGTCTGAGTGAGGCAAGGAGACGAGGCAAGGCTAGGGACCCCAGCACCCCAAACTCCTGCCTTTAATGTGAGGAGAACCCTTCACTGAAGGAACTAAGGCTTTCCCAAGAACCCTGCCTTGTAGGAACTTAGCCATTCCGGAGCCCTTGACACTGGGCTGCACTCTGGGCATGGGGGGCATCCCCTGAGGTCCTGCCCTTGGAAAGCAAGAAATGAGGAAAGTGAACCTCCTCCAACCCCAGTCAGACACATGTCCCATGAAGGGTGAAGGATGAGAGCACATGTGAGTGGCCCTAGAGTGGGGACCACATTGGGATGCTTTGGAATATGTCATGATGCAGTGGAAACACTGCAATATCCAGAAACTTGGGTTCAGGTCATTTCTACATCGATTCAGCTCTGTGGCCTTGAACAAGTAACTTAAAACCCCTTTATACTCGGTTAGTCTGTAAAATGACAGGTTGGGCGAGAGCACTGGTTTTCAAAGGTGGGGTGTGTGCAGCGGCAGAATGCTTTGAAACTCACCAGGAGCAGAAACTATATACCGCCAAATGCTAGGAGGGCACAGGACCTCAGTGTGGCATCCCCTTGGACTCTCACAAGGGCTGCCCCTGGGAACTCAGTTTGCAGACCTCTGGAGTACAGGCCCTGTAAGGTCCTGGTCAGCTCCAAACATCCCAGAATTCCTGAATCTTCCACCAGGGATGGTACAAGCAGTAGTGCCTGAAGCACCAGCCTTCACAGTGCCTTGTGTTCTTTCCTTAGCACTGGGTGTCAAGTAGTGCTCTTTGGGTGCAAATAATGGAAATGGACTCAGGGTGACCTAAGGCAGAGGGAGGACTCAGAGAAGGAATCCTGGGCATCTACAGAATAGAAGCAGAGCAGAACCTCTGGATCTACGTAGCTTTGGAGACCTCAGAAGATGGAGTTGGTGGGACGTCTCTCCGGAGTGTCCAGTCCTGGTATACCCGGACTCGAAATAGCCACCAATCTCTGTAGCTCTCATTTCAGTTTCAAATCTGCACAAGAGAGACTGTGATTGGTCCAGCTTAGGTCACGTGTCCACTCCTGGCCCAACCAGCTTTAGCAGGGCTGCAGGATGCCACTTGCATATCTTGGGGAGGAGTCCAGAGAAAGGGAAGGCCTGTTTCATGGCAGCTAATACGTCTTACCTCCCCACTTATATTGTCCATTCCTGGAAAATGCAAGCTGCGACTGACGTTTTTATATCTTAAATCCCTCTCCCAGAGCAAAGCAAATTGCTTCACCCCAAAATACAGGCACAGGAGCCTAGAGATTTGGTAAGGGGATGTGAGAGCTTTTCTTTCTCTGTTTCCATAACTGCAAAAACCTACAACTTAAGGTATTATACGGGCAGAACAATGTAATCTATTTTATAGACAGACCCGTCAAAACATACATCTTACTGGCCCTGGGAGCCAGTGTAAAAAAAATCCTTGTGTGGCTTTGTATGAGGGGGAAGTGCTGTTTGTGTGTGTGATGTCTTCAAAACCCATACACACATCCAGACAGGCATGGGCACCGATAAAGGAAATCACACTTATTATTTGAATGTATGCCACTTGGAAATGTTCTTCATTATTAATAATAATTAATAAATAAATGGTTCAGAGAGTTCTAATTTTCTCTTGCTATCAGAAATTAGCATATTTTTTTCAGTTTTCCTAAATTGCTACCTTTTTGATAATGTGTATATAATTACTGATTCCACCCAAACTCACTCTTTGTTCGGCTGACTGACTTTGCCTGCATGCTGTCGGATGCTGGTGAGGTTTTTTAAATAACTGTTATGATTGATGTAATTAAACCAAGATAAGACGTACATTTTGCTTTTTCTCCCCTTTTCTTCTTCCCCTCCGCATCACAGCAGAGTTGAGGGAGAGGGAGAGAGAGAGAGAGAGAGAGAGAGAGAGACAGAGAGACAGAGAGACAGAGAGAGAGAGAATGAGAATTAGTTGTCTCTGATCTGTTGGAGGTGCTTTACCAGAATGCACAGTATCTGCATTTTGCTCAAAGAACTTAATAAAACACCCACAGCAAACTTCAGGCTGCATTGTTCTCGTCAATTACTGGTGCGGCCTCGGGTTTCTCCTCGTTAATTGCTGCGAGCAGGGAAGCTTTACTCAGTGCGCAGTGTACCCAAGCATGTATGGAGTTTAATGAATCATACTAACTCTGCACTCCAAGCAATTAGGTAAATCTAGCTGTTAGTTAGTGAGGCATAAAATAAATTTAATCTCTCTTCTAAAAAATCAATTATAGTGCTGTAATGTATAATTCAATTTGGGTCATGCTACATAAATTTTCTGTTTTTAGTATGTTTTTAAACTGGTTGTTATTCGATTTTGCAAGCTCTGTGTGTGTGTGGTGTGTGTGCACGGTTGTGTGTGTGTGTGTGTGTGTAAAGACTGCAGGATGAGGGAAAGGGACAATTCCAAGAAAGTCTGGATTTATTAAGGAAACTGTGTCTGGAAGGGTTTTTGTCTATTTGATTCTATAAGCCTTACTTGAGCTCCTACTGTGTGTGTACTAGCTTCATGGAGGATAGAAAGTGCAAAAAACGGCCGGGCGCGGTGGCTCAAGCCTGTAATCCCAGCACTTTGGGAGGCCGAGACGGGCGGATCACGAGGTCAGGAGATCGAGACCATCCTGGCTAACACGGTGAAACCCCGTCTCTACTAAAAAAAAAATACAAAAAAACTAGGCGGGCGAGGTGGCGGGCGCCTGTAGTCCCAGTTACTCGGGAGGCTGAGGCAGGAGAATGGCGTAAACCCGGGAGGCGGAGCTTGCAGTGAGCTGAGATCCGGCCACTGCACTCCAGCCCGGGCGACAGAGCGAGACTCCGTCTCAAAAAAAAAAAAAAAAAAGAAAGTGCAAAAAACTACTGCCTTCAAGGAACTTATGGTCTAATTGATAGTGCAAGACCTAACCAAGTAGAAAATTAGAAAATAATCAGGAGAAGACAGACATAGGTAATACACAGATATTGTATTGTGAAATACACAGATATTGTATTGTGAACCTGGAGGGGACAGACACAGGTAATACACAGATATTGGAGAAATAATTGGGACTTTCAAATCTGGACACTCGGACTCAATTTTAAACTTTGCTACTGACTAGCTGTGTGACCTAATGTAAATGATAACCTGTCAGAGCCTTAGTTTCCTCATCTGTAAAATGGGTGCCAGAGTTCCTTTCTCCCTGTGCTTTTGAGATTGATTGGCATAGTACTGGCTGGGAGCACACTCTTTTGAGTCTGCTGCCTGACTGGAAAGGAGTGGATGGCAGTGTCTGATGTCCCCAACTCCCAGTAAGCACCTGGAGGGTGGAGACCATGTTTTTCCTTCTCCTGCTTTGTTCTTGGCGTATGGCCCTGGCCCAGCATGCAGAGAGAATGCTCCAGATATAGAAACAGTGGCATGAGAAGTGAATCGTACAGGTCTGGATAGGCCAGAGAGGGGACAATTGAAGAGTTAACCAATGATAGGCAATTTACCCAGGGCCACTTTGCATCAGGTTTTCTGTTCATACTTTATAATGCATCATCTCTGATCCTCAGAATAGCCCTGCGTGGCTCTTCTTAGATGCAGTGAGGAAGCTGATGCTCACTGAGGTTAAGCCACTTGCCCAGGGGCACACAGTGAGGAAGAGATAGAATGGAATTTGAACTCAGGTCTCCCTGTTCTCTTCACCCTGCCTTGCCTGCCCCATATAGATGATAGGCAAGATTAGGAAAGATGAGAGAAGGCCGGAAGGAGTCTGAAATTCACACCAAAGAGCTTCTGCTACAATTCTGAGTCTAGAAACTCCCTCCCAAGGAAGCCTCCAGAAAGCTTTTCATCCCCCTGCCCCACCACTCCCGCCTCCGTCTGCCCATTTGATTTTGTTAATGGAATTCTTAGGAAAAATTACACACCGTTACATTTCCCTGCTAATCTCCCGGCAACAGCCATGGTACGGAACATTATTAAAATAGTTAAGACTCCATCCCAGCTGTCTCTTTCCAATTTTCTTGCTTCCAGGGGGTGCTCAGCAAAGCGGTGAGCAGGCTTACCTACTGAGCACTTCTGCATCGCCAGGCTAGCACAGTGATCGAAGCCAGAGCTCCTGAGACCACCAGGGCCACTTGGCGTGTGCACAAGCATGTGCAATGTGGGGGCCAGGGAGAGTGGACAAAGGTCTAGGGATTGCCGAGAAATCGGATCCTCGAACGGGGTTCTGCCAGTCTGCTGGGAGGCCCTGGGCAATCCCTTTCCCTCTCCAGGCCTCAGTTATCTCAAACCACCTGCTGGTTCCCTTGCCAGCTCGGAGGCTCTCTCTGCATGTGTTCTTTGTGACTCCAAGAACACACTTGCCCCTGGCTGCGTCTGAAAATGGAGGCTCTGTGGTGCACGTGGCGTTACTATCTAATAAGCCGTGAGCTGTACAGCACTATCAGTTGACTCACTTTGCAGAGCCTATGGGTCATCAAAAAAAAAAAATTTAAACTAGTGCGAGTGAAGTAGCTTCCACAAAATGATTCCCATCACAAAATAAGCCTTTAATTAGCAGAACATCTCACCCAGCTGAAGCACGACTTTCACAGACATATACCCAGTGATGTTAATTATGAAATGAATTTGCACATGCATGATTTATGGGTCTTTGACTTTAAAGGGAAAAAAAAATCGGCTGCCTACTTTACTTATGCTTTCTGCCCTCTGAGAGAATTCACAGTAGAGAGATACTGTGGACGGTTTCAGTGTTTCTTAGAAGTTTAACGTCCCTTTCAGTGACTTGTGTGCTTTGCTTACATCAATCAGCTAAATATTTATTGAATTCCCAATTGCCCAGCACAGAGTCAGGGACTGGGGAAAATGGGGATTCAGGATGAGTCACAGTTCTGGTGCTATGTTTAGATGAATTATGTCCCCTGGAGGGATCTTGCAGAACACAGGGTCTACCTTCCTAATTTTGCAGAGAAGGAAACTGAGGCCAGAAAGGAGACTAACTCCCTCAGAATAGTGCAGTGACTCAGGGTTGGTGGCCCAACTCTGGCCTCAGGTCTCAGCTGGGCGTTTCCATTATATCCCAACCAACAATAACAGCAGTATGCTAGGGTCTGGAGCAATAAGGAAGTTTGTTTTTTTGTTTGTTTGTTTGTTTTTTTTTTTTTTGAGACAGAGTCTCGCTCTGCCGCCCAAGCTGGAGGGCAATGGCGTTATCTCGGCTCACTGCAACCTCCGCCTCTTAGGTTCAAGCCTCAGCCTCCCAAGTAGCTGGGACTACAGGCATGGACCACCACGCCCAGCTAATTTTTGTATTTTTAGTAGAGATGGGGTTTCACCATGTTGGCCAGGCTGATCTCAAACTCCTGATCTCAGGTGATCTGCCCTCCTTGGCCTCCCAAAGTGCTGCGATTATAGACGTGAGCCACCATGCCTAGCCCAATAAGGAAGTTTTGAGTCTGCAGTCCAGTGGGGCAGATGAAACACAAGCAAGCACGTGAGTGCAAGTAGGCGTGTGTGTTGGTGTGCAAAGATGCACACACACATGCGTGCATGCGCACGTGCTCACGTACATCAGACACCCTGGCAGAACTTAAGAAGGTGAATGTATTGCAGACTTGCATCTGTTGAGAATGCCAGAACTCCAGGCACTCTGAAGAGGGGATCCTCAGAGCCATCCAGGAGCTCCTAGAGGAGATGGCCCTTGGTCTGGCCCTAGGGAATTTAGACAGGCAGAGAGGAGGGGGAACTCCTGCAGGAGGCCAGTGTGGGTCAGGAGCATCTTGGAGGCAGGAGGAAGGTGCCTCTGCAAAGCCTTGGTCCATTTGTGTTCCCAACTTCTCCTTTTGTCCATGTACCTCATCTTGCTGTGGTCAGCTGTGAGGCACGTGCCTGCAGACCCAGTGAGTAACAGGGACAGCTCTTGGCCTTTTGAGCTTCAAAGGGCATAAACAGTACATTTGGTACATTTGGAGGAGATGCCTGCTAGTTCCCTTTGATCTCCACCTGAGAGGCAATGGGGACTCTCTAGATATAGGGCAGGGAAGGGAGGAGTCTTGGATGCAGAGTAGAAAACAATGAGAGAGAGAGAGAGAGATGCTGAGAAGCAATTGACGGAGCTGCAGGTATTGGTTCTCAGAGCAAGGCAGAGCCTCACCCCACCCCTCTAACCCGCTGTGCACCAAAGGAAGCTAGAAATGATAGACCTGACCCCACAGATAGGCTTGAGAGATGCATCCTCCTCCTGGCCACAGCCGTATTCATAGCAACACTGAGCTATAGGAGCAGGGCAGGAGAGGTGGTTGGATGTTGTGTGTAAACAGACAAGACCAGGGATTCTGTGGCATCTCCCAGCCCCCGAGGGTCCCAGCAGAGCAGACATTACCTGTGGCTTCAAGACTCAGGCTGGCAGCCTGGCAGAGGCCCTGTGGTGTGGAGGGGGCACAGCAGAGGGTGGCTGGCCTTTAGCTATGTGTGGGTGGTAAACCCCACAGCCATCACTTTCATCAGTGTTAGCTCAGCCCCTGGGAGGAAAGGGCCAGGAGAACCCTGACCTGACTGAGGAAACACTACATTGATGGAGATGATAAGAATTGACCAGCTAATATTTCTGCCAAAGTAGATTCTAAATTGATTTAAGGTAATTGATTTAAGAGAAGCCAGAGAGAGAGATAAGCACTTAAGTCTGTGGCCTAAAAGCTCCATCCTCAGTGTTTGCTTGAAGGGCAGTAAGCTGCAGCGATGGCAAGCAGGGGGACTGCAGATGACTGGCCTTGTTGCTTGGGGAGTCTTGAGTGTCCCCAAGGCCCCCTAGCCTGACCAGGCCTTCTTTTAGGGTGGAAAGATGGAAAGATAAAGAGCCCTGGATACTCCAGGGGACAAAGAACTGGCCTGTCACTTAGCTCTGCTTCAAACTGGCTATGTGACTGTGGGCAAGTAGCTCAGCCGCTCTGTGCCTTAGTTTCCCCATTTTAAAACAAAGGGTGTAGGCTTGATAATCTCAGAGGCAGTGGTTTTCCAACCTCAGAGTGCCTGACAATGACGGGAGATTGGGTTACAACGCAGGTTTCCTGACCCAGCAATCCTCAGAGATTTGTATATGAGGGCGTGGGATGACTTGGAGAACCACTCTTCTTCCCCTGAAGAATGCCTTTCCACTGCTCTGGCTTCACAAAACTTCCTTCTCCTCCCCACTTCCCGCCTCCTTCCTCTCCTCCTCCTCCTTCTTTTTCTTCTCATGACTTATGTATCATACAGTTTTCTCCTGCTTACAAATACAAAAGGAGGCATAGTAAACATTTTCAAGCACAGCAGCATAGAAAGTAGAAAGCTCTTCATGCCTGTGACCCTCCCCCCAAGTCACAGTAGTTAACAACCTGTTGTGCTCAAGCTCTAGTTTGAAATTGGCATACAAATAACTAAGAATAAATATGTTTAAAATAAAAGTATAGTTATACCATACATACTATTTTGTAATATTTTCTCCCCAATGAACAGTATATCTTATCCTCATTTTAGGCCTCTACTTGGTGATGACCATTTCTTTTTCACAACTGTATAATACTCCATTGAATTAATTCCCATAGGCCAACATTTAGGCATTGTCTCATTTTTCATAGCCACAAAACGCCACTGCAACAAACATCTTTGCACAGATGTCTCAATGCACTTGCATAGGTGTGGGGTACATTCCTAAAAGTAGAATGGTGGATGAAAAGGCGTATTTTACGTTTAGCCTGTATGGCATTGCCAATTTGGCCTTCAAAATTGGTATTTCCAACTTATTCTCCCACCCATATTTTGTGAGTAGCTGTTTTTACATACATAACCTCTGCCAACCTTGGGTATTATCTCTCTTTTAACTCTTTGCCAAACATATTGGCTTTTTTTTTTTCTTTTTTCTTTTTCAGACAGAGTCTTGCTCTGTTGCCCAGGCTGGAGTGCAGTGGCGCCATCTCGGCTCACTGCAAGCTCCGCCTCCCAGGCTCACGCCGTTCTCCTTCCTCAGCCTTCTTAGCAGCTGGGACCACAGGAGTCCGCCACCTCGCCCGGCTAATTTTTTGTATTTTTAATAGAGACGGGGTTTCACCATGTTAGCCAGGATGGTCTTGATCTCCTGACCTCGTGATCCGCCCTCCTGGGCCTCCCAAAGTGCTGGGATTACAGGCGTGAGCCACTGCGCCCGGCCAAAAGTATTTTTTTATTATTTCCTTTTTATTTTCCTTCATGATTGATGAGGTTTATCAGTTTGGGGCTATTCTTTGAAGTATCACATCATAACCTTTGTTCATTCTTTTTCTCTTAAGAAGATGAACAAATCATGTTGTCAGGCATTTCCACAGTTTCCAAGTGCAGCAATGCAAGAGTATAAGACAAACGTGAGTCCTCCATCCCAAGATTGCCAAGCTGTCCAGCTCTCAGGTTAGAACATAACCTGCATTGAGCCCCTGGCTTTAAAGAGCACTTGCATTCCCAGAGCAGAACTCTTCACGAGGGCCGAGTTTTCCACCATGTAGAAAGCAGGACCACAGGCTATGTTTAAGCAGGGGCTGCCCTCCCTGGGGGTATGCTGCTCCCAGGCTGTGGCTGCATCCAGAAAGAACTTTGTTAAAGGAGGATGAGGCCCTGCAGCAGGGGCTGCGGGTGGGGCACAGAAGCACACCTGGCCAGAGAGCTGGGCCCACAGGCAGAACCCTGGGCTGTAGGTAGGTGGCTGGGGGTCAGGTCCCAACGTCACAGCTGATTCTCTTTGAGATGCTTGTTTAAGTAGCCATGGCCCTTGATTTTCCTACTTGTAAAAATGAAAACAGTGATATCAATTTCAAGGGCCTCTTGTGAGACTCCAATGAGACTGTGTACAAATAAAACGGGAGCCTTCTATAACTGTAAGTTGTGACTTCTAAGTGTTGATGCCAGAAATTCCAACATTAGATCATATCCCTAATGGCTCATGTACAGCTAAATGCAGACTCCCTTCTGCAAGTGGCCATGCCGCACTTTGTTAACTGTTCCATATATAACACAGTCAGTGGTTAAGAGCATGGGCCTTGGAATTGCAGAGAGCTGTGTTCGAGTCTACTTAGTCGCTCTGTGACTCTGGGCAGGTTACTTAACCGCTCTGAGATACAATGCTCTCCTTCATAAAGTGGACATAACCACTTCTTGGTTTACATGAGGAGTTAACGGGCTATGTGTTGAAAGTCTGGAGCAAGAGAAGGGTTCAATAAATGTCAGCTATGTTATTATCATCCTTAATAATGATAAATTATTAACAATGCTGATCTTAACCACAATGGCCAGATGCTTTCTTCCTCTCCCATTGTGAGCTTGTTGTGAGAGGGCTCCCAGAGGACCCATACCATCCCATTCATCTCTTATGTCATTAACCACACCGTCCTGCAAGCGTATATCCTGCTCGCTTGTGTTTGCTCCTGACACTGGGCTCCCTGTGAATGAGGAGGAGGTCCCTTTCATGGCATAATGTGAAGAGTTCTGAAACAATTTTCTGTTGCCTCTTCTTCTGCCATCTGCATTGGTGACAGAAATCCCAGCATTTCTGGAAGGCCTCAGGTTGGAGTTGAAATGCATATTTAATATTAGGAAACTGCTTCAGGATGCTCAGCTGTGAAATACGTCCCATGGTGCCTGCCCTCTGCCTTCTCCCTGGAAGACTGGGGCAGGGTATTGAACCTCTCTGTGCCTCAGTTTCCTCCTCTGTGAAATGGGAACATAACAGGGCTTTCCTCAGAGGGATGGAAATGAAAGAGAGCGGCCAGCATGGCCTGGCCCACAGTGAGTGCCCGTTAAGTGCCAGCAATGAGGAGTGTTGCCTCCCTCGGGGTGTTCCCTGCCCTCTCTGGTAGATGCTCAGCCTCTGCGAGTTCCTTTCTCTGATGTCTTAGTCCATCTGGGCTGCTGTAACAAAAATACCATCAACTGGGTGGCTTATAAACAATAGAAATTCATTGCTCACGGTTCTGTAGGCCTAGAAGTCCAAGGTCATGGTCCCAGCCTACCTGGTGTCTGGTGAGGGCCTGCTTCCTGGTCTGGGATCTCTTTTGTAAGGGCACTAATCCCATTCATGAGAACTCTGCCCTCACGACCTAATCAGGCCCAAAGTTCCCACCTCTTCATCTACCACATTGGGAATTAGGTTTCAACATATGTATATTGGGGGGACACAAACATTCAGACCACGGCATCTGACTTCTTATCCCCCACATCCTCAACTTCTTGAGCGGATCAGATGCCTGTACAGGTCATAGTCTACCCTGTGGTTCAGGGAGGGAGCAGAGGAGGGGAGGATGGGGGTGGGGTGCTCATGCTGGACCCTCAGGAACCTCCCTGGAGGATCCATCTGGGGCAGCACTTTTGCAGTCAGTGTTGTGGGGGAGGCTGAGAAGCCAGAGGCAGGGCAGGTCCTTATTGGAGAACGGTGGCACTAGAGAGTAGGGTGAGGGATGAGCTATTTCGGGAGAAAGGTTGGGGGAAGGGAAATAGGAGGGGAGGGAAGAGGCGAGGGGAAGGGAGTGGGAGGGAAGGGAGAAGGGAAAGGGGAAGGAAAAGGAAAGGGGAAGGGGGGAAAAAAGGGAAGAGGAAGGGGAAGGGAAGGAAAAGGAAGGAAGAGGAAGGGAAGGAAGCGAAGGGGGAGGGGAGGGGAAAGGGAGGGGAAGAAGGGGAGGGAAGGAGAGGAGGGGAGCAGGGAGGGGAGAAAGAGAAGAAGGGGGAGGAAAGGGAAGGGAGGGAAGGGAAGGGGAAGGGAAAGGGTGGAAATCCTGATCACAGAGTCACAGAATGGCTTCTCACCAGCTTCTCCCCACCAAGGAGGTGCCCTTTAAGCTCATCATTTTCTGGACCTCAGTTTCTCAATCTGTAGCATGGAAACCTGAAGTAAGGCGATTAAGACTCTCATAGCAGCATTAGGAGACCAAAACCAGAGTGATGAGACCACATGCAGCATTGCTGCTGAGGAGGAGAGGCTGCTGGGGTGACCTGGGCTGCTGCTTCCTCCACCCCATCCAGCCCTGCTGGGCCCTGTGTGGTTTCTGGTATGATCCACGCAGGTTCCCAAGCTCAGAGCCTTTGCACTGGCGGTTTTCTGCCTGGAAATCTTGTCTTCCAAATAGGTCATTTTTCACCTCCTCGTGTCTTTGCTTGGATGTTTTTCTCATCAACAAGTGCTTCCCTGAGCACATCCTATTTAGTAACTGCTGTGGCGACATGTGTGCATGCGCACACCCTCCCCCTACACACACACACTCCTTATCCCCCCCACGTTTGTTTTTTTCCTGTGTAGCATTGATCGCCTCCGGATATACTAATTACTTGTTTGATAGTTTGTGGTCTGTCAGTCTCCCTCCCTCTATGACAATATTCTTCTAATCTCTTGCAAGGTAACATACTTCCTAGAAATTGAGCAGCTTAAAACAGCCAGCATTTCATTGTTTCTCACAATGCTGTGAGTGAGGAATCCAGGTACATCCCAGCTAGTGGCTTTTCTGTTCCACGTGCTGTTAGTGGAGGTTGCTCTGTGGCGCTCGGCCAGTGGCCGGGCTGGGACGTTCAGGATGGCCTCACCGACCTGTCTGCTGCTTTGATGAGGACAGCAGGAAGGCCGGGGCTCAGCTGGACTACAGCACCTACACGTGGCCTCTCCAGCACACCTGGAGTCAGGCTTTATCCATGGAGGCCCAGGGCTCCTACAGCCAGTGTTTTCAGAGGCACAGGCAGAAGCTACAAGGGACCTAGCTTCGGAACATCACTTCTTCCTTATTCTATTGGCCACACAAGTCGCGAAGACCAGCCCGGATTCAAGGGGAACAGAGTAGACCCCACCTCTCAATGGGAGGAGTGTCAAAGGATTTGTGGCTATCTTAAAGCTACCATCACACACTTCACCAGGGCATGGTCTTTGGTGTGTTTTGTGCACTGCTAGTTTCCAAGCGCCTGGCACAGAGTAGGTGCCCAATAAACATGTATTGACTGAGTGAATGAATGAAAAAATGTAATCTTTATGGTGCATGCCAAGCCCACCTCTCCCTGGATGTCCTCTACACCTACCCCAGGCCATGGGCCCTCTCTCAGCTCAGCCTCCACCCCTCACCTGCCCTGCCCTCCCTCTGGGCCTTGGGCTCTTTCCCCCTTTATAGATGACCCTAGAAACCAAGCATTGAGTTCCCTGGGAGCAGGTGTGGGTTCTGCACCATGCAGAGAGGATTCGAACAGGAGTTCCTAACTGTATGCATGGTATAGGTGCATTTTATATGTATAATGGTTCACAAATCACAACCACCCATCAGGTAACTATCGCTATCCCATTTATAGAAGAGGTAACTGGGGCCCAGAGAAGTTGAGTCATTTTCCTCAGGTCACCCAGTCAGCCTGAGTCTAGCTCAGTGTCTCTGCAGTGGTAGGGTGGCTCAGTGGCTCTGTGGACTGACTGTTCAATCCCTACGCTGCGCATGTGAACATGAGGCGCCCAAGGCTTCCCCTTGAGGTTCCAGAGCCCACTAAAGCAGGGCTTCGGGGCCTCACTTTTCCTTTCTGTCCCCTCGAGACCACTGAAATGCACTGGCAAGACAGCTGGGTTTAATATTCATGAACCAGCCAGGCATGAGTGATTAGCTGACTCCTGTTGGAGGAGGAGGAATAATTGAATACGGTATTTACATAACAAGTTAATGCTGCCGCCCCCCTGTGGGTCTCCTTTGTGGGTCTGTCCTCCACCTCCCTATTTGCCCACGTTGTGCTTTCCTCACCTGCCTTGGATGGCCAAGGAGGAAGTGCAGTAGCTTTGCACCCCTCTGCTATTGGAGCTGCTGTCTAGATAATAACATTATTTAGGGAACAGAATTCCAGTGCCTGGGAGAGCCTGTAATGGGCTGGCTGGTGGCTTGCCCAGGGGTCTGGACCCCTAAACAAAACCCTTCTGCAGACTCTGAGAGATGACAAGGGGAGGCTGAGAGGCTGAGACTGGGTTTTTGACATGGGCCTTCTTGCCCCAAACTTTCAAGAGACCTTAGGCACATTCCATCCCATTTCTTGGCTTCTCTCCTTTTCTGCAACACGCAAGACTCCAGCCCGACCCTCTGCACCCTCTGCCATCTAGGACTGCATTCCAGCTGCCTGGTTGAAGGCAGCGGGCAAGGGGAAAAGCTGGGGTGCAGGGCCATTCGAAAGAGAATGCCTCCTTTGTGGCTGCAAAGGGAAGGTAAGGCACTGTTTCTATGCCTTCCTCAAGAGCTGCCTTTGGGTTACCTCGGTCAGTGCTCACTTGGGGTTCTGGAATCAAAGGTTATTAGCTCATAATCACCTCATTCATGGCTGGCTGGGAGGTGTGCTGTGTGCATGTCTGACCCTGGGCACGAGGAACACCAGCCAAGTCTTTCTGGCTACAGTTAAAAGGGCTCACCGGCCTCTCCCTGAAGGTGAAGTGCAAAGATGGGCTGGGGACTTTCAAGGGGAGTGGGAAGTATTAACTATTGGGGTGCTAGCCCCACTGTAAATGCATTAAAGCCAGCGTTATTTGTGTCTCTGGAATGGTGGATGGTGTCCAGCAAGGGCCAGAATAGCCTGGTTCTTCTTGCCCAGATGCAGAAGTGCAGACCCTGGAGAGCTGTACATTTTCTCATTTGCATGACTTCGCAGAACGGGCCGGATGACAGAGCTCCCCTCACAGGGCCTGTGTGAGGATTGAGTTGTTGTATGTTACGGCTCGAAACAGAGCTAACTCCCCAAGCAGAAAGCTGGGATGGCTTCTGAATAGATTGTAGGGCACAATGTCAGCACTTGAGTGACCAACTCAAGTTTTTGATGACCAACCTCCTGAGAAAACTTGGGTGCCTTTCATGACTCTGAGCTTTTGTTTTCTCACCTGTAAAATGGGGGTAATGAGCCCGATCTCTCAAGCTTGCTGGGAGGATTAGACAGTCCCCCTGGTAGAAGGTGCCCGGCCTTGGTGCCTGGCACACAGTAGGTGCTCAGAGACAGCATGCACAGATGCAGTATCGGGTCTGTGAGGGCCTGCCTGGGGGAGGGGGGCACAGATCCTGGAGAGGGAAGACCTAGGGACTCAAGACAGCTGGCTTCAGGTGGTTAAAGAGCCCTGAGGGCCAGAGGCTGCACTTCTGTGCATTTCAGAATGACAGACCGAGGAGCATTGATAGGTGTTGCAACTAGAAGTATTTCAATCCAAAGTAAAGAGGAGCCCCAGCTGACTGATGGTCAGGCAGCATGAGTAGGGTGGGTGCCCTATCACAGGATGTGTCCAAGCTTAGATTGGTTGGGAGGTCATGGAGGGGCTCCAAGTAATGGAGAGGAAGGAGGTTCCTGGGCTGGTTACTAAGGTTCCTTCTGTGATATATGATCCTGAGGTCAGCAGTGGTGACACTGTCTTGATTTCTTATCACTCTCAGTAGCCATGTGGCAGCCCTTGCTCTCTGCTGCTGTCCCCATCCCCTTCCATGCACCTGCCTCACTGCCCGTGGCCAGTGGCATCCATCCAACACTCTCTAGAACATGTCTCTTCTCTCTCTGCCCACAGGCAGTGGGGAATCCAGAACCCTGCACTTGGCAAAGGGGGCCCTCCATGCATAGACTGTGACCATCTCTCCAGCTACTTGTCTTGCTGCTAGACAAAGAATCAGTACTTAAGCCCATGTTTCTGGACACTGACACCCTTTCTGTTTCTGTTTCCACTGTATCATGACGTATTCCAAAGCATTCCAGTGTGGTCCCCACTCTAGTGCCACTCAGACGTGCTGTCATCCCCCACCCTTCATGGGCCACGTGTCTGAGTGGGGTTGAGGGAGGTCCGCTTTCCTCATCTCTTGCTTCCTAAAAGCAGGACCTCTGGGCATGCCCCCCATACCCACAGTGGCCCCCAGTGTCAGGGACTCAGGAACGGCTAAGCTCCTATAAGGCAGGGTTCTTGGGAAAGCCTTAGTTCCCTCAGTGAGGGGTTCTCTTCACAGTAAAGGCAGGAACTTGGGTGTTGGGGTCCTTAGCCTTGTCCTGTTCCCTCTCCTCGCTCAGGCCCAGAACTCAGCAGCACCCAAGCTGGAGGCAGCAAGCCCAGGGGAGCCCATGGCTTTCAGGCACCCCACTCCGCTGCCACAGGACACTCGGTCACATCAGGGGGCTGTGCTAGATATGGTACGCCATCCCCTCCAACTCACACAGCCCTGCAGGGCGGCCTGTCAGCCTCATCCAACAGACAGAGAGATGGCGACTAAGGCTCAGAAAGGCCACATGATTGCCCTCAGCCAGGGTCTTGAGGGCCAATGTTGAGGAAAAGAGCTAGTTCAGGTGAGATCAATGAAGCACCTGGCCCAGGGCACAATATGTAAGGGGGTGCCCCAAAACTTGGCAATCAAGATAAGTATTATTTCAATGCAATATATGTAAAAATTGAAAGTAACGCAATAGATATTTTGCATTAAATTTGACCTTTTAAAATATTGCTTGGAGATACTATTCATCATAATTGGTGAGTTTTTGGTTTTCCCGAGAATTGCCCCGATACCCAGTGAAATCGTTCATTTCCTTTCCCCTAGTCTTGGCCCTGGAGCCTGTGTCCTCCAGGTGGCTGTGGGGTGGGGACTGGAGAGGACTGAAGAGCTGAGGAGGGGACTTTAACCTCTGGCTTTGTGGGATGTGGGGTGAGTGGAGAGGGAGGAGGAACCCAGTCTGGAGCTGTGCAGGGGGGACTGGCTCCAAATGTCTGAGAGACCCCTCTGACCTGGGATGCTGGAGGGATCAGGGGAGCAAGCTGGCTCTTGACAGGCTGGGCTGTGAAGCAGAGGCAAAAGGGACCTGGGGGAGCCTCTTTGTCCCCCAGTCCCTGGAGCTCAGCAGACAGGAAGGACGCTAGAGTCCAGTCTGAGGTTGGGGAGCAGTGGGTGGCTGGGATTTCTGCAGGGCTTTTGGGGAAGCTGAGGCCCAGGCGCCCCTCACTTTCCCACCTCACACCTGCTCTGCTCCCTGCTGGCGTGGGAGGACCCCAGACCCTGACAAGGTACAGGTCAGGTGGGAGTGGGTGATGCGTGCAGGAAGTGCAGAGCCCCTCCTGTTAGCTCTGGGCCAGGGCTACAGTCAGCCTTCCTGGCTCCTGCATCATCTCAGGGCATTCTCCCACCACTTAGGAGGAAGGGCTCTGTGTCATCCTTCCTGCCTTGTGTGGATGAGGAAACTGAGGCTCGGAGAAGAGCAGATGCCCAGACAGTAGGACGGGGCTGGGGCCCTGCCCAGGGCTTTCGTCTCTCTCAGCCCCCTTCCTGTCACTCTCTCAGGCTGCCAGGGAATTACAACACCCTCCCTGCTCCTGCCTGCCCGACCCCAAACTGTCACGTCCACCTTTCCCTCTTCTCCTAACTTTCCCAAAGTGAATATCATTATTAATATTATTTGCCTAATTAACACGTTGGCTGAATGACAGAAAACATGCAAACAGGTTTTGCCAAGGAAACTCTGTCTGATTAAAACTGCAGCCTGTCTAATTAGATGGAGATTTCTTCATTCGTTTCCCCATTTTGGATGCACCCACTCCCTCCCCCAGTTCCCTTCCCTGCACTTTCACCTCCCAGCTCCCACCCCAACCCTGGAGGCCTTCTCCCCTTGCAATCCTGCTGCCCGCCTCCCCAAACCCTCCCACTGCCCGCACCCCTCTTCCCTAGGAAGCAGCTGATGGAAGGGCTGACCTGCTTTGGTCTGAAGCTGACCAGATGACAAGAGGACACTGCCCTGGGGGACAGGTGCTGGCCCACCTTGTAGGACTGAGAACCTCCTGGGATCAAGGTCACACCTGAAGTCTGTTTAGAATGGGAGTGTGCAGGTTGCTAAAAGTGTCTTCATTAAAAATCCCCATTGACAAAGCAAAGCAAAACAAAATTTCCAAGTCCCCTCAATCAGATGCCATTGAAAGCAAAATGCACACTTAATAGCAAAAGTAGGGTTAGGGAACATTTGTTGTGTACCTACTATGTGTCAGAACTTGCAAGTGTTTTCTTATCTCCATAGCAGCCCTTCGAATGAAGTTATCACCATTTTGCAAATGAGAAAATTGAGGTTTAAAGGAGGTTGGCAAGGAGTAGAGAGTAGACACAGATCTAGCCCATTTCAGCTCCCATATACTGGTTTCTTCCTCTCAGGGGCTCCTTTGTGGTGTCCAGAAGCCCCTACCCTCCTTCCTGCTTTTCCCATCTCTTCCTTTCTCCTACCCAGTGCTCCAGGAGGTGCTGCACCCTGGGTGTGGCTGGGCAAGGCCAGGGCAGTCTAGCAAGGTCCCAAGTTGAAGTTCATCAGAGCCTCAGGACTGGTTCCTTTAAGGGCCTCAGGAATGTGCTCTGGCATGAGAGGGGTGAGGGTGGAGGAGGAGGCATTAGACACATTATGACACCTGAGGTCAAGCAAAAATAGGGGTAAGGGTGCTTGGTTTGGAAAGAGCAGGCCAGTATTGGATTACTTGGAGGAGGTGAGATGGAACCCATCATCTTTTGTGTCTATCCCATGCCAGGGAACTGTGCAAGATACTTTACGTGCACACATGTCCACTCATTACTGCAAAGTGTTGTCATCTCCACAGTTTTTTTCTTTTTTCTTTTTCTTTCCGAGACGGAATCTTGCTCTGTCACCCAGGCTGGAGTGCAGTGGCACGATCTCAGCTCACTGCAACCTCTGCCTCCTGGGTTCAAGCAATTCTCCTGCCTCAGCCTCCTGAGTAGCTGGGATTACAGGCACAAGCCACCAAGTGCGGCTATTTTTTATTTTTATTTTTTGTATTTTTAATAGAGATGGGGTTTCACCATGTTGGACAGGCTGGTCTCGAACTCCTGACCTCGTGATCTGCCCACCTCAGTCTCCCAAAGTGCTGGGATTACAGGTATGAGCCACCATACCTGGCCCACTCCACCAGTATTTACAGTGTGACAGGAACTGGGTGTGTGGTAAGCAGGGCAGGAGCGCTCACTCCATGTGGAGTTGGCCAGCTCAGTGGCAGGACTTGGCTTCAGCTTCCTGCCCCCATGGCTGGGCCTTTCAATCCTCTCAGGGGTGTGCATCGCCCAGTTGCCCCACATCCATCCCTCAGGACCTTCTGTCCAGTCTCTTGAGACCCAGGACTGCTGTTACTGCCTGCCAGGACCTGCCAGCTCCACCTCAATTCAATGATTCAAGAACCATTGAACTTGGGGAGGGCCAGGGGTGAGGAGGATGAAGAGAAGTGAGCTAAAGGGTACAAACATACATTAAGATAGAAGGAATAAATACAATTGATAGCAGAGTTGGATGACTCTGCTTAATGTATATACCTGGGTGATAGGCACTCTGTACACCCTGACTTGATCGCTACACATTGTATACATGTAAAAACTTTCTCATGTAGCCCATATATTTACACACACACACAAGAATGGTTGAACTTAGGGCAGAAGAGACGGCGTGAGTGAGATGAGCTGCTCCTTCCCTCTCTACTCCTCCTACACCCCATCAACCCACAAATGATGGAGCAGAACAATTTGCCATCAAGGAAGCTCTGGCAGGCTGTTCCCTGGGCACATCTCGTGAGACAGCAGGTTGCCAGGTGGGGCTGGGGGGAAAACGTGGGCACAGCTGGTTCATTAATAGAGGAGCCTGACTTGTCAATTCTGTGGTCCAGGTCATTGCAAAGCATCTTGGGTTGGGGCTTTGTGTCTGAGGATGGTGGGGCAGAAGACCTCAGCCCTTGCCCTCAGGGAACTTCTAGTCTAAGTGGAAAAACAAGCTTATTTCCTTTGACTTCCTCAACCCTCCTGTGAAAAGAGCCCTGGCCTTGAGTTTGAATCCCAGCTCTGCCATTTGTTAGTTCTGTGACCTTGGGTGCATGCCTTAATCTCTCTGAACCTCTGTTTCTTCATCAGTGAAATGCAGAAATGATAATGCCTCATAAGCTGGTTACACAGATTGAATAACAATGTGGACAGAGTACCGAGTATAATCGCTGGTAAGTAGAACAACTCCATCCCAGTACTCAAAGTTCACAGGCACAGTTGTGGCATTCTGAGCTCAGGGTTATGTCTTCATCCCTGTGGGTGGGAGGACACTGACTTTGACCTGCCACGGCTAAAGGTCCTTCCTGGAATCCCCAGCTTCCTTCCAGCTCTAACATGTTCCATGTGCCGGTTCTCCCACTGATGGGCCTTTGCCTTTAGGTGCTCCAAAAGTCCGAGTCCTCCTATGGGTCTGGCAATGTCTGGTGGCTTCCCAAAGCCTCACTGTGCTCTTCCAGCAAATGGACACAGGCCCAGCACTTCCAGAGGTGATTTGAGGCCTGTTGGCCAGTTTTACCAGGAAGCCCAAGACGCAAAGGGAGCATGATCAGAGGTGGGGAGACAAGCCTCATTAGATAGCTCCAGCGCCGCGGGCTCTGTCACCATGGCAGCCAGCACTCGCGCAGGCCAGGTGGTTTTTATTACCGAACTTGGAAAACTTTACGGCGGCACCAACAATGAATCTTTATTCTGTTGTTAATAGCGTGTCTCTTATTAGCATGTATCTTTTCCCCTTCTTAATAACCTTTAGTTTCCAAGCCGCATTTATAATTAAGTCATTAATCCCTTACTGGAATTTCTTGTTTTTCAGAAACAGCAAACCAGAGGTCCCGTCTGGCTGGCATGAATGGAAGGGCAAACGCTCTGACCAAATTACTCTGGGAATGTCATTCTCATTATTGGATCCTGACCCAGCAGTGTGCTGATAAGCTCTGGGCTGGAGACGCCCTATCTCAGAGGAGTTCCAAACCTGCTCAAGGCCTTTTCTTGCCCTCTGCGACTTTCCTGCCAAGCAATTAGCCTCCAGAGGTATCTGAGAGCGGGAGACTGGGAGGAACGGGGTCCCCAGGGGTTGCAGTGAGGAGGGCTGACAGGCTGGGGAGGCCCTCTGTTGTGCTTCCAGGGAAAGCCTGTCCAGACTGCCGTTGCCTTCTTTACCTTCGGCGTCAGAGTTGGGGTCCAGCCTGTACCGTGGAGAGTAGGAAGAGCTTTACTAGTTGAGCCCTGGGCTTCTGTTAGGGGTTGAATTATGTCCCTCACCACACTCCACATTCATATGTTGAAGCCCTAATCCCCAGTTCCTCAGAAACTGTATTTGGAGATAGAGTCTTTAAAGGGGTCATTAAATTAAAATGAGGTCACTGGGGTGGGTCCTTATCCAGTAAACCTGGTGTCCTTAGAAGAAGAGGAAATTGGAAGACAGACATGCACAGAAGAAAGACCAAGCGAAGACACAGTGAGAAGATGGCCAGTGACAAGCCGAGGAACGGGGTCTCAGACACAGTGAGAAGATGGCCATCAACAAGCCAAGGACTGGGGTCTCAGAGAAAACCAACCCTGCTGACACTTTGATCTTGGGCTTTCAGCTTCCAGCACTGTGGCAAAATTCATTTCTTCTGTTTAGGCCACCCGGTCTGTAAAATGTTGTCACAGTGACCCCTGAAGACTCAGACAGCTTCCTTCTGGCTCTGGTTCTCCCACAAGTGTGCTTTCAGGCGCTCCGAGGGCCCAGGTCGGGGGAAAGCCAGGTCTCCAGGCTCCTGGCCCAGGGCGTGTTTAGGAGGCAGGGCCTTATCTGACACAAGTATGAGGGGCAGAGAGGTTTTTCTTCTTCAGTCTCCACTAGGTCCTGGCCTCCATGGCTTCTGTAGGCAGGGACCTAGACAGGGCATTCACCAGAGACTTTGACAGGGAGTCCAGGCCCAGACCCCATCGGCAGAGCCGGGAGCCCTGTGCCAGCTTCGCAGGGAGCACCGGGGCCCAACACAGAGTCAAGAGCTGGCATCAGCACAGGTGCAAGGTGGGGTTGGGAAGGGCATGGCAGCTTAGGGGTCTGCAGTGCCAGGCATGAGTCACAGGTGGCCTGGTATGAGGTAGGTGGGCTGGCTTGAAGGTCTAGAAGATGGATAGACACCAGAGACTTGTAGTCCATGTCACCTTCTTGCTGTCCCCGGATGTCACCTCCCTTCTGCCTCCAGTGCTGAACTAACCCCCTTCATCTTTTACTTGGCACTCATCAGAGACTTATCATTGCTTTTGACGTGACTTGCCAGCAGCTGCTCTGTCTGCCTCTTCCTTCCTCTCCAGGATCGTTTCGGACACTCTTCCTTCCTGACAACTAAACTTTTCACTGTTTCCCATCATAACATGTTATTTTATACTTCATTTACCTATCCGCCCACCTATCCATTTATCCACCCACCCACTCATCCATCCATCCATCCACTCATCCATCCAACCAGTCATCCATCCAGCAAGCCAGCCAGCAAATATTTGCCTAGTGCCTGCCTTGGGCACCCATGCTGGACCCTGGTGCCATAGTGCTGAGCCCACGCCCAGCCCCTCCCACCATGAAGCTCACAGTCTAGCAGGGGAGCTAGACGTCAGCCCATCCGATGACTTGCATCTAAAATTATAAACTGAGACATGCAATGAAGGGAAAAATCAGGGAGTGCTGAGCACAGAAAACCACGGGACTGATGGGGTTGGTGGTTGAGATGAGCTCCATGTGGAGGAGGGGACATGGTGTGGGCTGAGACCTGAACTGTGAGTCAGGTGAATCAAAAGAAAGGGAAGGAAGGGTGTTCTTGGCAGAAGGGACCACACGTGCGAAGTCCCTGACGTGGTTGGGAGCTGGAAGAAAGCCGAGTGACTGCAGCACAGAGTGAGAGGGTGGTGGTGGTGTTGGGCTGGGAGCTCCCGGGGGTCACGTCTTCTTGTTTCTAGGGCAGTAACTGGTTCATGCTGAGAACTCAGCGGGAACTGAGGAAGGCATGAGTTTGTCACTAGTCATTCTTTGCAGGGGGATGGCAGTCTACTCAGGGACGCTTGCCGCACATCACAGCACAGCCCGCTCCCCCCCGCCCCGTTTACCATCTCTAAGGGGTGCTGCTAAGGTCATGTGTCTCCTCTGGAGCCCAGAATCCCTTTGTTCTCCCTCTTCCACTGTCCGTGTTTCGACAGGTTTTCCTCTAGGCTTTTTGGGTGCAGGTCACTCAGATTTCTGCAGGCCACCCTAGCCCAAGCAGTCACTTTGTTTCTCTGGCTCTGCCCTGCCTGTCAAATCTCCACACATGCTTTCTGGAGTTCTGTGGGTATGTCTGATGCGTGCTCACAAGCCAGGCAGTTTGACACTGTGTAGCATCTGTCATGTTTTAGTGTTGCCTCTGGTGATGTCCATGTCTGAGACCTCAGATGTCGAGGCGGGGTGAAAATGCCTCACCGTCACCTCCGCTGAGAGCAGCAACACCTCCAGGTGCCAAAGGGATGTGCAGCCAGCCAGCCACGAAGCTGCCATGTGGGGTTCTGCCAAGAAGGCTGAGAACGTGCCTGTTCTCCATTCTACATGACAGTTGGTAACCCGGACACCAGAACAACTGGCTGACCACCGCTTGAAAACAGTGCCCAGTGTTCACCTGCAGCTCTCTCTCCTTCAGGCTTGGTCTGTGAATTTGGACTGGAGATCCAAATGTTGGAGGCAGGTGATGTAGGCTCCCCAGTACCCCACCCCCCTGGGGTGCACACACTCAGGGGGCTTCTCCCCCAAACCTTCATGGAAACCAGCACATGGAAATCATGACCCCATCTCACAAGATAATCAAGCAGGCTTAAAAATACCTAGACCCTTATATGAACACAGCTCAGATGCTGACTTCACTCTAGTATAGAGGGTATTTTAATTTTGTATGAATTATAATCAATGTGCATTCCATGTTGAGTGCTTTTCTCTACATTGTAAGCATGTTCATATTATTACAGTCTTCATAAGCAGAATTCTTAGCAGCTCCTTGATAGTTCAGTAAGAGGATGTACTCCTTTACCTGAGCACTCCGCTATTGTTGGACATTTAGCTTATTTCCAGATTGTTGCTATTTTCAATGATGTGCATGGAACATCACCATATATTGGGCTATCAGTACATATTTTCAGAATAGGAATGACCAAGCTGGGAAGTATAAAAGAGTTTGATCCATTAAATTTAATTGCCATCCAACTAGTTTGTAGCAACTCATGTGTCCACCAATATTTTCCATGGGTAGATACCAGATCCTTAACTGTAATTGCTATAGGATCTGCCTGGCTGGATTACCTCTCTTCATAATGACAACAATGATTCTTGAAGCTCGGGGTTTAATAAAGAGCAAGGGAATTAGTTAAGGACTGAATGTAGACCATAGAATCAACTGCATAGAGTTTATAACCAACCATTTAAACATACGTATAGATCTAAAATAACAAACTATATATAGCTATAGCGCCTGTGGGGATCTTGTGTCAATAGCACTCTCATCTCCTAGGATGCGTGAGTGAAGAAGAAATTCCTTACTTAGCCTGGTAAGGCGAGTCCCTACCAACTGCCCTGGAACCCCCTTCTGTCATCTGTCGGGGAATCACCTGCTGCTTCTCCATGCTCACCTTGGCCCGCATTCTGACTGATCCACACTGTAGCAGATGCTCCCTCACCTGTACTGGGAAAGGCCTGATAATGGCATAAGAGTTCTTACTCTAAAGTTGTGCAAAATCCACCCTTCAGGGGCAGGGCCTTCATCAGCTGCATTTCTGAAGCTTTGTTTACTTTTGTTCCTATTTGCTACTATTCAGACCTGCTGCAAAAGCTGTCCTCCAGTTTAGCAATTGTGTCTTCTGCAGGTCCCTGGTACAAAATGACCATCTCTCTCTCTCTTTCTCTCTCTCTTTTTTTTTTTTTTTTTTTGCATTTTGGTAGTAGGAGGTGTATGTGGACCTTCCCAGCTATTTACAGGAGGAGGAAATCTACTTCTTCTACACACATGGTACCCAAATTTATACTAAGCTGTTTTCTAGGTTGCTTAAGTGCACCCTCCCCCCGGCACAGCAGCTCTGTGCCCTGCGTATGTATGGGGAGGGAGGTTTAACTCTTTCATGGTACACCTTCGTTATCTATGAACTAAGGTGATAACTTATACAGATGGTCCCCAACTTCTGCTGGTGCAACGGCATGACATTTTGACTTTATGATAGTGTGAAACAGTTGCAATTTTCATGTAGTGTACAGTATTCAATTCAATAAGTGACATGAGATATTCAGCACTTTATTATAAAATAGGCTTTGTGTTAGATGGCTTTGTCCAATGGTGGGCTAACATAACCGTTCTGAGCAAGTTTAAGGTAGGCTATGCTAAGCCATGATGTTCAGTAGGTTGGGTGTATTAAATACATTTTAGAGTTATAATATTTTCAGCTTGCAGTGGGCTTATTGGAACATAACCTCATAACCCCATCATAAGTCAAGGAAAATCTGTACCTGGTTAATAGAAGGAGGGACCGCCCCCGCCACAGGTGGCCATGTGCCTTTTTGAATGGGAAAATTCTTATGATGAATCCTGTTTAACATTAAAAAAGCAAAGCTATAATGGGGGAATGACAGGCTGAAAGACAAGGGCCCAGATCACTCCATAGAGGCACATCTCATTTTGGGGCCATTTTTTGGTCATCCTTGGAGGTGATGGGAAAGGTCATAATTTCCTACTTGGTGGGTTGCATCAGCGACCACAGGTACATGCCAAAGGCTCAGGACCAGGTGAGCAGTTTAGCATAGCGACTAATTCAGACTGGAGTCAGGCTTCCTGGACTAAAGTCTTGGTTCCTCCACATGTAGCTATTTGACTTTGGTAGAAGTCTGGGCTTCAGTTGGCTCATGTGTAATCTAGAATAACAATATCAACTTAATAATGCTGCAGAAATTAAATAAGACACTTAGTTCGTAAAGTGCTGAATGCAGAGCCTGGCATATAGTAGGGACCTAATAATTGCTGGCTATTACTGTAATTGTGAGCATTTTATTCTCAAAATCTCCTCTCCAACGCTCCAGCAGTAATTACACACCAGGTACGGTGTCTTACAACTCACAGATGACTTTCACTCCATTAACCCTTCGGATTCTCATAATTATGGAGGAAGAGAGTTTTTTTTTTTTTTTATTCTCCTGCTCTTGCTATATCATCCTCATCTCTAAAATGTGAACAGTTCCACCTCCCACCCTCCTTACAGGGTTGCAACAAGAATGCCACAACAAGGTCAATGTTAATTACATGATCAGGTCTATAGCATCATACAAATGGAAGTTATGTGAGCATTTGGAGCTGCCATTCGAGCCTGCACTTTTACAAAGCTAAGTATTTTATCTAACCCCATAATAAGTTTCACAGACACAAGCTGCTGCTGTCTTCCTCCATGATCTTACACTTGTAGGGCACATGGCAGACCAAAACAAAGAGAAATGCTGTATTCAGGTAGACTTGGATTTCTTTCTCTGTGACTTTGAGCAAGTTACTGTATCTCTTTAAGATTCAGCTTCCTCTTCTTTAAAGTCAAGTGGTACCATCTATGTCACAGAGTTATTATAAAATTTCATTGAAATAATTCAGATAAAATACCTGCCCATTTATTCAACAAATATTTACTGAGCACCTATTATGTGCTAGAAATGACGATAGGCAGTAGGAATTGGGTTCTGAACAGAGATGGGGACCCTGTCCCCTTGAAGTGGAGGAAACATATCAGACCATATATAATTGAAGTGCTTTCTGCTGCCAGTAACACAAAACTTGACTCCAAACAGCTTCGATAATCCAGGTATTTAACATCTCATATAATATATTCAAAGGTAAGACTAGCCCGGGGTTGGGGAGTTCACCAGTTCCTCTATGCTATGAAGGCTAAATCTTTCCATCTTTCTGCTCGGCTGTCCTCAGCTTACCTATGTTTGTCTCCAGCCCGGTGTCCTCATGGTCACAAGATGGCTGCTGAAACTCCAGGTTGGCATCCTCACATGGCAAGGGTAAAAGACCAGCCACGCAAAGGACCTTTCTTGATGTCCATTTTTCATTTGCCTTAAAGTGAAATTCACACGACATAAAAGGAATCATTTTAAAGTGTACAATTTGGCGGCATTTGGTACACTCACAATATTATGCAAGCACCACCTGTATCAAGGTCCAAAACATTTGTATCACCCTAAAAGGAAATTCCTAAGAAACCTTTCCCAGAAGCTCAGAAGATGTGCCCTTAAGTCTCATCAACCCAAATTGGGTCACATGACCGTTCTTAAACCAGTCACTGGCAAGGAGTGTGGGATTATTATGATTGGCCAGTCAAAAATCCTTTCTGCCCAGCAGCCCTTGAAGCCCAAAACTACTCTATTCCTATAAAAATGAATAATGAGATTGTCGGCACAGGGTGAAGCAAATAATAGATACCTAATGTATGCGTCTCCCACATATTAATGAATGTTAGATGAGCAGGCAGAGCACACTCCAGCCTGCCAAAATGAAAAAATAAAATGCAACCAAAACAGCCCCTCCAAGCCTATCCCCAGTTAATTTTCAGTGCTTGGAGAAGGTATCTTTGCCATGAAAGAACAGCACACACTGTTTCGGAGATGGCAGAGGAATCGGCATCTGGAGCCTGGATGTCTTGCCAGCCTCTCATGAATTAGCCAATTACACTGCTTTTCTGATCTTTTTCACTACCCTAAACCGACTGCTCTTCTATTCTTTTTAAAAAATGTTACTCAGAAACAGTAGACCATATTATGCATTTTGAGACACCTGTTTGCAATCACATTTCCTTTTATGGAACTATTTTGAAGCTTGTTTACAGGCGCTACCTAGAAAGCCAAGATGGTATAGCTAACACCTGCACAAAACCTTTCCCACGCTTCATCTTAAAGGGTGCGCTTCCCTTTCTTCTTTGCATTATGGTGACTTGTGAGAATGGTGCACTGTCCTTACTTGTCTGACAGCGCCTCAGGTGCAAGGAACATTCCAGATTATCCCTACTGCTCCTACCAGGATAAATGACTAATTAAGTTGGCACCTCCCCTCCTATCTCTCTGGGGGTCAAGCGGCCCCTGGTTGCTCCAGGCAACAGGATGTGCTAGAGAGTCCCATCACATGGAAGCAAAAGCAATAGCTTAGTGAAACAGGGACGGTGACTCATCTCTCATTTCAGAGGTTGATGTATTCATTCACTTAGCAAATATCAGTGGAGGTAAAAAATGTGCCCAACACTGTGCTAGGCACCAGGCATACAACAGTGCTGCATGGACCCTGCCTCCCTGGAGCATAAAGTCCATACTAGTCGAACAACCTTCCAAATATACAACTACACACTGTGGGAAATCCGTATGTTTGCGGCATTCAACTGGCCCAGTCCATTACCAAGAAAAACAACAATAGGAGAGATAATGAAGAGTCTCACTGTCAGACAATTGCAAATGCACACAGAATCCAGATAAGGGGCCAATTGGCCATGACTCCTCCCATTAGCCCTTTTCATGTGCCTTCCGGGCTGCCTCCAAGGAAGTTCAGACTTTCCTTCTCAGTTCAGACTTTTTCTTCTCAGTTCAGACTTTCCTTTTGAGTGGTAGTCTTTTGCTAATAGCTCATTTGCAAATATCTCTTTTCATAGCTGCATAAGTACGTAATAAAGTAATTGTAGTAAAATCTTAATGGTAGAATCAGAGTTAAGGGTAGGCAAACCATGTCTTAAAAGGCCAGATAGTAAATAGCTCCCACATTTTGCAGGCTGTATGGTCTCTGTTGCAACCACACAACTCTGCAGTTGCATGATGAAAGCAGCCGTAGACAATTCATAAACAAATGGGCCTGGCTGTTTCCAATGAGATTCTATTTATGGACACTTCTATTTGAATTTCATGTAATATTCACATGCCACAAAATATCATTCTTCTGTAGATTTCTTTTCTTCAACCACTTAAAAACCATTTAAGAATCATTCTTGGCTTGCAGACCATACAAAAGTAGGAGGTGGGCGGGATTTGGCTGACGAACCACGGTTTGCCCGTCCATGATCCGACTGGTGGAGATGTGGGTATTTCTTTCAGTTCTTCGAGGTTTTTGACATTTTCCATATAAAATGTAGGGAAATTCTCTTTTCTAAGTCAATGGCTTGTCTTTTAGCTTTGTTTTAATGTTTCATTTTTTAAAAAATAATTTTGGGGGGAGCATGCTGAAGTACTTTATTTGTAGCTAACTAAACTTGCTAACTTTTTCCTTCGTGATTTTGTAAGTTTGCATCACCTAGCTATGCTCCTATATTTTCTGTAATCCAGCTGGAATTTACCTGTGTGTGTAATAAGAGCTCAGAGCAGAACCGTCCCGTTTCCACGAGGACACTCAGTCACGGTGTGCCCTTCGTTACTGGTTGGTCCTTTCCTGCTGATTGGGAAGTTTGTCTCAGCCACCTGCCAGGTGCTCTGCATGGATAGATGTGACTCCGGGCTGTCTCCCTGTCCCTTTGTCCACTCCTGGGACACTTCTCTTCGCTCCTGTCTCCTCCCCGGGGATGGCGACAGCCTTCCTGCCTCTGGTCGGGAGTCCTCATGGTCTGCCCTGAGAGGGTCTCAGCTTTCTAGGTCTCAGACAGGCTTCAGGGAAGAACTTGGTTATGCAAAGCTTTTTGCATATCATCACTTTGCTGCTGTATTAAGCTGATGCAGAGACTGTCCTGACTTTACCTTGTCTAACCAGTACCCCTCCCCACCAGGGGCAAAGAGGAGGAAATAAAAGCAGGGGTTCAGATGGGAAAAGGAAGCTCTGGCCTTTCCACAGAAAAAAGCCAGCAGGGAGCCCCCTGTCCCCGCTCCCCGCCCCCTTGCAGGCCATATGGAGCTATAGGGACTGTGCTGCACCTCCTGCCTCCCCTATGGAGGCTCCCAGGCAGGTTGCTTTCCTAGGGCCCCAATCTCCTCACCTGTGAAAGGGAGGGATGGGCCTGGGCTTCTTAGTTCTCAGAGCCCACCAGCATTCGGCCTGACTCATTGAGGACCATCCCTTTAAGCCACTGGCCTCCTCACAGTCTCCCCAGGGTTTCTCCTGCCTCAAACCTCCCTCCTCAGGGCACAAAGTCAAGCATGACAGGCCTCTGTGGTGGGAACGACCCTGTCTTTGGTTTCCTGGCCTCTCTGCCATCCCTTTGTCCTCTTGAATTCAAAGCCCCTTCTCCCATCCTCTCCTCACCCCTCGGTTTCTCCAGCAGCACCCACATTCGTTCAGTTTATCCCCTCTCCACTGCCCCCCACTGACTGAGGACTGTCGGGATACAGACAGGACCCTGATCTTGGGGTCCCAACTCTGCCATGAAAGTGCCCTGTAACCTGGGAGAGACACTTCCCTTCTGCAGGCTTGTTTCTCCGTTTTTCTTCTGGTAAAATACATTTTTATCCAGATAATGTAAAATTTCAGCCTACAATTCCAGCCCTGAAAAAGTCCTCATTGCTAACCTGAGCTCAGAGCAGCCCCTCATCTTGGCCAGCCTCCTTCACCATCGCTGCATCCCCTTGGCTTGCCCCTGAATTAAAACAGGTGTCTGAGCTCCTGAAAACATCCTGGCAGAGTCCAGCTGTAACACGGGAAGGGAGGCAGCCACCTCCATGGCGGGGGGACCCATCTCTTTATCCTGTTCCCTGCACCTTCCATTTAATTAGGTGGTGGGATCTCCATTGCCAAACCCAGCCCCTCCAGCTGCCAGACTCATGGAAACTCTGCTTTGCAATCACAAAAGGAATATTAAAAGGGAGGGCCACTCACAGCCTGGGAGCTCCTGGGGGCTGCCTGCCGCCTCCCTGGCTTAGCTCCCTGTTCAAGGACCCCCATCCTCACTCACTGGTTGCCTTCCCCTGAGCACCCGCATGGTCCCACCCCACGTCTTGGTTCCCTAGTGGAGTGGTCATCCCCCATGTGGGAGGGGGTCTTCTCATAAGAGTTTTGGGACAGGGCCCAGCTAATCCTCTTCTTGGATGGAATCAGAGGATTTGAGTCTTTGATGCAATTCTTTCTGGGAGGAGGAAGGGAGGGGAAGCTGTGATGCTGAATGGGACAGAAAATGGCCCAAGCAGGCCTAGTGCAGACCCCAGAGGGGAGCACTGTTGGATGACCCAGTCAGAGCAAGGGAGGGGACGCCTGCTCCTGGGGTTTTTTTCAGTGTTAGACTCAGTAGTTTTCAAAAGATAGAAACTGGAAGAGTCGTTGAGGTGTGATTAAGACGGACCTGGATTCACTTCCTGCTGTACACGTAACGAGTTGTAAGACTTTGGGGTCTGTGATTTAGCAGCACTAAGCCTCGGTTTTCTCATCTGTGAAGTGGGGATAAGAAGCATGTCCACCTTGCAGGGCTGCTGCGAGGGTTAGAACGAGAAAGCCTCTGTGCAACATTATCATCACGTGTTAATTCTGGTTTCTCTTGACTTGTGTTTCCAACCTTACAGTAGGTGCTCTAGGTGCCCTGTGAGGAACAATGAGAAGGGCATGCTTTTGAGATCCTCAAGAGGAAAAAGAGTGGAGTTGGCCTGTGCAGGGATGGGATTTCAGTGCGTGGGTCCCCAGGTAGTGAGTGTTCTCACCTAGCCCCACCATGGCATGACTCCAGAAGGTGTAGCCCTGGGAAGACTCGAGGAGGCTGGCGCTTGCTTGGCAGCTGCCTGCCTAGCGAAGACCCTATACCCTTCATGCAGCCTAGAGGTGGGGAATGGCTGGGAGCCTGGGGATCTTAGGAGTTCACCCAGAACAGTCCCTGATGGCCTGGCCTCGAAGGCCCCTCCTTCAGTTCTGGACACACATGAGCTGCAGGAACCTAAAGTTCCCCAGTTGGGTGGGGATAAGGGATGGGATAGCAAGAATAACTGATAAAATTCCTCACCACACTGGAATGATGAACCACAGACTCAGATTTAAGATGATGCAAATAAAGAAGTGTGTTTCTTATACGTCGGCATTTAGGGACTCAGATTCCTGTTAGCCTGGGTGGAAAGTATTTATTAGCAAGCCCAGAATGAAGTAAATTTTCAGTATATGTGAGTAATTCTTGGGGTTCCTCTGCAGAATGGGATATCACAGGGTTGATGTGAGGGGTAAGGAAGCTGTTTATTTATTTTCAGTGCTTGGAACAGCCTGGTACATAAATAGCACCGTGGAAGTATTTGCTATCAATCTCTAATTGTTTAATTTCAGCTTACTTCCTCCTTGTACAGGAAGGGTCCAAGGACTGGAGGGCTTGTTTTGCTGAGGTTGAACAAGGGTATGTGCTGAGGGACCTGTGGTGTCCCCACCACCACATTGGCAATGCCACTGTTCCAGATTAATCTACTGCATGGCACTGGTGGAAGGTCAATAAGCATCTTTGGGCAGCTGCCACCTACCTGGGGAGCAAAAAGAATTCAGTGGAACTGGGGATGATTTTAAATAGGATGAATTTGTCCTCTGAAAACAGGATGAATTTGTCCTCCGAGGTGGTCGTGGCTTGACCTCACGTAGGCTATGGGGAGGGAGCAGAGGGTTTCATATGCCTTTCCCATATGCTGTCATCTGTTAGAGCTCAGAAGGGGCAAGTGACCTGGGCCAGGTGGTGACCTGAATCAGCACCAGCCAGGGTGAGACTTAGGATGATGAAGAGCACTGGAGGCGAGCGAGGGACCACCCTGCCTGTGTGCAAAGATGCCGAGAAGTCCAGAGAGGTGGCATTCAGGCAAAATGGAGACACAATCTGAGAATTAAAACCCTTCGAGTGAACCACAACCAGTTTGGAGCCTGGAGGGGAGCAGGTGTGGCAGGGGGACTAAGGTGTGAGCAGGTAGCGTCTGTATGTGAGTCAGGCTGCTAGGACAAAGCCAGTCTGGCGATTCTAAAAGAGACCAGATGCAGGCAGGGCCAGCCCTTGGGAAACAGTCCTTACTCTCTCCCAGCTCTGCGTCCTGGGCCCCTCCAAGGCTCAGCTGACTCAGCCAAGTCTGTGTCCCTTCTTAGAGCCTAACTCTGTTCCTCAGCCCTCCCGCCCAATGACACTTCCTAGGACTCATTGCCCAGGAATCCTGCTCAGTCACTGCATTGCCTGGCTCTGACCTGGGATTTCACAGATCAGTGACATTCAAAATGCAATATAATGGGACACCAGCGTAAGGGGCCAACCGTTTCCTTTGCCAAGTAAGCTCATTTTCAAAACCTCATTATTCCCATTGTTCTATAAATAAGGGGATTCTTTTTTTACTATCTGAATATTGGAAAGACATAACCTTGGAGTTGTCCTTGACGACCCTTCTCTCCCACCCACATCCAGCCTCTCAGCAGGTCCCAGCTGCTCTGCCCAGACTGCGTCCAGGTTTGGTTGGGATGCTCTTTAAGAAAAAGAATGCCAAATGCCAAAGAGAAAATTAGATATGAGACTGAGTAGTACAGTAAGAAATCACAACACATCACAAATCACATTTTAAAAAGCTGGTGAAAACACAAACATGACAAAATCCAGGAAAAAAAAAAAAACCCTCACAATATTTCATTGTGTTCACTGATACGCTTTTAAGACACTTTTTTCTTGTATTTTTGACTGCATAGTTTTTGATTCTTCTCTTCTTATGTCAATAATTTTGTGTTTCTTTAAAGAGAGAACAGAAGGCCAGTTCTGTCTTCCTTCTGGTATTGGCCATGGCATTTTGTTTTACATTATTGATCATTTGGAGAACTTTTCTTTCAGCTTCATAACTCATTGCTCTTAGGCAATGTAAATTTTAAGACTGGTGCCAAATTTGGGAAACGCTCTATCAAATTTTCTTCCTATATGAGCTGTCAGTGCATCCATAATTGTATGCAAAGGATTATGGAGTGCATTCCAGATAGGAAAGAACTTCTGTTTTGGTCAGACAGCGATGAGAACCAGATCCCCCACTTAGAAGTATACACAGCTGATGACAGGAAGAATTTTCCTTAGACAAACTTCCTGCTCATTACATTCAAACCTTGTTTCTCCCCTACCAGGTTTGAATGTAATGAGCAGGGAGCCCGTCTAAGGAAAACTCTTCCTGATCTTTCTGATCCACAAACAAAATTTGGTTTTATCGAAAACTTTCTGCATTCTTCTTGCTTCTCTCACTCGGTTGCAGGCTGCAGCGAAAGTAGACTTCCTTGATGAGTCGGGGAAGTGGATGACATCCCCGAGACCCTGGTGACTAACCCTGGCATGCTGCAGTATCTTTTCAAGATGATTGCCTTCAACAAGGGAGAAAAAAAATTCTTCCCTGTGGAATTCTGAGCACAACGAAGACTGGCTGAGGGGAAAGTCTGCAGAGGGACAGGCTTTGCCCCCTGGCCTGCCTATCCCCACTGACTCTGCCCTGAGCAGCTCTGCCTGCTCCAGCCCTGCTGTCGAAAGGGTCACAGGGATTCTCCCAAGAACTTGCCCCATGCCTGGATGAGAAGACTCAGCAATCCCTGATGATGTGGCCATGAGTCCATAGCCTAAGGTACAGTCTCTCTCCACCTCCACCCCCAAATTTTGGAGAGTGATTTTCAGATCTCTTCTTTTCTCTAAAAAGTAATAATAAGTCATTCTCACTTGGGGAAAAATGATTAAATTTCAAATTACTCTGCTTGCCAGATAAGATTGAAATCTCTGGATCCCAGCAGGCTGGAGACCTGTTTTGCACACAGGAAGCTCCAACAGCAACTGATTTGCCACGTAGCAGGTTGACTGAAATGGAGCAGCGTGTTTAAAACTGCATTAAGGGTGGCAAACACGGTAATGAGGGCATTTGTTATACTGTAAGGAGGTTTCCAGAACATGGAAATTACCAACATGGCGATTATGATTGTGAACTCGGTGAGGGAAATCAAATCCATCCACCGCCCCTCTTCTCCTCCCATTAAAAGGCAGAGAGTGAATAGGAACAAGAGGCCTTTCAGGGTCTTTGGGAGGGAGGAGTCCTGGAAAGTTATTAAACACTTTAATAATGCGGAGAGTTGTGGCTTCAGCTCAGGTTTGTGGGTACTTTGATCAAATCCAGCCTCACAGCAGGGCCTGGTTCCCCAGGGAGACCCAGGGGAGAAAAACCAGAAGGCAGGAAAAGGCTGGCTGAGACCAGCCTCAGATTTCAAAGCTCCGTGCAGAGTACGCATTGTAACTGGCTGGTGGTTCCAGTTTTCTTCCAAATGGCTTGAGGGCAGGGCCCAGTGTCTCTTTGCCGTTCAGACTTGTCACCAAACTCAGACTGGAAGCAAGTGTGTGTGTGTGTGTGTGTGTGTGTGTGTGTGTGTGTGTGTGTGTTTGTGCATATGTGCAGAGGACATGCCAAAATCTAATGATGGGTATACATTGTTGACAGTTACGTACAGACAAGCCTGTGTGTGGTGTCCCCGCTCATACTTGAAAAGGCATCGTTCCCAGAGTTGGTAAGGTTGACATCTAATCACCACAGCCACTCAGCTTAATGTACTTAGCACCTTTGAGCCTCAGTTTCCCCATCTTTAACCTTACATCCCCTCCTCAGGAAAGCCTTCCTGATCACCCACACTGGTTAAGGTCCCCTGATAAGAATCCTGCACCTCCCTTTAAATGGTGTTTCTCACTCACACCCATCTTTCCTGAGCAGCAGCAAGCTCCATGAGGCCGGCACCCACACAGGACCAGCCCTCAGTACATATTTGAGGAAGTCCCCCATCTCAAAAAGCTACTCTTATTCAAAAAATTTAATTTTAGGCTGGAGAGAGTCTGTTTCAGTGAATTGATAACCACAATATGCATTGATGACAGCACAGACACGATGGCACTTTTCGTCATGCCCCTGTACTTTGCATCAGGACTGGAGCCCTCTAACATTTACAGGGCCAGGAGCAAGAAGGTAAATGGACATCCCAGCCCATGCTGGCTCCGCCCCACTTTCATGCCTGTGGATATTCCCATCTATAATCCACATCCCCCCACAAACAACCACCCCTCGAGTTACCCCTTGGGCCCAGGGCCTGCAGTCATTGGTGGTGTGGTCAGACCTCAGGGAGACAGATACAGAAGAAGACTCACTCAGGCCCAGGAAGCATGATTTGGGGGTCCTAGACTCCAGCTTGTGATCTAGAAGGAAAAGCCATCAGCTCGTAGTGAGCAGGGCCCCTTTACCCATGAATTCGTGGTCCCCTTCCCCAGTGCACTTCTGTGCAGTGCAATGATGATCCTGGCTTCCCCTTTATCTGTATATCCTGTGGACTCCTTCCCCCCAGGGTGCAGAGTGGCCAGAGGTGCCCCTGGCTCCCCCTTTACCCATGGATCCTGTGGACCCCTTACCGCCAAGGTGCGGTATGGCCAGAGGTGGCCCTGGCTCCTGTTGCCCAGGTCTCAGGGTGGTGCAGACTTGAGCGCAGGGAAGGACACCATTCCTTCCACATCATTCAATCTGAAAATGAACTGTGGAGCCCAGCAGCTTAATATTGGCCGGTCATCCCTTTGGATTGAGCATTGGCCTTACAAAATTTCTCTTTTCAAATGCAGCTCTCTCCTGCTGTCCTCCCCATCCCTCTTCTCCCATGCAGGGAGTGGGACAATACACCAGGCCCATTTCTGGCATTGAGGATGGAACCGGGGCAGATGGGAGGTTTAAGGACAAAGGAGAAAACGTGTTGTTTGGTTTTTTTTTTTTTTTTTTTTTGCTTAGCATCCACCCTAACTATGAGTTGAGCGTTTCAGGAGTGGCTTGGGTGGCCAGTGTTGGGGAGTGTAACAGAGCCAACGGGCCACGGAATTTCAGAGCATCTTGTGGGGGAAGTCGAGTGACACACCAGGCAGGGGCAGCCACTCTGCAGTTTCACTCAGATCGTGGCTGAGACCCCAGCCCTCACCTTCCAGAGCCTGCAGTTGTGAAGATACGTTCATTCTAAATGTGTCTCTATATCTAGACACATCTAAATATGCTTAGCATTTGACCTGCACATAAGGGGAGTTCAAAAAAATGCCTACTAAACAGAGAAATAAACAAATGCAAACGTGAGGCTGAGGCCGAGGCTGGCTCCCAGCATTGCTGATCCTCAGCCCACCATGTGTCTCATCTTCTAGGCAGGGCTTATGTTCCAAACCAGCCTGGCATCCTCACATGTGGGACCCTCAGCCACAACCCAGCTTCCTGTTGTAAAGATAAAAGGCCATTTAACATTTCCCATAAATTGCACTTAGGCTCTGGATCAAAGGACCCCGCTGGGACTGCTATTTCAAACCTCAGTTCTCTTAGTGAGGAGCTCCCCGAGCCAGGGTGGTCGATACTGACCGAGGGAAGCCTCTGCTGCCTGTGGAGATGCTTAGGCAGACTTACTAGGCCCCTGCCCCCCAGGAGCTTATCCCAAGGGGTTGGCCACCCCAAGTCCATTAGAAGTGCAGATGAGGAGAGGAGAGTCTCTGAAGGCCACCATGCAGGTGTCAGGGAACGAAAGCAGCCAGAGCAGCAATGAAGGACACAGCATACTGCCCAGGAGCAGTCCTTGAGTTGCAAACCACACCACAGAACAGCTTGGGACTGGATGAGGCAGGGTCCTTGCTGGAGAGATGGCAGGAAACTCATGGGAGGGCCCATGGCTGCAGAACCAGTCTGAGAAACAGAATGAGAGCCAAGCTAGGCTGGTCCTGGAGCTCCAGGCCGGGGGAGCTATGGAGAGGGATGTTCTTGGACCTGCCCCTACACTCCTACTTCTCACTGGGCTCCAGTGGCAAAGCCCTGGGAGGGATGGGAGCTGGGCTCAGCCTGGGGCCTAGGCCTGCCCCTAGCTGGGGTAAGCAACACCTCTCTCAAGAGCCCCTCTGAGCCTGCACCAGACGGACAGCCTGGGGGCACTGGGCAAGAAGGGCATTCTCTGGGCAGCGAGGAGATCAGCATGGGCAGGACTCAGGCAGGGCCTCTTGCTGAGGGCTTAGCCTCTTGCTGGGTAGTTGGTGTCTTGAGATGGGCTCCAAATGGAAAAAAGCATAAGTACCTCCTCCTTTATGGTTTTATGAGCAAATGTGTGATTTCCCCCACTGTTGTTTTGGGGACGGTTAAAAGCCTGCTTCCATGTAACCCCACACACCCAGTTTTTCACTACTTTACCCCTCTCCAAGTCTTTTTCACCTTCTCTTTCCCCTGGAAAAGTGGAACAAATCAGGCAGGTGGGCGATGGGATTTTATGCACCCAAGTAGGCCAAAATAGAAAAACTATAAAGACCAAGTAGTCTTCAACTCTAGGTACCCAGAGGATTCCCTTACTGTAGAATAGCACCCAGTTAGCTGGTGTGTAGGTGCTCACACCCGTGGTCTCAGCTCTCAGAGGCTCAGGGAGGAAGATCGCTTGAGCCCTGGAGTTTGAGGCTGCAGTGAGCCGTGATTGCGCCACTGCACTCAAGCCTGGGTGACAGAGTGAGACCTCATTTCTGTTTTTAAAAAAAAATATTTTAAAGAAAAAATAAATGGCACCCAGGACTCCCTAATTGCTGCTTGTTAGAACAGGAAAGCGCAACGTTTTAGAATGATTTTCATATGAAATGGTTAATACTTTTAATAATATATAGTCCTTAAATTGAGAACCTTAAATTTGCTGGAAATAAACTTTTGGAGCCCCTCTTGGATCTCCAGGCCAGCAGGCATTCACTCTTTTTTTTTTTTTTTTTAGATGGATTTTCACTCTTCTTGCCCAGGCTGGAGTACAGTGGCATGATCTGGGCTCACTGCAACCTGTACCGCTCAGGTTCAAGTGATTCTGCTGCCTCAGCCTCCTAAGTAGCTGGGATTATAGGCAAGTGTGACCACGCTGGGCTAATTTTTGTATTTTTAGTAAAGATGGGGTTTCACCATGTTGGCCAGGCTGGTCTTAAACTCCTGACCTTAAGTGATCTGCCCACCTCTGCCTCCCAAAATGCTGGGATTACAGGCTTGAGCCACCACACCCGGCCTCACATCTACTCTTACCAACAGAGACACACAACTGGGGCCAGGAGAGTAGGGATAGAGTCTCCCTTTGTTCTTTCCATCAGGTCAAGAGTTGTCATTGGAAGAGCACCAGACAGGAGATTGAGTGGATCTGAAGACTAATGTCAGCCCTGTCAGTAAGAGCTGTGGGACACGGGGCAAGTTACTTCAACAAACCCTGGCCAGCCTGAGAGGAGAAGGGGATGGAAAACACTTGGAGTTAGTTCTGAGAATTAAATGAGATCCTATAGGTAAAACCCCTACCACAAGGCCTGGTGTAGAGAAGGTACCCAGTGAGATTAATTGAATGGAAAGGTGGGGAAAAAGGAAAAGGGTGGGCTGGCGGATCCCTGCTTGGTGTAATAGCGTCCCAGATCCTACCGGACCTGTCAGCTGCTGCCTGAAATTCTACCATTAAAGCATCTTCCCTTTAGCCTGAAGCACTGATCCCAATTAAAATGCTAATTATCTCCAAGGGTTCTACTTTTTAATTTTTTTTTTTTTTTTTTTTTTTTTTTTTTGCTAGTTTATCATTGACCCAGAGTGTGAATGAGGGATCTGAGAGCTGCATTTCATGGACAGAGGATGGAGAGGACAGCCTATTCCCCCAACAAGCCCATTTCTGCACCCCCTTGGCCATCATTTCCCATTTGGTCCGTACCTTGGTTGGGGTGCCCATCTCACGAGCACCTGCATCCTCCACACCCACTCCAGCTGCTGTGCCTTTGGGCTTGTCCTTCCCCCCGCCTGGAACACTCTCCTTGCTCCTCTCTGGCCCACCGTCCAAGGCCCAGCTCAAGTCACACCTCCAGCTCACAGCTCTTTCACCTTCCTCTCCTCCAGGATATCATCACCCCCATCTGCTTTAGCTGTTAATGAAGGATGACAGTGTGCAGTGTGATGATGATTCTGAGAAAGGCTTGTGTGTGGATAGCAGCTCCAGTTCCCAGAGGTCTTCCACAGACAGTATAGATCACAAGGCCAGCGTCATGTGAGAGAGCATGGTCCTTGGAGTTGGGCAAACTGCTCACATCCCAGTTCCACCACCATGGGAACACATGCATTCATCAACACCTCCAAGGCCCAGTCTCCTCCTCTGTAGGATGGAGAATCAGCATGAGGAATAATGTGAGAATGTAGATAAAAGGCCTGACATTTAATAGGGTCCCAGAAATATTAGCTGCATCCTCTTTCTCATGATAGATGATAACACTCAGCCTAAGCATTATTATCCCCATTGGACAGATAGATAAACTGAGGCCCATGAAGGTAAAGAGACTTGTCCAAGGTCACATGGCAGCCTGGTGCCCGAGTCAACCCCTCCCTGGCTCCTGCTTCCTGAAGTGGAGCTGTCTGGGTCAATTAGGCCAGTTGCGGGGTACAGGAGGATGTGAGGTGACCAGAAACAAGAGGCAGCTGGAGGGTACAAATCAGCAGCCCAGAGAAGGCTCTGCTCTGGGGATTAATTAAACAGAGGCTTTCATGTCATCTCTCTAACACGGTTCTCCGTCTCCCACGGTTTTGCTGGAGTGGAATTAATCTCGGTTTCTCTCTGCACTTCAGCTGTTGATGCTGAGGCGATTATGAAGTGAGCAGCTGTCACCTTGGAGGGGAGGGAGCATGGGGCAGAATCAGGTCAGCCCTGTAAGGGTCTGTGCTCCTTTTTTACAGGAGGGGAAACTGAGGCTGGAAGGGACTGGCCAGAGGCTTCTTTGCAAAGAGCTCTACATGCCCGGGAACTGACTAGCCGGGAACTGACTTGGGCAGGTGAAAGGAAGTCCAGAAAAGAAAGTCAAGACCTCCTGGAAGTCTATGTTCATTCCTATGGCCATTCTCAAACATTTACCCTGGGGCCCAACTCCCTACTAGGCCAGGGAGCCCAGGGGGAATGCAGAAAGGCTTTCTTGAGCAAGTGCTGCTTCTTGCTGAGTCTTGGAGGACAAGTAGCATGTTAGCCGGAGATTTTCATCCTGGGCACTAGAGACATTTGGGGCTGAATAATCCTTTGCTGTGAGGGCTGCCCTGCACATTGTATTATGTTTAGCAGCATCTCTGGCCTCTGCCCTCTGGATGCCAGCAGCACCACCATCCTTCCGCCCCCCACCAGTCGTGACAACCATAAACATCTCCAGACATTACCAAATGTCCCTTGAAGAACACAATCACCTGTCATTGAGAACCCCTAGATAAATGAAGGAGGGGCATTCCAGATGGGGGAAATCCCATAAGACACAGGAGAAGATTTGACACTTTTGGGGAATCACAAGGTTTGTCCAGTATGAGTGAGACATTCCTTCGAGGCTGTGGGGGTGGACGCAGAGGAGGTTGCAGACATCCTCAGGGATCTAATGAAAGTTATTGTGTGCTCAGCTCAGGCTTCTGTAAACTGTTCTGGAAGTTACTGTTCTCTAATCTGACCTCTTCAGCTGACAGCAGGTTTCTTGTCTTATCCCCCCGTTTGTTGAAGCCTCACCAGATACCCTGGGGGTTGAGCTTTTGCAGGAACTCTGAGACCGCATTGTCTCTGTGGGGGCTACACACACAGCTGGCAGTTGCGCCTTCACCTTTAGAATAATCACAAGCATCCAGATCACACTGTGTCCCTTTCCTGATGCAGTTGACATAAACTAAAAGTTGATTTGTTTAAGTGATGACGCAAGAGAGAATGTGGGCCAGAAGAGGGGAAGGGTGCAAAGGCATTTTACTACCATCCAGCATGAGGAAGCTGATTAATTTCCACTTAATGAGTCCATTAGATTCCCTCTTCAATCAAAACATCTATTAGAAAAGTCACCTATACCAGATGAATCAAGGAAACAGATGTTTTCAAACCTTGACCAAAGATTAGCCAATGGAGTCTTTTAATTGATGCCTGCCTGAGTGCATGTAAAATAATATGCCCTTTAGGAGGACCAGTTTGTCCACAATGTATTCAGCTAAAGACATTGCATGAAGCGAGTCACCCCATGTTAGTCTCTACCTAATTCCCAACCCAAATACACTTGACTATTTTGGTCTAGACCACACTTGATCATCACAAACAGCCACCAAATCCCTCTCCTCTCCTATTTACGGATGGAAACAGCTGCTGTATTTGCATGCCCTGCTCCTTAATATAAACACAACTCTGATTTCCTAACTCTCTTTGGGGAATTCCTCCTAGGCGTCCATGTTTATTTATGAAGCTGGTGTGGAAATACAGCAGGCACCATTGTATATTCTGGGGGTTTAGTTGCGGTCAGCGGCGGAGTGCTAGCATTACTTGGGTGAAGGAGTAGGGCACCCCAATGACAGTGGGCCACCCCTGTCTCCCAGGCATCAAGGCTTCACCCCCAGACCAGGATCAGATTGTCCTTGGAAAGGATCTGCGTGCCATGGATTACTTCTCTTTTGTTTGCTTCATTTTGCGTTGCCTGCCAGGAAGCTCAGAGGTTAATCAGATCTTATTCCAGGCTCCCAAAGAGTTCTTTCTCCCCGTTCTCTAAATGGCTTGGGAAACCTCTCTGGTTTATTTCTTTCTCTTTCTGGTTACTTTATATACGTATTACTATTGTAAACTGCCTTAAATACATGCAGGAAGTAGATGTGGTATAAGTCACGAACAAATAGACCTCAAATGTGCTAAACATTTCCTCCCACCTCCATGAAAATGCAGCTATTTTTTGTCTTTTTTGCTGGAGAATGGCGTGAATCCAGGAGGCGGAGCTTGCAGTGAGCTGAGATCTGGCCGCTGCACTCCAGCCTGGGCGACAGAGCGAGACTCCACCTCAAAAAA
>NW_016814470.1:1521738-1526389 GCF_001698545.2 Rhinopithecus bieti | reverse complement strand
TCTCGCTCTGTCGCCCAGGCTGGAGTGCAGCGGCCGGATCTCAGCTCACTGCAAGCTCCGCCTCCTGGATTCACGCCATTCTCCTGTCTCAGCCTCCTGAGTAGTTGGGACTACAGGCGCCCACCACTTCGCCTGGCTAGGTTTTGTATTTTTTCAGTAGAGACGGGGTTTCACCATTTTGGCCAGGATGATCTCGATCTCCTGATCTCGTGATCCGCCCGTCTCGGCCTCCCAAAGTGCTGGGATTACAGGCTTGAGCCACCGCGCCCGGCATGAAGCCTGAGTTTTGAATCCAAAACCCTAGCCTTGAGTCCAAGTGATTACCTGTGAAACCATGGGCCCTAGCCTCCCCACCTGTGAAATGTGTGTCCCACTTCACACTGTGGCAACCTCCAGGGGTATCACGAAACCCAGGGGGATTAAAGAAAAAAATATACATTTTCAAGAGCCCATGTATGAGAGAAGGAGATGATTGTATCATTAAGACAGATGCAACAAAAAAGAGGGCCAGCCCAATCATCAAAGGGACAATTTATGCTCCAGAAAATGAATCCCTAATTATTCCTTTCAATTCTAAAGAAACAGGGGTCCAAAAGAGAAGCCAGCAGCTCATCCTTCACGTGACTGTTTAAGCCTGGACCAGGAAGAGGAACAACTGTACATACACGGGCAAGAGTTTGAATATCTAATTTGATGGGGCTTATAAATTGGCAGTTATTCAAATGAGAACGTTTGCATATATAGGGTTTAAGGCTACATGATAATTCCTTAATATTTTTTTCCATGGTGCAGAGTAAGGACTTTAGATCTTTCTCCTTCTTTTCAAGGGTTTTCAGGAAGGGATTGAAAAAGCAGTTAAATGGAGCCCAGGCTGCCCCTGGGTACACCAGGATTTGGGTATGGGGTTTGCACCCAAGAGATGCCCAGCAGCCCTTCTCTGGGGCAGAAGAGGTGGCATCACAATTGCTTTCCTATGCATCTGACCGTGGCTTCCCAGCTTGTCAGTGCCCAGCTAGAGCACCTCCCTTGTTTCTGAGGGTAGCAGAGGCTCTTGGCTGGCTCCTCTAGGTCCAAGTAGAGCAGGGACTCTCAAAGTGGGGCCCCCAACCAGTTGCATCAGCCCTTCCTGGGAACTTCTTAAAAATGCAAATTCTTGGGCCCATCTAGACCCCTTGAATCAAAAACCGGGGGTGGGGTTCAACACTTGTGTTTTAGCAAGTCCACCAGGTGATTGATTTATTTATTCATTCATTCATTCACTCATTCATTTAGAGACAGGGTCTCACTCTGGCTCCCAGGCTGTAGTTTCATGGTGTAATCACAGCTCATTACAGCCTCGACCTCCTGGGCTCAAGCAATCCTCACACCTCAGCCTCCCAAGTAGCTGGGACTACAAGTGTGCACCACTGTGCCCTGCTGATTTTTTAAAAAATATTTTTTGTAGAGATGAGATTTTGCCATTTTGCCCAGACTGGTCTTGAACTCCTGGACTCAAGTGATCCTCCTGTCTCAGCCTCCTAAAGTTCTGGGATTCCAGGTATAAGCCACTGCGCCCGGCCCTCACCAGGTAATTCTGATGTGTGCTCAAGTTGGAGAGTTGCTGTGCTAGAGCATCCCCGACATGGGAATCTGTTTTACATATACACAGCTTAAGCTTACACAATCATATGGGTTCATTTCCCAAGGCCAATTCCAAGTTCTTATCCAGTGCCTTTTAGGGATGGTTTTCACTTAGGGCAAAGGAGGAGGGAGAACCCTTGTTTTCCTTCAGGAGGGGAAAGGAGGAGGAAACCCCGTTCCTCTGATGTTTGGTGGCCTGGGTGTCAGGAGGCAGCAGGGGACCCTCCTGTCTGATCTCATGCTGCCCTTCCTCACAGGGTGGGTGGTAAAGCCCAGGAGGGCTCCTGTCTTGGATGGATGGAAGTAGCCCTAGGTCATAGCTGAGGAACCTTGAAATTGCTGGAATTTTTCCGCCCTCTCTGTTGGGCCCAGGCCCTGAGAAATGCCTCTGCCCTCTATTACTCAACACCCTGTGCCAGGTGCTCAACCAGACAGTGGGCCCAGAGCAAACCTAGGTGGGATGTGCATCCTTAAGGAATGTGCTGCCCTGCAGAGGAGGTCCTGACAATGAGTGATTTCAGTCAAGAGCTAAGAGCTCTTGTAGGGGATGTGCAGGTGGTCTTGGGATCAAGCACCAGGGAAATCCCACCGGGTCCAAAGGTCAGGGAATGCTTCCTAAGGATGATGGGAGGAAGACAAGTGGTCAGTGTGGCCAGAACTTCATGTTTAAATAGGACATATGGCCCAAGAAGCAAGTGAGATTCTAGAGGCAACAGGGAGTGTTTGAAATGTGCTAAACAGGAGAAGGAGATAATCAGATTGATGTTCTGCAAAGGCCACACTGTCTACAGGGTGGAGCCTGGGTCAGAAACAAGGTTGAAGGAAGAGATCTCAGAGAGGGGCTGTTAGGACAGTCAGGAGAGACAGGATGGCAGACTGAACAGGAAGTGGCAGTGAGATAGAGAGAAATTATGCTCATTAGCAGCAGATGGAGTTGCCTGGAGAGGGAGGTCCTCTGAATGTTGTGGTGAGAGAGGGACTTTGATATGGTTTGACTGTGTCCCCACTCAAATCTCAAATTGTAGCTCCCATAATTCCCAGGTGTCATGAGAGGGACCCAGTGGGAGGTAATTGAATCATGAGGGTGAGTCTTTCTCATGCTGTTCTCATGATTGTGAATAAGTCTCATGAGATCTGATGGTTTTATAAAGGGGAGTTCCCCTGCACATGCTCTCTCTCACCTGCCACCATGTAAGATGTGACGTTGCTCCTCCTTTACCCCTCCTTTGCCTTCCACCATGAATGTGTGGCCTCCACAGTCACATGAAACTGTGAGTCCGCTGAACTTCTTTTTCTTTGTAAGTTACCTAGTCTCAGGTATGTCTTTATTAGCAGCATGAGAACAGACTAATACAGGCTTTCTCCCAGGTATCTGACTTGGGCATCTGAGAAGCTGCACAGCACTTACCAGAGCTAAAAAGTCCTGGATTAGGATCAGGTTTGAGTTGCCAGATTTGTCTCCTAGACAAATGGTCCTTCCTTAGCACTCTGAATAACTGGATTTGTAGTTGTGGTTTTGGCTCCCAGTGCACGTAACTGGATGGGGTCATCCCAGTCTGGGCTGGACATGCCAAGCAGCAGGGATGGGCTACAGTAAAGACAAGGGATGGAGACTCAGGTCAACTCAGGATGGAAGAGGCAGTCAGAAGAGCTGACTCAACAGGATGAAAAGGAAGATGTTAGGGTCATATAGGTGAGTCCCAGAGAGGAAATATGGAGCCTGGATACAGATCAGGATAAAGGAGCTGGGATTGAGGTTCTCTGGGCTGGACCTAGGCTAGAGTTGGTAAGCCCAAGTAGGCCATAGACAACTATTTGCCAACTGCTTAGGGTGGTCCATGATTTCATCAAGTAACCAGGCTCCTTCCAGCTCTCTGTTCTGCCAGCCCCAAAGTGTGGCCCCATTCTCTTATTCACAAGATGACTGCTGGAGCTCCAGCTATCATGTCCATGTTCCAGACAGAAAGATTCTAAGAGGAAGGAAGGAACAAAACTCACCTGACATCTGAGTCAGTCCCTTTCAGGGACTTTCCTGGGGACCCCACCGGATGACTTGGAGAGGTTGGAACAGTTTTTTTAGTTAGGCACATGCTACCTCCAAAGTATAGGGAGAGTAGAATGGATATGAGGTAGGCAACTAAAAATTCTCTGCTGCAGAAGGAATAAATAGGAGAAATTAACATCTTTTCCTCATTAGATTTTAGTTTTTAAAAATTAAAAAAATTATAAAGGTTACAAATAAGGTCAATGTATTAAGGAAACCAAGAGTATCTTAGGCCGAAATCCTTTAGTTGCAAGGAACAGAAAGCTACTTGGTTGCTTTAAGTAAAACAGAATTTATTGTAAGGATTCGTGGGAGTATTCCAGATACTGAGGACAGGAAGCTGGTGGGCCCCTGAGGCCTTGGAGCCAGAAACCGGGAACCTGGCTCAAGGTTTTGATTTTCTTTTCCCTTCCCCTTCTTAGGTCTCAGTGGGATTCTGTCTCCAATTCCTCCCAACCTTCTCATCTGCCTCAGATTCTTTCTGTACCCCTCCCTCTAACTTCATCCTTCCCCTCCCCACTTCTCTTTCTCTGCCTTCCTATGTCTGTCACTGTCTCTCTCTCTCTCCCTCTTTGAATTTTGGCTTTCTCTCCCTTGTGTATACAGCAGAGAATGGTCACCCTGCTCTGCCAGTTCAAGTGCCAACAGGAAAAGTCTCCAGGACCCCGTTCCAAATTCCCTGGGTGTCTTAGTCTGCTTGTGCTGCAGTAACAAAATACCTGGGACTGAGTAATTTATAAACAATAGAAACATATTTCTCATAGTTCTGGGAGCTTCTTCTTCCTGGTTTGGTGTCTGATGACGGTCTGGTCTGGTGCTTTGTTGATGTGATGTGTGCCGGAGGAAATGAACACTGCGCCTCACATGGCTGAAGGATCAAAAGGGCAAAAAAAGGTCCAGTTATTTCCCTACAGGCCTTTTATTTTATTTACTTATTTATTTATTTATTTTATTATTATTTTTTTTATTATACTTTAAGTTCTAGGG
>NW_016814470.1:1509099-1521263 GCF_001698545.2 Rhinopithecus bieti | reverse complement strand
GACATCTAGTTCTAGATCCTTGAGGAATTGCCATACTGTTTTCCATAATGGTTGAACTAGTTTACAATCCCACCAACAGTGTAAAAGTGTTCCTATTTCTCCACATCCTCTCCAACACCTGTTGTTTCCTGACTTCTTAATGATTGCCATTCTAACTGGTGTGAGATGGTATCTCATTGTGGTTTTGATTTGCATTTCTCTGATGGCGAGTGATGATGAGCATTTTTTCATGTGTCTGTTGGCTGTATGAATATCTTCTTTTGAGAAATGTCTGTTCATATCCTTTCCCCACTTTTTGATGGGGTTGTTTGTTTTTTTCTCATATATTTGTTTGAGTTCTTTGTAGATTCTGGATATTAGCCCTTTGTCAGACGAGTAGGTTGGCAAAATTTTCTCCCATTCTGTAGGTTGCCTACAGGCCTTTTATAAGGTAGCTAATCTCATCTAGGAAGGTGGAATCTTGATGACTTAATCACTTCCTAAAAGCCTCATCTTAATACTATCACACTGGCCATTAAGTTTCAACATGCAAATTCTAGGGACACATTCAGACCACAGCACTGGGATAGAATGTAAGATAACCCAAGCCTGGGTCAGATGCCCACCCACCTGTTTCAATAGGTGTGCTTCAGGTGGGGCCATCAGCAGAAACTGGGGGCAGATCACCTGGGGTGCTCAGGAGGGCAGGCAGGCACTTAGGCTGTAAGTCCCCACAAATACCTGAAGACAGCGTTGCTCTCCTCCTCGTGCTTAATGAAACACTAGCTTTCCTTCCGGGTTTATGGAGAAAGCTTCTCGCTAATGAGATGTCCCTTTCCAGAAAGGCTCTATGGTTCTAGGCCAAGTGACTTCCACACTATTCTTGACATGTGTTCCTACATTTATTTCCCTCTTCCAAAGGCTGGAGAGTCAAAGCCAAGTAGAACTGTCCTTGTGTTTAGTGGCTCCTAACAGGGGAGGAAGGTAGACAGGAACACCCATCGCTTTCAATAAAATCCAACTGTGGTTTCACATGCTGCATTGTTTGCACAAATAGATTAAGAATACATTAAACAGCTGGGAAAGACATTGTCAGCACCAGCAGAAGACAGAAGTCTCCTCAACAGATTCTCCATGCATTACGTAGGCGCAGGAGCGAAAGTGAGAAATGCTGACGCTGGCCAGGGAGAATGAACCACAGCTGATAACATTAAGCAAACTGACTGAGACCTAAGGGATTCTAGCGAATGACATGACAGAAAATAATAAAATGCAGCAATTGGACTTGAATTTCCCAACAGCTCAGAGTCAACAAGTCATGATAGCACCAAAGCCGGGAGGAAGCCCGAGGCCACTACAGACAGCTGAACACGTCAAGCCAAGCTTAGAGAGTGAATTACATCTACATTGGAGTAACGCTATCTACTCTTAGCCCTTAGAAAGACTTTTCTCAAGTTGAATTTGCAAAAACAAAAAAACAACAAAAAAAGGTAACATATGCAAGTGTTTAAAAATTGTTTTGAAATATAATTAATTTCTGGCTTATTTTCCCAAACAATCCAAATTCTTTTTTTTTTTTTTTTTTTTTTTGAGGCAGAGTCTCGCTCTGTCGCCCAGGCTGGAGTGCAGTGGCCAGATCTCAGCTCACTGCAAGCTCCGCCTCCCAGGTTTACGCCATTCTCCTGCCTCAGCCTCCCAAGTAGCTGGGACTACAGGCGCCCGCCACCTCGCCCGGCTAGTTTTTTGTATTTTTTATTAGAGATGGGGTTTCACTGTGTTAGCCAGGATGGTCTCGATCTCCTGACCTCGTGATCCGTCCATCTCGGACTCCCAAAGTGCTGGGATTACAGGCTTGAGCCACTGCGCCCAGCCCCAAACAATCCAATTTCTTAGAATTTCCAAAGAATATATGTATATTCCTGGTTATATATTTTTTAGTTATTTTTCTCTATGGAAGAAAAATTAACTCTATGTATCTACCTATTTTACCATGCTAAAGCACCACTAATAATCTCCTGACTGACACCAGCAGGTACCAGGAGACAGAGTGAGAATTCCCAGCCTCTCAGCTACTAGACCAATGGTGCAAACCTCGCAAAAGAAATGGTGCTCCCTTCCACATTGGTTCCACAAACACACACATATGCACATTAAAATACTAATACATTAGCCAACTGGGTAGTCAGAGAGAAATTTAACAATGCATTCCAAAACTGTAAGAATGTGTTTTCCCTTCAATCCTGATCATTTGTCCAAAGGGAATAATATTCCCACGACTACCAAAGAAAAAAGCTAGGCTGGACACAGTGGCTCACACCTGTAATCCCAGCATTTAGGAAGCTGAGGAGGGCGGATTACATGATCCTGGGATTTCGAGACCAGCCTGGGTAAAAATGGGAGACGAAAAAACACAAAAATTAACCCGTGTAGTAGCACTCGACTGTAGTCCTAGTTACTTGGGAGGCTGAGGTGGGAAGATCATTTGAGTCCAGGAGGCCGAGGCTGCAGTAAGCTGTGATCATGCCACTGCACTCCAGCCTGGGTGACAGAGCAAGACCCTATCTCAAAAGCAAAACAAAACAAAAAAGTGAAAAGGTGTATGTTATAAACTTTTCTTTAATCTAAATGAAAAAGTGGAAGTGTGTATTCACTAACGTTTCAGTTTAGGCCAAGCAGGAGACATTATTTCCTTCACCAGGTAGAGCAGTTGGGATCTGGAGTGTAGGTGGCCATGAACTGGTGGTGCCCCACCTATCTAAGCTCATAAGCCACCCCGCATCCAATGTGTTAGGTGGGCAATATCGTCCCTTGCAGATGAGGATTCGCTTTCCAAGTTACTGGGAGTGGCAGGATTGATTTCCAGCCCAGTGTTTTCCAGAGAGCTGCAAGGCACTCCATTATTCCTGGAAACTCTGCCCTTGGCATTGAGACATGCCATCTGGGGCTCCTCTCAGTTTTGAAAGGAGGGAAGACAATATAATTTGATACCTTATCAAAGTGCACTTTGTAAAAGAAAAGAAAAAAAAAAACAAGTTCAAACACATTAGGTTTTATTCCTTTCTTTCCCCCTCCTTTTATTAAGCACTTTATATTCTCTAAGAAGTTAGGACTCATTAATTACAGCGGTGGTAATTATAACCCACTCGTATTTCTGCAGAGCCCTTCTGAGGAGCTGAGAGTCCTTTATAAATATGAGCTCATTAATCGTCCCAGCAGCCCTGCAGGTAGAAGACAGCTACTGTCCCTCAGAGTCTGGGGCTCCAGGGCTGCCTGAGCCGGGGTAGGGGGGCCACAGGTGCTCTAGTGCCCAGGGCTTGGGCTGCCTGAAGCCCTCTGCAGCAACAGCCACTTGCTTGAGGCACTGAAAATTAAAGGCTGCCGGGTCACTAGCTTCAAGGGCTTCAAGCTGTCTTGAAGTTCCAAAATCAAAGCTGGTAGCCTAGCTCCCTTCCAAAGCACACCCACAGGACAGGGTCAAAGACAGGAGCCAGCAGCCCCATCCTGGCCCCCACATGCCCTGGTGCTTCCCATCTCTGCACTTTTGCTTGGCTGTGCCCCGTGTTTGTTACGCTCTCCCTCTTTTAAGTTAGCTTTACCCTTCAGCTGAAGTTCTGCTGGGTTCTACAGTATCTTCTCCCACTGTCCTCCACCAACATGGGCAGTCTGAAGTCCTCATTTTGCAGATAACCCTAAGCAACGTGACCTCTTCAGGCTTCTGTCTTAGCTTGCTAGCAATTTTCTAAATTGTGATTTGGCACTCCATGAAAGCATAGTCAGGTCTTTTTTCCCACTAGGAGCCTGTTGAGGGAGGGAAACATCTTTCCCATGCTTCTGGGAGCTCCAGGGACAAGTTCAGGTTCCGTATACTGTAGGGGGTCAAGAATTGTTGACTGATGAGCTAACAGGGCCCTGAGTGGCTGTTCCCTGGGAAGCACTGACAGAGGAGATGGGCTGGGGGAATCAGAAGGCCACTGCCCCCTCCCCTGCTGCATCTCACCCAGCATGCCATGAGCCTCCAAGCCAGAGGACAGCACCTCCTACCCTCCAAGGCCATGGTTTTCACATCTTCAGATCTTATGTGAGCAGCTCCTTACCTCTCCCACCAGGTTTGCCTGTAATGTCAAACAATGCTCATCCTTCAAGCTGATGTGCAAATGCCATCTCTTTAGTGAAGTCTTCTTTCCTGAATTTGTTCTTCTTGCATGAAAAACCACTGCTTTGCTCCGAGCCCACACAACATATTACATAGGTAATCCTCCAGATTGTGGCTTTACCATGTTCTAACTGCATGGCCTTGGAAAGATCTCCACCTCCACAGGCCTCTGTGTCCCCATCTTTTTTATGGTAATCACACACCCACTATGAGTGATAAGAGCCAAAAGGGAGAGCTAGGTGCCTAGTGTTTAGTATCCATCACAGTTTGTACTCTCTGCCACAAGAAGCATAAGAATGGTGGTTAGTTCATTGTTAGGGATGGGGTGATTCCCAAATCTCTTGGTTTTTAAAAGGTTATCAAGTGATTCTGATGTGCAGCTACCTTTGGAAACACAAGTCTAAACCAGACTGTGTAAGAGAGAAAACAGGGTTCCAGAAAGTGGGGGTGGGGAAGAAAGGTCAACGTCACAAACAAGGGTTGTGTCAAAGGTGAGACACATAAAGCCCAGGGTTGGAACCTTCTATGTCACCAACGAGCAACATGTCTGATATTCATATCCCATTAAGTCTTTGATGAGCCTGGCTGCTCTTTTTATTTTTAAAATTCTATTCATGTAATGTATGATTACCTTCTCATTATAAAATAATTACCATAGATAAATCAGAATTGCCCTTGACACTCATCCTTCACTCCCTCCCCACTGATCTCAGGTTTTCTTTGTAGTATTTCAGGACCTTTTCAGTATATTCAATTATTTTTTTATTTTATTTTGAGGGTAAATGAGGGTATATGGAGGACTTTAAAAAGATCATGTTATACTTGTGGTATTAGTCTCAATTTGATATTAAACTGGACTCCCCTGTTTATATCAGATAATGGGTAAAATTGTTAGTTGGGGTAGGGTCCTATTCAGTCACAGCCACAGCTACTGCCTAGTAGACACTCTATTTAGGAACTGTTGCTGAGCATCTGCTGAAATCCAGGCATTAGGCATTATTCAGAGTCCCCTGAGTTATGCTAAACTCAGTTTCCCAGGTTCCTGCCCATATTTCTCCAACTGTATTTTTTCATCTCCATCAGGATGTACTAAGAGTCCATGCCAATTGCTTTACTGAAATTAGATCTCTTATATTTATTGTGTTTCTCTGACTACCAGTCTGGTAACCTTGTCACAGGGAGCTTATTTTTACATAGGCTTATTTTGACTCACCTATACTTTGTAAAGTATAGGTGTATACTTTGTATACACCTATACTTTGTAAAGCCATCTTTGCCCCTGATGATCACCATTTCATTTTCTAATTGCTGATAACTTGTGGCTTTAATCACTTATGCTACAATACTGCCCTAGATCAATATCAGACTCATAAGCACACACTATTTCCACTTATTATTTCCATAATGAGTGGAAAACAAATTTCCACTTATTATTATTTCTACTTATTACATTCCACACTATTCACCACTGGTGAATTTCTCACCAAAAGCTGAGAAATTTAGCTTTTCTCATCTCTTCAGTCCTTCATATTTCTCCATTAACTATGTGGTGATCTTTGCAAGCTCTCTCAGGATTCAGGAGCATAGTTCATTGGCCTCAGAAGACTGAACTGAGTTCAGAGTCATCTGGGCTCTCTGATCACCCCCTTCATCACAGGTGTCAGCTGTACCACCAGCTCCTAGCCCTCTCCCCAGCCCAAAGCTCACTTTACTGGTCTGAAAGTAAACCAGCAGTGGAAAGCATATGTTTCCTCTTTAGCCGCTGACATCAGTGGGAGGCAGAGTGAAAAGGACAGGGGCCCCAGGAATCAGATAGGCGCTTGTTCAAGGCCCAGCTCCACCAATGCCCAGCTCCCAGGACTGGGCAAGTTGTTGGGCCTTGGTCATCCTTGCTCTATTATTTCTGTAAAAGGCCGGAGTGCAGGGGCACCATCTAGACTCACTACAACCTTTGCCTCCCGGGTTCAAGCAATTCTCCTGCCTCAGCCTCCCGAGTAGCTGGTACTACAGGCATGCACCACTATGCCCAGCTAATTTTTGTATTTTTAGTAGAGACGGAGTTTCACCATTTGGCCAGGATGGTCTCAATCTCTTGACCTCGTGATCCACCCACCTCAGCCTCCCAAAGTGCTGGGATTACAGGCATGAGCCACCATGCCCAGCCAGGAAAACGTCTTTTCTAAATTGAGTTATTCACCAAAGCAATCAGCCATTATCTTCTCAGTGCCTGCCCTACCTTGGATCTTCTGCTGAAGCTGATATGACTGATGGAAGGCAGAGATGGGGCTCTTCTAGCTTTTCTATTTAACACCAAGGGGAGAATTAGGTAAGTCAGGGCACTTCAGAGAGAAGGGTGATTCTCCTCTCCAGTCCCTTTGTGGCAGATGCTCTCCTGGTCTCTTGATGGAGGATGCTATGACAGTCCTGCATGCCTTGCTAAACCCGATCCTCTTTCTATCCTCCATAAAAAAGGTCCTGGCCACAGCTGACCTCAAATACTGCTCTCATTCTTGGACTTGGTGAGATCTGTGCTCTCACTACTCAGTCAAACTCCTTTGCAAATGAGGAAACCGAAACTTAGAGAGGGGACATAACTTGATCAAGGTCCTCCAAAAATTTGGTTGTGGAGCTGGGGCTAGGACTCAGAAATTCTAGGGTACCATCTCTTCCTCTAGGCTCAAACCCTCTGACCCAGTCTCCGTGTAGTTGACAAGAAGCTTTCCTTAGGCCCAGAGGCTCGGTGCAGAACTATTTCCATCAGTTACCTCTGCTCCTCCTTCTTCATGCCCTAATAGTATACCAGGACCCTAACCTATACATCAAGAATCCCATTTCTGCTGTGTGACCTTGGGCAAGTCACTGCCCTTCCCTGGGCCTCTGCACAATGTGGAGGTTGCAATTCCTGTTCTCCAAATTCACTTTCCACTCTGATTGTCTCAGACTCAGCACCTGTAAGACCCACATCCACATCACTGCACCCTTGGTGTTGGACAATTCCCGAGTTCACTCCAGCCTATAGCGACAGATGAGAGTTCCCTTCTACTTATGCATCCAGGCCTCATGGTCCAGTCACTGAGCTTGAGGGATGTAGGGCAGACATGGGGCCCTCTAATGCGGTAATGTGTACGCCATGAGCTTACATTGCAGTCGACTCACCACACCCCTCTCCAGTACAGTTTAGTTGGATAGACTACAATCTGTGTGGAGACCCCTGAATGCACACCCCCTCCTGAATCACCCCCAAATCTACCAGGTCTCCTGTTGGGAACCCTGAAGAAGGCCATGCTAGAGCCGTGGCTCCCTTGGCATGGCTCGCATCGGGTCATTAGCTATCGGGAGTAGACTCTAGAGGCTGCTCCAACCCCCATACACACACACACCGCCTTAGGCATCATCCACACACACCCACTCCCACCCCACCGGAATCAGTGTTTGGAAAAGAAAGAACGCAGCTCCTGCTTGGGCCCAAGTGACTCCCTGCCCAGGCAGCCACATCCAACCAGCACCTCCCACGCTCCCCCGGGGCCACGCCTGCAGAAGAATGATAAGGGAATCGGATTCTCCAGTGACACCAGAGGCACAGTCCAAAGATCCAGAATATTTAGCTGTGTTTACCCGCAATAATCAGCTTCTCAAAGACATGTCGCTGGGCAGCTCTTGCTACATTGATTATGCTGCCTCATATTTTTGGCCCCCAGGGGCAAACAGTTCTGATTAATATTTCACAACACCGTTTTTTTCCATATTCCTTTCTTCATGTTGTTGCTTTTCTCTCTTTTTATTTTTTTCCTCCTCCTGAGCCCCTGAGAGCCTGGTAGAGAGACACGGAATATTTCACCGTCTCTTGTGTCTGCCTGCTCCAGTAATCAGCGGACTCAATCACGCTTGCAGTGTTTTTATGAATTAATAACAGGCACTTTAGAGGGCTAGCGGGGGAGGCAGGAAACGCAATCTATGGAAGCTTAATGAGCGCCGTGGGGAGCAGCTACCTCCGCTTCCAGCCCTGTCACGCTGTGCTCTAAATCATCGCTTCTGAGATCACCCACTTCCAGACCAGCCTGGACAGCTTGCGTGGGACTCCTCAGTGACCCTCTGTCCCTGCCAGGTCCTCCCGGGAAGTGGGAACTGAAAGAAGCAGCCTCAATGCCTCACCGTTTTAATTCGAAAAAGGAAAGGGAAACAGGGGCTCTGGGTTTGTCCCTGTCATTGGGTGTGTTTTGCATCTGTCGCTTTTCAATAAATTGGGTGAGGAGCAGGTAAGCATAGGGCATAGGGATCCACAGGTGATCTAGGCAGGGCCATGCATGGGGTCTTCTTGGTACTCCATGTTCTTCTTGGTACTCCATGGTGTCTAGATTCTAACAGACTCATTTATGCCAACTAAAACCCCAAGGATTTGAACTGTATGTTCCGAAATACCACTTAAGAAAAGAATTTTCTGATCTGTCATGGTCTGACATACAGCCCCACTGTATGTGACCAACACTCAGTTCATATCATGTGAAACTCACCAGTTGAATCTTGTTTGATGAGACAAGACCAGTCCCCTGACTGTGTGCATAGAGTTAGGGCAATGCCAAGTGACCACACGAGTCTCTGAGGGTTTTCTCTCAATGTCCTTGTATTCTGGTAACAAACAGGTCACAGGCCCCTGTCTGTATACCACACTTTGAGCAGTACTGGTCTAAACCTGAATGTCACATTCATAATTTGCAAAGGGAAATGTAGCCACCAAATAAACCAGGATCTCGTGGCTGGGGTTGGAGCAGTCTTTACCAGCAGGATGGGGAGTAGTCAGATTCTAATCAGAAAGCAAGGCATGTGTTGGTTCTTCTTTTCTTTTATTTATTTCTATTTTGACAAATGTCATATCTACACAAAAACAGAGAGAATTATATAATAAACTTCGTATATCCATCACTGAGCTTTGGCCATTAAGTTGCATATTTATGACAACCCTGTCCTTGAGCTCGGATGACCACATTTTCCTTGAAAGGCAGGCTCCACCCACCAAATGCCATGTATCTGAAATTCGATGAGATCAGTGACTTGGTCTGGCTTCCCTCTTTAGAGATGCTGTGCATCTCACCCCTCCCAGGAATTACCCCCTCCCCAGTCTTTCTCCCAGAGGGAAGACCCAAGAGTCCAGGTGGAAGAGGCTCTTCAGTCACACATTCACAGATAATCACTTGGATTCTGGAGCTAGATGACTGGTCTTATTCATCACATTCTGATTCTTCCTAATTCATACTAACCTGAAGGACCTGAGAAAGCCAGAAAGCAAGAGCTTGGGAAGCACTGTGTATTTTGACTTGGGTTTTGAAGGCGCCCTGCCATGAGGCCCTCCAAATGCAAGTATGTATTACAAGCTGTGGGAAAATGTCCAATCTCTTCCTCCACTCCCTGTACTGGGCGCTATGCCAGCACTGGAGCTCCAAGCAGAAGAGAGCAGTGTCTGCCCTCAGGGGGCTCCTGGTCCAGTGTGTAAATGCTGGTGATTTCTGAGAGTGAGCTCTGATCACTTGGTGGGGTTGTGAGTCACCTATCCTCTGCGAACCAGCTACTGTAGAGACAGCGTGGGGAGGAGGATAAGGATGATGATGATGGAGAGGGCAGGGGGGGACGTGAGGGAGAAGGGGAGGGACAAATAGAAAGAAAGAAAGAGACAGAGAGAGAGAGAGAGAGAGAGAGAGAGAGAGAGAGAGAGAGAAAGAGCACGCCCACATACCACTCAGACACATAAAGGCAGGGGGGAGAGCTAGGACCTCTGAGAAAACATGAGCTGGGGTAGAACACAAGGTGAGGGGAGGGGGAACCTGGGGCTCCATGTGCAAGCCAGAGGGGAAGGGGGATTCAGGCCCTCCTGGGCCCTGCAGACATGGGCCCCAGCAAAGTCTCAAGGCTCCATCTTGTGTGTGCATCTTACAGTTCTTCAGAGCACTAATCAAGATCCCACGAAAATACAGATCCAAATTTAAAAACAGCAGCCCTGTGTATTAGTCATTCTCTCATGAGGGAGAGCTGCTTTTTGCCAGAATTCCTCCCAAACCATCACACGCTGTAGGGCTGAGGCCCTCCACCAAAGCCTGGTTTTCTGGGGACATTTGGGCTTGCTGTTATGTATCACTGCTCTTCCAAATGTTGTCTTTGCAGTGTTGGCCTTATGTGGGATCTCCTGAGAAATGAGGGTTCTCAGGCCCTGCTCAGGCCCCCTGACTGGGATTCTGCATTTTAACTCCCTCCCTGTGTCATTCGTGGACACATGCAGGGGTGAGAAGTATTGGTCTATCCCACACTTGGGGAGCACCTGCCTGGGACGCTGGCTTCTCTTTATCACACCCCTCCCTCCTCAGCCCCATCCCCACTGGTTTGCTGGTTTGCTGCCAGCCGAGAAAAGTCCATCTCTCAGGCCAGGTGCTCAGAGGCCCAGAGATAATGGCTGAATATTGATGCCTCCCAAATACATTTTAGTGAAAATGTCTTAAACATCTAAAAGCCTTTAACATTCCAGGGAATACATTTCTAATAATATTTCAGGCCCTTTGACATGCCTTGGCATAACAATATTTCTAGATAGGAGAGGATGCCTTCCTAATATTGCTTACATTCTGTCATGTAATAATGACTGGAATTTGTATAGCAACTTCCTTTTATAACATGCATTTATTCCTTCTTATTTAATCCACCTGTCACCTGGGAGGTAAGCCAGGCAGCTTTCAGGATCTCTACTTTACAGGGAGGAAACTGGAGCTCAGAGAGGTTAAGGGACTTGCTTGTGGCCACCTAACCGAAGAGAAGCAGATTTGGATCCCCAAATCACCTACCCCCAATCCCTGTGCTCCTTCTGGTCAGACTCACAACTTCCAGGACAATCCTGCTGGAAGGTACTGTGTAATAAGGGAGGTCTTGTTGTGTTTGCAGTAGGATCCCATCTTAAAAGCACCAGGGCCAGGTGTCCAGTTTAGCCCAACAAATATTGTCCTCCCTCACTGGGCCCTAAACAGGGTGAATGAGACCCAGGCCCTGTCTTTGGGAGCTTGAATATTAGAGCATCTTTTTTTTTATTATTATTATACTTTAAGTTCTGGGTTACATGTGCAGAATGTGCAGGTTTCTTACATAGGTATACATGTGCCATGGTGGTTTGCTGTACCCATCAACTCATCATCTATATTAGGTATTTCTCCTAATGCTATCCCTCCCCTAGCCACCAGCCCCCAACAAGCCCTGGTGTGTGATATTCCTCTCCCTGTGTCCATGTGTTCTCATTGTTCAACCCCTGCTTATGAGTGAGAACATGAGGTTTTGGTTTTCTGTTCTTGTGTTAGTTTGCTGAGAATGATGTTTTCCAGCTTCATCCATGTCCCTGCAAAGGACATGAACTCATCCTTTTTTATGGCTGCATAGTATTCCATGGTGTATATGTGTCACATTTTCTTTATCCAGTCTATCATTAATGGGCATTTGGGTTGGTATCAAGTCTTTGCTATTGTGAACGGTGCCACAATAAATGTACATGTGCATGTGTTTTTATAGTAGCATGATTTGTAATCCTTTGGGTATATACCCAGTAATGGGATTGCTGGATCAAGTGGTATTTCTGGTTCTAGATCCTTGAGGAATTACCACACTGTCTTCCACAATGGTTGAACTAATTTACACTCCCACCAACAGTTGATGGAGCAGAGATGTGTTCTTATATCACAGCATTCCCAAATAATATATGAATGCTTTTTTCCTCTAAGAAAGCAGCTATTTCTCTCCTCTTCAAGATGAAGCAAAAACAACTCAGCTCCCAGATCCCACCCCTACACCCCCAGCCAACAGCTGTCCCCCAAGATGCCTCTGGCTGGGCTTTGCTTAAATCTGACATAGGACCCTTGGGCAATGCGTTAGCACCTTTTATGTCTCACCTTGGCCTAAGAGTTTTTGGTACAAAGCCAAACTTCAACAAAACTGGAAACCATTTCTTTCTTTCTTTCTTTCTTTTTCTTTCTTTCTTTCTTTCTTTTTTTTTTTTTTTTTTTTTTTC
>NW_016814470.1:1429162-1506998 GCF_001698545.2 Rhinopithecus bieti | reverse complement strand
TTAATATATTTTTTGGCGGAAAATTTTTTTTTTTTTTTTTTTTTTTTTTTTTTTTTCTTTCTTTCTTTTTTTTTTTTTTTTTTTTTTTTTTTTCCTTCCAGCAACACATTTAAATAAGCTTTTCTCAAATTGGATTTAAGGCAGTTTCACTTCCCTCTGCTCTTCTTCAAATCAAAACTTACCTTTCCTGTGTCCCATTTCTTCAGTCTTTCAGATTATTTAAAGCTAATCTGTTAAACCACTTTGCATTTAGAAGGATTTAACTAATATTAGAATAATATTTTACTCCTCCCTGAGAAAAATATGCCTTTCTAAACTCATCATTGCCTTAATCCAGCATTCCACAAAGTGTGTGTCTGCAAAGCACTAGGTCTGAAAAGGGCTTTGTGAAAATATTTTTCCGGTCGATGTGGTTGGAAGATCCTGCATACTAAGGCCCCACCTTGGGTCATTAGCATAGTAAGGGCTCTGAGAAGTCCTGCAGGGTATAAAATGCTTTACATTTCTTTAAATCACATTGCTCAGACTTTTTGGGCACAGGGCCTCTTAACGCTTTTGCACATCTTGAATCTAGGTGCCACCTAACATGCCTTTGGGAAATTTTGTCAACACTCAGTGGCTGACTCCCCTTGAGAATTTCAGGCCTGCAAATGGGTAAGGCAGGACTTCCTCTGTCCCTCCAGTCAAGTCACCCTGCACCCTGCATGCTGTTCCCCTGGGCCTCTCCTCATGGTCTGTTGCAAAAGCAGCAGAAGGTGTCCAGGCTCTTTTCTGCCTTTGCCTGGCTGTGTGACCATACTACAGCCGCTCAGCCTCTCAGAGACTCACCTGTGAAGTGGGAGGGTCCTGCTCCTTCTATCTCACAGGGCAGCAGGGAGGCTCCAGAAACAGACTATATTTCTAGAGCGCCTCAGTATTCGTCATCCTAGATTCTGCAGGGACATAAGACCATTGGTTTCTTAAGCAGTGGACAGTAGGGAGCAAGTCCAGCCTTGCTTCAGAGTGGCTACTCCAGCTCCCCAAACTCAAGTTGACATTTATGTCCTCTCACGTTTCTACCAGAGGCTAATCTTGGAGCTATAGTACTGCTCAGAATCCCACATTTTGCCAATGATGCCCAAGATCGTGCCTGGTACTTACTGTGGAAGGGGGATGGGGTCAGGTCGTGGGAGAGGGAGGTGGTGCACCCCTCTCTGCCATCACTTCACCAGCGTGCAGTCATCACAGCCTGTCCTTGGCTTCATCCTTCCCCCGAGCCACACCTGTTAGCAATCTGCACTGGTGTGTGCTGTGCCTGTGCACGACAGCCTGGCTGTAGAAATCCCGGGGAGTTATTTTGTCGCATACATACATACCTTGTGTGCAGTCAGACGGGGGTGGTGTTTATGTCTCAGTTCTCTTTTGCAAAAAGAAAAAAAAAATACAGTGGAGCTAGAAATGTGTACATTTTGAACAGCCGCCCTCATGCACTGTGTATATAACTCTGCTGCATGAAATTTAAACATAAACTCGAGTTTTCTGAGATTGGATGGAGGAAAATTTGGCCATTGGCATCACGATTATTTTTCTGCACCAACTGCCAAAATCAGGCATTAAAATACAACACTTCCACCCCCAGAAAAAGAAAAAAGAAAAAAAAAAACCACATACACATCTATACAACCTAATTTTCTCTGGGGACAAGGTAGCTGTTGTTGATATGACATGTTTTTGTAGCACAAATGTTGGCTCTTCAGCCCATTTTGCTCTTTTATATACACTCAAATGTGAAACATCTGAGAGAACACACACCATCAGTTCAGAGCATTCTCCCCTAGCCTTGCTGTGAGCTGAGAATCTGTACCAGACTCCAAGGCAAACTCTCCAGGAGCTGAGACTGAGACTGAGACTGTAAGATTTGATTAACTGACACAGAGGGAAAAGGGTGTCAGGCTGCTCTGAGGGTCTAAGGGTGGGTGATCTTGGCATTATTGTAGAGATGGTGGTACAAGTGGGGTAGAGAAAGGGGAGGTAAAAGGGATGTGTCCATACTATGGCCACTGGAAAAATAAACAAAGCTAAGGCAAAGTCCATTGGGATTCAGAATGATCTTATGTGTGCTGGAAAGGGAGATGATGATGGAGACACAGGCAGGCTTTGGACACAGATGGACCCAAGTTTGAATTCTGACCTAGGAAAGCTTCTTCCTGAAGAGGCTGCCCCCTCCCTCAGCAGTGCCAGCTTCTTCCTCCTGGGTGCCTGTTGGAGGTGCTGCACCAGCAGCCCAGACTTGAATGTGAGTGGTCCCCTATGGTGGTCTTCATGGTTTGTTCCTTCCATGGTAAGCTGCCATTTTGGATTCTTCCTGCATTCCTAAAAGGCAGCAAAGGCCCTTCCCTCACTAGCAGGCCCCATTTCCACCACTCACACTCACATCATAATCAGGTCTTCAATGGGAGGGTAAAAAAGTTGAGGACTGTGATTCTCTTAGCTCATCAACTTTTATAATACATATTTCTAAAGTTTGGAAACTCTCTTATATTTTTTTTTTTTTTCTGCCCTACAACAAAATATCTGAGACTGGGTAAATGTATAAGAAATATAATTAGGACCGGGCGCGGTGGCTCCAGCCTGTATCTCCACGCACTTTGGGAGGATCCGAGACGGGCGGATCAACTGAGGTCAGGAGATCGAGACCATCCTGGCTTAACATGGTGAAACCACCGTCTCTACTAAAATACAAACTAGCCGGGCGAGGTGGGCGGGAACGCCTGTATCCCAGCTACTCTGGGAGGCTGAGGCAGGAGAAGGCGTGACCGCGGAGGTGGAGATTAGCAGTGAGCTGAGATCTGGCCACTGCACTACTCAGCCTGGGACGACCAGAGTCGAGAACTCTGTTCTGAGAAAAAAAAAAAAAAAAAAGAAATATAAATTTATTTTTCTTACATTTTCAGAGGCTGAAGTCCAGGATGCAGCCCCTGGCATGGTTCCAGTTGTCCTGATGAGGGCACTCCTCTGCTTCCAAGATGATGACTTGTTGCTGAGTGTCCTGCACAAGGGAAAAATGTCATGTCACTCACCTGTCCCTTGTATGACAGAAGGGAAGAACTACCTCAGTAAAACTTTTCTATAAGGACACTATCCTATCACAAGGGGCCCCACCCTCATGACTTATTCACCTCCATTGCCAGTGTTTTGTATATTTCCTCTGAGGCCTTGGAGAATGGTTTTTTTTTTTTTTTTTTTTTTTTTTTTCAGAAATATCCTTCTGCAAAGGCAGCAGGGGCTATGCTAGGAGTGATGCAAACGCACCAGAGAGAGAAGCAGAGGAAAAGCCTGGACAAGGATCCAACAGACTTGTAACAGAGAGAAAGGGAGAGCTGAGTCCAGGATGCCTCCTTCCAGTCATCCAATTGCTGGAGGAAGAGACGTCAAGAGGGAAAGACAGAAAGCTTCTTAGAGTGTCAAGGTTGCAGGTTGTAGAAAAATGGGTTGGTGAGGTCTTGGGTGGGATTGGGAGGGTGGGGGAGGCAGATGTGAAACAGGAATCTCGGGAGGTGATGCTCCCTACGCTGGGTAGGCCTGAACCAGGCAGATGGCTTGGAGTGCGGGACCCCACTAACCAACAGTCTGAAAACCAGTGGCAGAAGAAGCCCGCTGCTGGTGAGCCCAGTACCTACTCACCCTGTCCTCTCTCATCTCATCACACAGCACCTCCCTATCTGCAGCTCACTGTCTCTGAGCAACCTGGTCACCCAGGCAGGCCACCTGATGTTTTCCATGCTACCTCTGTGATTTTCCGGAGTGGCATTAACCCACTGAGGAATCTATCAGGCCTTCAGCACAAAGTTCTTGGCTATTGTGTGACCCTAGAAAGAAGACCCACCAAGGCTTGGCAAGGTTTGGTTTGAGGAATATCAAGAATCCCTTCCTGCCAAAGGCCATCATGCCTGTACTGCCACCATTCAAGCACTTTAAGAGGCAGTGTGATGCTCTGAGCACTGGGAGGGGAGTCAGGACCCCTGGGTCCTAGTCCAGGATCTGTTCTTCTGAATTAGGACTTGGAGAAGTCATTTCACACTCTGAGTTCACATTTTTCACTTGGTTAATTAAAAAACAAAAGATTAATGTGAGGCAAAACGGCAAAGCAGAGACTTGCTCCAGGAGTGAACGGCCTAAAGTCTGTTGTATACACTACAAATGGGCCAAGTCCCTTAGGGTAAGCACTGCTCACGCCCCCTCTTGTTAGGATTTTTTGAGCCACTGGAAGTTGCCATTCTAAGACCTGCGTGTGGATAAGTGTATTAGACCCTACCTGGTGAGCCAAGGAGCCTAGGGAAGAGAGACGGGTGCTCAGAACCAGGCTGAACTCAAGATCAAAAAAGGGAGATGGGAAAATAGGGGTGGGGGTGCCTCAGACTCATGGGAGGAGCTGACCCAGCCCCAGGACTTTGCACTGGACAGAGTTTGCTTCAATGTCCAGAGGGCAGGTCCAGAGGGAAAGGCTGAAGTTCCGTGTTGGAATACCAGTGCCTGCCTCTTAGCACCCAACCCTTCTCACCTCCTCCACCCAGGCCCCCTCCTCCACTGGCTCCCACACCTTCTTCAACACCTCTTTAAAAATTAAGGGTGCAGTTGGGGTGGGGGCAGCTTCTGAAACAGATAAGAGGTAATTGCCTGCCTTTGATTCCTCTTGATGTGAAAATGGGATTGGAATGACTCACTCTGGTTGAAAGGTTAGTTGAAGGTTATTACAGGAAAATTGTTATTCATACATTTTTTCTGTGCGGCCGGATAGCCTAAAAGATTAAATTCACAGAGTGCATAATGACCCATCAGGGCGGACAATGGTAGGGGCGTCCCCGGGGAGGGGAGATAACGGAACAGAGACTTCTCTGAATAATTCATGCTCCAGCGCAGTGGCACTAACAGATTACATGAGGGTTTTCATTAGAAAGGAGAGGAGAGAAAGGCGCTTTGAAAACAGCCGGTGTGTTTCTCAGCATCGCAGGCAGCTCTGGCCCAGTTTGCTGTGGCTTCAATTAACGCCTGTCTCTACATCTTGGCGGCCCTGGGAGAGGGGACAAGTGGGATAAGAGAGTTTCGTTGTTCGTCCCGCAAGGTGGGTGGGTGACAGATGTCCCACTCCTAAGTGAGTCTGGGCTACCCGGCCTCATTCTAAGCCTTGAAGCTCTCAAAGGGTGGGCAGGCCTGGAGAAGAAGCTGAGGCTGGGTTCAGCCTGTGGGGCTCTGGATTTATTTAAAAAATAAAGACGTGTTTATGAAAAATTCGAGTTTATTGAGAGTGTGTGAGAGGCGTCTTCTTCCTGTCCCATTGATCACATCCCAATTGCTGCCTTTTCTGATCTTCCCTGAGGGTCAAGGGTCGCCCACCCACCAATCATTTGTGATCAACACTTGTCAGGGTGGGAAGGGTCTCTCGGTTGCAGATGCAAACAGGACTCAGAAGGTTCAAGACACCAGCTTGGGCCTCTGGAGGATTAGAATTTAAACCTCAGTCCTATAACCTTGGGCAGCTGGTGTCTCTGTCCCCTCGTCTGTGAAATGGGATGAAATAACTGCACTTACTCCAAAGAGCTGTTGGGAGTGCTTGGAAAAGAGTGCTCGGAAAAGGCTAAGCGCAGTGCCTGGCACCTGGCAAATAGGAACTCAGTACATGTGGAAGCACTTCCTCCAGGCAGATCTTCTGGATTAACTGGTTACTTTGGCCTCCTTCCCTGAATGTGACAATCACGTATTTGTTCCTTCATTCACTCATCCATCCATCCACTTAGTCATCCCTCCTTTCCTGAAAGGCCCACTCTTATGCCTACCCTCAGGTGGGCACTGGTTCTAGATAACTCACTCTTATGTGGGCCCGTCCTCTCAGAACTCCCAGCATGAGGGAGACACAGACATGTGTGCCACCTTCGGTGTCTCCCTCCTTGACCTAGAAAATCCAGCATGGCAGAAGAGAGACCGTAAAAGGTAAAGGGAATCCTGCAAAGATTGCCTTGGGAGCTCATGTGGCTTGAAACAAAATGAGATCTAGAATCTTGGGCAAAACATTGAGAGCTCAGTGTGAACATGGGTCGGCACAATATTCCAGCGGGCAATGATCCAGGTCATCTTTTCTCAGATGAGGTCATGGAAACCCATGGAACAAGGGGGACTCGCTCAAGGTCCCACAGTTAATAAACCACCAAGACTCAATCCCAGGTCTTCTGCCTCCCCATCTTCGAGTTTTTCCCTTCTGCTATATTCTCCCACTCCAATTTTGTCTAAAGGTGCTACATTTTGGTAATGTTTTACTGAAGACTTTGAATAGATTGTCCTTTCCATTTAAATAGTAGTTCATCGCTCACTCTCAGTTTATTGAAGCTTATCTTAAGTGGGCACAGTGTCTCAGTTCCTATCTGTGGATCATGTGTCATCACACCCAACTGGTACTCAAGATAAACAACTGTTGTTTACTTAAGCCCTAATTAAATCCTAAATCAAGCAATTAATTTATCCCCTAATGCTTATGATTCGAGTATATGGATTCAGATCATCCTTTTCTTCTCCTTCCCTCCCTTCCTTCTACATCTATGTAATGAGCAGCTACCTTGTGCTGGCCACTGTGCTGCCACATTTAGGGACCCAGGAATGACCACAGTTCTCACCTGGAGCAGCCATATTCATTGGGTAGGGAAGAAGGTCAGGTCAGGAGCATTTCCCCTTTACGATGAGCACAGATGCTGGGAATGCACAGACCTGAGCAAAATCCCACCACTCCACTTGCCAGCCAAGGGTTCTCAGCCACGCTGCAGCTTCTCTGAGCCTCGGCCCCCTCTCCTTCAGGGAGCGGGCTATGTTATCTCCTTCTCAAGCCTGCCATGGGGCATGAAGTGGGAAAATATCTGAAGGCTCTCAGCTTTCTAAGAAACTAGTGGTGATGTCATCTGACGTGATGTTTCAAGGGGTCAGTGTGGGAGAAGCCACTCTGCATTGGAGAAGCTGCAAGAGTTTCGTGAGGACTGGGTATTGAAGCTGTATCTAGAACTACAGTGGGTTTCAGATAACGTGGGGCTCAAGGTGGGAGGGTGCTCCAAGCAAAGGGACCAGCAGGAGGAAAGGCAGGAGGGAGGATGGGAGCAGAGCATGTGAGAGAACAGTAGGGTGTCAATTTTACCGGAGCGTGGGATTCTGGAGAGTGAAGGCTGCAAAGAGACTGGGTCCTAGAGGAGGTTGCCAATTTTGAGTCAGAACAACCACAGTCAAATAATTAGCTGTGTTGGTTGGTTTTCTCTTCTCAAAAGCTCAGTTCAGTTCTTCATGTGTAAATTGGAGTGAGGAGGAACTGCAAGCCCTGCTCCCTCCACATAGATCCTTGTTTTTTAAAAAATATATTAAAGAATTGTGATGGTTTCATGTCCCTTCCAAAGCTCATGTTGAAATTTAATTGTGATAGAGACAATTAAGAGGTATTAAGAGGTGATTAGGCCATGAGGGTTCTGCCTCCTGAATGGATGAATGTTGTTATTGTGGGAGTAGGCTCTTTATTGTGAGAGTGAGCTGCTATAAAAGCAAATTCAGCCCTCTCTGTCTCTTGTTCTCACCTTCACCATGGGATGAAGCAGTCTAAAGGCCCTCACCAGATGCTAGTGTCATGCTGTCAGACTCCCCAGCCTCCAGAACCATGCTTCAAATGCGTTTCTTTTCTTTATAAATTGTTCAGTCTATGGTGTTTTGTTATAGCAACCCAAAATGGACCAAGATAGAAAAATGATACTGTGAAGTGGGGCTATTGCTATAACAAAAAAAAAATGTGGAAGTGGCTTTAGAACTGGGTAATGGATAAAGGCTGGAAGGACTTGGAGGAGCAGGCTAGAAAAAGCCTGGATTGCCATAAATGGAGTGTTAAGGGCAATTCTGATGTGGGCTCAGAAGAAAACACCAGAACTAGTAAGACCCTAAATCTTCTTAGGGATTACTTAAATGGGCATGATCAGAATGTTGGTAGAGACCTGGTACAGTGGCTCCTGGCTGTAATCCCAGCACTTTGGGAGGCTGAGGTGGGAGAATTGCGTGAGTTCAGGAGTTCTAGACCAGCCCTGGAAACACGGTGAAACCATGTCTCTACCCAAAATAAATACAAAAATTAACTGGGTGTGGTGGCATGTGCCGGTAGTCCCAGCTACTTAGGGGATTGAGATCAGAGTATTGTTTGAGTCTGGAGGGTCAAGGCTGCAGTGAGCTGTGATTGCACACCTGAGCAACAGAGTGAGACCTTATTTCCAAAAAGCAAACAAACAAACCAAAAACAAAAAAGAATGTTGGGTATGCATGGTGAAACCCATTCTGATGAGGTGTCAGGTGGAACTGAGGAATAAGATATTAGAAACTAAAGACCATTCTTGTTACACACTTGCCAAGAACTTGGTTGAATAGTGTCCATGCCCAGGGGCTTTATAGAAGGTAATATTTAAGAGTGATGAGCTAGGATATCTGGTGAAAGAAATTTCTAAGAAAAATATTGAAGAAGCTATGTGCCTACTTTCACCTGCATATAATAAGATACAAGAAGAAATAAATAACAAGGTGGTATTTGTAATTTAAAAGAAGTGGAATGGAAACAGTTTGAAATTTTTAGCCTGGCCATGTAAAGAATAAAAAGCATTTTAGAGAGAGCAAATCAAGGGTATGGCCAAGTGACCTTTGCTAAGGAGATTCATATGAATAGAAGGGGTCCTCAAGACAATGGGAGAATGACCCTCAAAGCATTTTAGAGATCTTCAAGACTGGCCTTCTTATCACAGACCCAGAGCTCTAGGAGGGCAGAATGGTTTCAGGGAACTGCCCAGGGCACCCTCCAAGGGTTTGCTGCCACCTCGGAACTCTGACATTCTGGTGCAGCACCCCTTCAGCTACCCCAGTCACAGATTAAGTGAAACCAGATGTGGCCCAACTCACTCTTCTGGAAGGTACAAGCCATAAACCTTTGTGGCATCCACATGGTGCTGATTCTGCAGGCTTGCATAATGCAGAAATTGGGGGGCATGGATACCTCCGCCTAGATTTCAAAGGATATCTCAGACAGCCTGGGGGTCCAGGCAGAGACATGTCACGGGGTAACACCTCAGAGGAGACTCTTTCACCACAGACAGTCCCCTACTACAGTAATACCTAGTATAGCTGGGGGAGTAGATCTACTCCTAAGACCTCAGAACTGGAAAGCTACCAGTGTGCAAAGCTAGTCTGGGAAAGCTGCAGGCACAAAACGTTAACCTGAGAGCTGAAGCATGGGCTAAGCCTAGCAAAACCGTGAGAGCAAGGCTACCTGAAAAAACCTTGGGGCATCAACCCCCATCAGTGTGCCCAGGATCCAGGACATGAAATAAAAGATTATTCTCTAGCTTTAAGACTTAACGTTTTTCCTGTTGGGTTTTGGACATAGTGGGAACTAGTTACCCCTTTCTTCTGGACTATTTATCATTTTTGAAATGGGAATGTCTGGCCTATCCCTGTCCCACCATTGCGTTTTAGAAGCACATAACTTATTCATTTCACAGGTTCACAGCTGAAGAGAAATTTGCCTCAGGATGAATTGTGTCTTAAGCCTCACCTACCTCTGATTCAGATGAGACTCCTTCTAGATTTTGAACATTTGAGTTGGTACTGGAACCAATTAAGACATGGGGGGCTATTGGAATAGAATGAATAGATGTAATTTGTATGTGGGTGAGTTTTGGGGAGCCAGGAGTGGAATACTAAGGTTTAACTGTCCCCTCCAAAACTCATGTCAAAATTTAACTGCCACTGTGACAGTATTAATAGGGAAGACTCTTAAGAGGCAATCATGCTATAAGGTCTCTGCCCTTGGGAATGTATTAATGTCATTATATCAGGTGTAGGTTAACTATCATTAAAGCAGATTGTTAGAAATGTGAGTTCAACCCTCTCTGCTTCTCACTCTTGGCCTTGCTTCCCCTTCCTCTGTTTGCCATGGAATAGCACAGCATGAAGGTCCTCCCAAGTGCCTTGCTCTTAGACTTCCCAGCCTCCAGAATTATGAGTCGAATAAATTTATTTTCTTTATAATGTACCCAGTGGCATTCTGTTAAAGCAACACAAAATGAACTAAGACAAACGTTGGGATCAATGTGATAAGCTTGATGTAGCCATTTTGGCAAGAATCTATGTTGCAGATTGGCATGCACACTGTCACAACGTTGACTGAGGTGAGGGAGAAGGTCAAGAGAATCTAAAAGTAAGGTGCATTCCCCTGTGGAACTCCTAATGGTAGGACAAGAACTCCCAGAACCCATTGAGCAATATGAGTACCTAGAAAAGAAAGAAAATATCTGTGGTTCCTGTCCGCCCAGCATCTCCTGCCTCTCTGTCCAGCAGCAGCAACCCACTTCCTTTGGGAAAACAGCTCCTCCCCTAGTTGATGTGTTACCCCTGGGGTAGCCATAATAATGCCAGCCTAAACACATCAAACTCTGACTCCTGCAGTTAAGCTTTCTCCAAATAACACACCACAGTTAGGACTATATCTTCGTGTTGTTAAATCTCCCCTAATATTTTCTTTGGTAAGAAAAAGTGTGATTCTCTTTGTAATGTAACTAAAAAAAAAATCTTTCTGAACACATTGAACCTCTAAGTGCCTCAACACATACACAAACATTTTGTTCAAAGTGACTTACCCTCTAGAGTAAGATACACATCAAATTAGAGGGTGTCATATAATCTGATCCATGAATCACCCAACCCTCCAGCTTCTGTCATTACTTTTTGTGTTGAGGTGGTTGGACAAGGCATGGGCACCTGGCTTAAGCCAGACCAGTCAAAACACTTGTTCAGAATTTGGGAATTTTATCCATGAGACAACATGAGTCAGGAACCCTTCATGTGGTTGTACCTTCAACATGTGGCCTCGGTTGCTGGGGCTTGGAATTGTCCATAGCCATGTAGACTGGAGAGGCAGTGGGTCCAATTTGAGCAGCAAGGGGAAAACGAAGATTTTACCAGGGATGAGAGATGAAGAGAGAGACCAAATGGCTTCCTGTTCTGATCTGTTCTTGAAATCAGGAAGCTTGAGTTCCTTTAGATTCTGTTAGACATCCCTATGTCCTAAAAATAAATCTCCTCTTTCTCCATTTAAGCTAAATCCAGTTGGTTCCTGCCTCTTCAAAATGAAGACTTCTCTATAAAACATTCAGGTTTTTGCTAAACTATAAAATGCTTCCTCCATCCTTCTCTTCCTTGTCCTCCTTTCCCCATTTCAATCAAATGTGTGATCTCTGACACATGTATATTACGCAGAATATCAAATATAGGTCAATGGATGTCACCATGGTAAAACAAGCAAAAGAAAAGCTCACACTTCTCAATGCTTGTTAGTAAAAGGATACAACAATGCATTCGTCCCCCCTGCTGGTGGGGGGGTCGTGAAGGTCAGCCCATGCTTTGGCGTGTGAACTTCTTGTTCCCACCAAATCAGTCAGCTGAAGTGGGAATGTTTTATTTAAGCAGACATGTGTCAGCCTCAGTTTGAAACAAAGACATTCTGCCAGCATCTACCGTCACAAAAGCAGGCTGTGTGAGACATCTTTGCTAAGGCAATGATTTTTCTCTATTGCCAGGCACCATTTTGGAAAGTTGCTATGGGAGGTTGGCCTGCACTTTAATGACGTCTGAGACACATTGAAGGCTAATGTTTTTGAAAAACAAAGCACTGGGAAGGTTTCAGTTGGGGCGGGGAGGTGGTGAAAATCAAATGACCCATTGAAGCTGAATTACCAGCCTCACAGAGCTTTTAGAAATACCATTCTGCCTCGGCCTGGGGCCACCACACTCTCGCTCCTCCAATTAATTGTTGTGTTTTAACACTATCTCCAAAGATAATTGCCTGTCAGTGTATCAGTATGTAACACCTCCGGGTGAACAATGTTCTTGCTGTTCTTGCACTCGTCTGTCAGCCCTAATAAACACAGGGCGGGGAGAACCCACCTGCTTTCGTGTGATCACCTAGAATACAGATTCTCCTCAGCAAAGATGTTGCCTCCCTCCTTACCCACCCCTGGTTCTCACAGTGTGTGGGGTACAGGGTGGGCTGGGAGCCAGACACACATGCTCCATGGTAGAAGAGTTGCCTTATCACCACCCCGAGTCTAAGGATGACTTCTTTTCCATAGACCTTTGTCTGTTAATTTATTGTTGAGGATTGCAGAATAGATATCAAAGGGATTTCTTTTTTTGCCAACCTGTCCCATCGCCTACAAAAAGAAAAGATGTAGACCTTTAGCTTTTGTAATTACAGAGGTGGTAAAAGTCAAATATTTTCCAAATAAATCATGGTTGGAGGGGTTCTTTTGTATTTTTAAAGCAAAATGGAAGAGTAATGGAATGCGAGGATCAAAGCTGTTTAGTTAAAGCCTGCTGCATTAAATATTTCAATAGGGGAAAGAAAAAAAATCCCCATTTCAAATTAAATTGAACCCATTCGGTGAAAGTATGAGCATCATATGGAGTAAGTGTCAATTAAAGTGATAAGTAGTGGGTCTGGCACCGAGTTCTGGATTGTTCTGAGGTCTGCTTCTCCGGTGTGGCCATTCGGTGCTTTGGGGGAAATTGAAACTGATCCACCATGTGCGACCTGGGATTCTTCTAAGAAACAGATTCTAGTTCAATATCTCTGAGTTAATTGGCATTTCATTCTCATTTAAATCTCTGTCACAACCTTTTATTTTATTTTATTTTTGTATTTCAGAGGAAACTACAATTCCAATATCTTCCCTGCAGCTTTCAGGAAGCTCAGAACAAATTAGGTGGTGTCATATAATCTCACCCATGGATCTCGCAGCCCTCTGGCTTCTGTCAGGATTTTGGGGGATGAGGTTGCTTGCCAATTTCTTTCTCTCTCAGTAGCAGAATGGAGAGGAAGTGAAATCATTAATGGCCTTGGACACTTGCTGCAAAGCCCAGTTTGCTTCTTGTCTTCTGCGTGTGTTTGCCACAGCAAGGGGGACCTCTCTGTAAGAAAAGGAAGGGAATCACCTGAGATGGAGAGGGAGAGTATGGAGTAGATTATTATAAGGTTACACATAATTATAAATTATGAAAGTGGCTACAAATCTGCAGCCTGGGGAATAGGAATGCTCCAAGGGTGTGTCCCACACTCATCCTAAAGTGGCATTTGGAATGTCTATTAGTAACACCCCAGTGTTGGGAGGGAAGGCCAGTGGGGTGTGGGTTTCATCTTCTCAGGTACCCCATCTTGGGGAAATCTCTGGGTTCTTGGCCTTGATTTCCCTGGTTTTATCTCCAGACAATGTCAGTTTGTGGTCACTTTCCCAGGAGGGTCCAGTTTTGCCGGGTGCCTTCAATGAGCAATACAGTTAGGGCCTTGTGCACCCTGCCCACTCCAGTCCTCACCAAGGACTGCCTACATCACATGGGCTTTCAGACCCTCTAACAACCAAAGAATGTTTCCCTGGGAGCCACTGAGTTAAGACTGCTATCTCTGTCATCCTTGGCAACTCACATTTTCCCAAACACAAATACAAGCCCACATAGTCATTTACCCACTCTTAGCTCCACCTCTCATCCCCCACAATGTTCTGGTCCTTTTGAGGCACACTGAATTTTCCCAGGATTCCTCAGTTTGTTGGTACACAAAACGTCTCAGCACTTAACAGTATTAAGCAGATTGTTCTGACTCACTCCATTCACCTGCTAATACGGGACTCCCAGCACAGGTGTCTACTCTCAGTAAGTATATTTCTAGAAACCCACAGGAAGGTCTCTTATGAATCCCAGAGAAGTCTGTCTTGTTACCACTTAAGGTAATTGGCCATAGTCATCAGGCATTGGCTGTCTCCCACCAAGTTTCCAAGTTTCCACTTTCCCACCAGGCATTGCATCCACAGCCTGGCATCAAAGTCTCCCCTGCTCTCACCCACTGTTCCACCGAAAGCCACCATGATGCCCAGAGTCCCCACGGAACCCAAGCAGGGGAGAAATGCATGCTTCTTCCACTCTGTAGAACACTTGTCATCTGGGTCCTGAACAGGACTGCTTGAGCCCCTTTGAAAACAGCTGCATCGGCTCCCTCCGGCAGCCTCCACTTCACAGCTTTCAGACATGGTCCAGGGGCTGGGCCAGGGAGAAGGCTCCTGCTCTCTCCCTCCATTGCTTGTCATATCTGCTCCAGACATCTATGTACAGAACACCTCCCCCATGCAGCAAGTTCTCCCTGGGGGTGTTGCCAGCACACAAGCTCTGCAGACACAATGAGACACTGTTTTCCCTTTAGAGCCAGCTGGAATCCTGGCTCCAGATCCGTGCCACATTTTGCAATTCTCTTGGCCACTGGATGACAGAGACTGGCAGAAGCCCTCCTATGATCTCATAGCCCTTCCAGGGTGTCCATCCACTGGGTTCTCACAGCATTGCATGGAGAGAGCCATAATTTTATTTCCTGGAATTCACTCCTGAAGTCATCTTTTTCTTCTCATGTCTTTGAGCTATTTGAGGGCTGAGCCCAGGGCTCAAATAGTTCTGTACTCTCCACAAGATGTGGCCCACTCCCCGGCACAGAGGGGATACTCAGCAATGATCAAGGACTGAACCAAGCTCAATATGAGACACTTAGGGTCAGAATGAACTCAACTGGAAGCCCCAAGAGGTCCCTACAAAATCATATGTTTTTCGATTTTGATTCAGGAAGGTCTGGAAGAGGTGCCCAGAGATGAGTATACTTAATAAGCTCCAAGATTCTGATAAACACCATCATTTGGAACCTCTGGCCTAGAACTCAGCACTGCTTATAGCTCATGGGGCTGTTCACTGGGTTTGGGACATGGGGTTGGAGTTGGGTGTGCATGGACTGTCTTCCTGGCTGTGCCCCTGGAAATCCCTGGATGTCTCCTCCTCCATGGTTGCTGTTTCAACATCCCATGCATAGTACACACCGAGCACCATATCCCACGGGCAGCTCTCTAGCTCCCCTGAATTCCAGTGTGAAGTCTTCTTGGTAAGGGCAGTGCGTTTCCTTCCTTCCTGGCCTTGAGAGATGACAACTTTGCCTTCTCAGGGACTATCATCCTGGAATCTCAAGGTCGTGGTTGAGCATGGCTTTGGTGTCAGGTCTGTGCTGCGTGACTCTGGAAACTCAGATACAGGGACTGAGAGAAAGAGGGACTACTACCCCACCACACTGAATTACGGCTTTTCTCCCAAAAAGATAATTCACCACCCCACTTTGTCATCTTGCCTTTTGTTACCCTGGGCACTGGTACATGCCTTCAGTCCAACTGAGAGACTTAAAAGTTAACAAATTGCTCTGAGCTTCTACCTCCTACTCCACCTTCCAACCACTGACAGTCTTAGGCTTTTCAAATTTTATAATTAACCATCCACTGAAAGATGATGGGAGGTGCTTGGGAAATCTGTGACACAGTCACAAATGAAAATTATTATGGATGTATCTTGGGTTTGTGGGAAGAAAGGCTCATGGCAATCTAGTCTCATGGCTTTAAATACCAACTCAATGCTGCTGACTCCCACGTTTATATTTCCAGCTCAGACCTCTTTCCTGGACTTCAGTCTTATATATCCAAACACCCACTCAACATCTTAACTTAGATGTCTAACAGGCATCTAAAACTCAACATATCTAAAATTCCTAATCTCCTCCTACCCAAAACTGTCTCCACCCACAGCTTTCCTCAGCTGAGCTGATAGCACCTCCATCCTTCCTCTTGCTCAGTCAAAAACCTTGGAGATGCCCTTGATTCCTCCCTTTCTCTCACACCCTACATCTAATAGTTTAGCAAACCTGGTGCTTCCACCTTCGAATAGATCCAGACTCTGACCACTCTCCCCACTTCCCCTGATACCACTTTGGTGTGAGCCACCATCATTTATCCTGCACTTTATAGCAAAGATTCCCGAATGTGTTTCCCTGCTTCCACTCTTGCCTCCTACCATCTACTCTTAACATAGAACCAGAAGACCCTTTTAAAAGACAAGTGCAATCAATCAGGTTTCTCCTCTGCTCAAAACCCTACAATGTACTTCTATTCCATGCAGAGTCAAACCACAAATCCTTGAGATGGTCAACAAGACACTGTGTGATCTTCACTTTCCATCAACTCCATCTACATGCTCTTTTCTAAAACCCTGACTCTAGGTCCTTCCTGCCCTTGAACATTCCTGCACACCTTCACAGCTCTGCTCAACTGTTTCTTCTGTCTAGAAAGCTCTTCTGCCAACTTCTTCTTCTTGGCCAACTTCCTCATCTCCATCATGTCTTTTTTAAAATATTGCTTTGTCCATAAGGTCACTCTGAGCACCCTATTAACGGCTGCAGCCCACACCTTAGACCACTCCATTCTCAGTCCACTTTTCATTTTCTCATGGCACTTACCACTTCTTAATAGATTGTATAAGTTACTTATATATTATAGATTTTTTCTCTTTCCGCTTCCTAGAATGTGCACCTAAATCTTTATTTTGTTCACTTAGGCCTGGCATACAGAGAATGCATGAGTAGGCACTCAGTGAATGTTTGTTAAATGTTGAATGGAGGGTTTGTGAGCATGTGTTGGTTGGCAAAGGAAGGTACGTTGCCAAAGATGGTGGAAATAATGCCATAAAACCAGGAAATCTTGGAGTAAAATGCACCAGTTGTTTGAAGATAAAAACAAGGTTCTTGGAGAAAACCAAGATGAGCGAGTTCCACTAGAGCAATCCCAACAGCTTAATGCTAAATAAAGACATTAGATCACAATAACAAAAACTCCTCTCGACGTGTAACTTCTTTCACATACAGTTATTTCACCCTCCAGTGATTCTACAAGATAGATTTAGTATTCCCATTTCACAGTTAAGGAATCAGAGGCCCAAAGAGATGAACACACTCGCCCAATGTTATGTAACTAGGAAATTACTAGGTTGACCAGGTTTGGCCAACTCCAAGTACTGAACTCCCTCCCCTCCCCTCTCATTACTAGGCAATCCAGAGGAGGAGGGAGAGAATGAAGAACAGTGGTTGGGCAGGCAGATCTGGGGTTATCACTTTTCAGAAATATGCAGTCTGGAAGGATTCCCTCAGAACTGAAGTCATCCCAGGAGATGCCAGCTCACATTCTTCTTTGCATCCTGGTTCCCCAACTCAAGCATGAAGACCTCATTCCTGAGACCCATGCAGGACAGAGTCTTCTAGCAACCTTACCATGGACCAACCTCCTCCTACTCCACTCCCCACCCTAAAATGATGTCCATTCCTCACACATTGAGCTGGCCTGGTCAATTTTCCTTTTTCTTTTTCTTCTAAGAGGATATAAAATCAAGAGCTATCTGGAGAGCAATGCTGGCATTTTAATCAGGACAATAGGATTGGAGGCCAAAGGATTCTGTGTTGACAAGATAAAGACCACATGAAGGGCTGAAGGCAGCCAGCAGAAAGGAGCTATGACTGTCCAGCTTAATGACAGCCAGACACGGAAGGGGTTATTCACCCCAAGTTTTAAAAATTCTACAGTGTGCAATTGGGACCTTGCTGGAGTTGTTTTGTCTATTTCTGTGGATGCTGGCGCATCCCCTTCCTTGGCAGGGCTGAGAGCGCCTCCATAACTCACTTGCAGATGTCTACAGTGCCGTCCCACTTCTGTAGTTGATGTTCATTAGAAGACACAACTGGAAATTCTTAAGCTGTTGCAAAATGGGTTATTTGGAACTGAATTCTGGTCTCTATGTCCACATAGTGGATTGTTGTAGCTCTGTTGGCTGGAGTAGATGCAGATGTTGTCATTGTGCCTGACGTGCTGAAAAGACCCAGCTAGAGATGTGTGACACGTTCTTAGATCAGGACAGCTGAAGCAGGTCTTAGGCAATGTCTAGTCCATTTCCACTTGAGAAGCCAAGGCCCTCAGTTGGGAGTCACCGTGCTGTGATGGCAAGCCCTCATGGGCACGTTCACAAAGCAGAGACTCATTGCCTTGGCCATGGTACTGGCCTGTTTTGTAATTGGCAAAGGCCATTGCAGACATTGACATTCAGCTTTGTTTGACTCTGCTTGATGCTTTTTAATTTTGTGCACTAAGCAATTTCAGTCATTCATTCAACAAATGTATTGAGCACCTACCACTTCTACATTTACCGGGCACGTTCTCAACAATAATAATAACTGACACAGACCACTCACGGTGCAACAGGCACTGCTATAAGAGCTCACCCATAAAAGCTAATTAAACCTCACCATAACCCCAGGAGTAGATGAGCTACTGATAACATGGAAAAAAGAAGCCTCAAAATCAATAAATGCCAGATGCTAAGTCCCCTTGTTTCCTAAAGGTTGTCTCACCGACATCCATAAAACGTTCACTGTGAGATTCCCATTTATAAATGGAACCTGATCCTCCAGGAGCTATCCCCAGCCTCTTCCACTTTGCAAGCTACTTGATCCACTCCCTCCCCATCTGTGGGGATCAAACGTCCTTCCAAGGGGAAGAAACATTCTCTTGCTCGAGATTGTCAAATGTCCTAAGGATTTGACAAGTAGGGCAATCCATTTTTTTTTTTTTAATTTGCTTCTTTAAATACAAAGCCATCCCTAAAGGGACCTGTCTGGGCAGACACTCTGGTCTCAGTAAATTGTAAAAACCTCTTCTTGTCACCGTTTGTTCTCCTAGTATCACAAGCCTGGTGGCTGCTCAGCAGATGTCAGTGCTGATTCATGTAAACGCATGCCTGAATGAATGAATAAGTAAATGAATGAATGAATTTTTAAATTTTAGAGAAATTTAAATTTTAGAGAAATTTTGAGAAATTCTTGTTCATAAGAATCCCCTTGTATACTCTAAAATGTCACCTCTTCAACATATCTAAAATTCTACCATCGAATCGTTATCATCTCAGGCTACATGGCCTAATATGGTAGCCGCCAGCCACCAGCCACGCTAAGCTATTTATGTTTAAATCTGAATTAACTCGTATAGATTTTAAAATTCAGTTCCTCACTTGCCCTAGCTACATTTCCAGTGCTCAATAGCCACAAGTGTTTAGTGATTACCGTGTTGGACAGCACAGATATAGAACACTTCCTTCACCACAGAAAGTTCTACTGGACAGCCCCACTCTAGGGAACCATTTCTTTAATTCTTTTCTCTTTTTTTTTTTTTCTCAGCCCACTGCAATCTCCGTCTCCCTGGTTCAAGGGATCCCCCTGCCTCAGCCTCCCTAGTGGCTGGGACTACACGCGCATGTCACCACACCCGGCTAATTTTTTGTAATTTAGTAGAGACAGGGAGGGCGGACCATTTCTTAATCTTTTTTGATTCACAGGCCAATGGTGAATCTGATAAAAGATATGGACTATCTCCTCAGGGAAAAAAGTTTGAGCGCATTGACTGTACACACACTCAGACCTTCCATGGACCTAGATTAAGAACATCTGCTTTAGGTTTAAATCTTTCTTGGAATTAAAATAATCCCTTGGAGAAACAACACATCACACATCAAGTGGTTATCAGTTATCTATACCTGAGAGTGTGTGAGTTTATTAAATGCTCTTTGGAGCTCTATCCATCTGGTTTGGAACAAGAGGAAGAGGTGAGGACCTTGGTAGTTGAAGGAAGAGTCTGGGGCACAGACAAGACATGTTAGCACTAAAGACGCCCATGTACTGTGCAAGGATTCAGGGGACCAGTTTTTTCTGCACCTCACAGGTCATCACAGGCAAGATCCTGATGGTGGTCTAGCATGATATGTTCACACAGTAGGTGCTTAATGCATGAAATTGTTTATTCTCTTTTCTTTTTTCTTTTCTTTCTTTCTTTTCTTTTTTTTTTTTTTTTTTTTTTTTTTTTTTTTGAGACAGGGTCTCACTCTGTTGCCTAGGCTAGAGTGCAGTGGTGCCATCTCAGCTCACTGCAACTTCCGTCTCCCCAGCTCAAGCAATTCTGCCTCAGCATCCCGAATAGCTCCCGGATTACAGGCATGCACCACCACAGCCAGCTAATTTTTGTATTTTTAGTAGAGAGAGGGTTTTGCCATGTTGGCCAGGGTGATCTCGAACTCATGACCTCAAGTGCCTCGGCCTCCCAAAGTGTTGGGATTACAGGCATGCGCCACCGCGCCCAGCCCAAAACTGCTGAATTTCTATGACAGGTGTTGTGCTTGGCATCCTGGGGTTACAAAGATGAATTACACATAGTTTCTGTCCTTGCAGAACTTAGAATCTCCCCTGGGAGAGACAATGATACAAACAACAATAGCAGCAATATTGTGGCTAAAAATGGCTAATATTTACTGAGCATATGTTCTATATTATTTATTGGTTGCGCATTTTTTCATGTTTATCACCCCAACAGCCCTATGGGTAGGCACTATTCTTACTCCCATTTTACAGATGACAACTGAAACTTCAAAAAGGGAGGAGCTTCTTCAGTGATGGAGCTGAGCTCGGGTCAGGTCGCCTTGATGTCAAGGTCAGTGTTTGCTTCATGGAATCAGGTCTTGGTAGGTACGTGAATCAGGACATACATGGCCCAGGCCAAGCAGCCCATATCCCTGGACAACTGGGCAGCTCTTGGTGAGCTGGTGAGTGGGCAGGAATGAGCACTTAGAAGTGGTCCAGTGGGCCTCCACAAATGCCAACTGACAGTGTGCATGTGCCCTCTGCCCAGGGAGGGAGGCCTCACTCAGGAGGCGACCAGGTGACTGTGCACTGGCAGCCCACCTGGGACACCCAGCATGGCCCACACTGCTGTGACTGCCAGCTGCATTAGGGAGACAGTGGGCCAGGCCTTCCCCAGAGGGATGTGCCTCTGGGTCCATACATCCCTCTGGGTCCATACCAAATGGGCTCTAAGGATACCATGCAAAGGGAAGCTTCTCTTTTCCTCCACAGTCCCATCTATACATAGACCTCTGCAGACACTGGCTCACCCCTGCTTAGAGTCAGGATGGAAAGAATGATCAATTTAAGGGCACAAGCCTAGTCTTCCTATAATTCTTCAAGTTCAAAGTCCTCTGGTAGGGATAAGCATCACAAGCACTATCTTTGTGAAGCTGTACAGCCTTGTGTAGTGTAGGACTTACGCCCCATGTCCAGAAGAGGACAACCAGGCCCAGAGGCTTAATTGACCTGCCTGTGATCAGAAAGGGGCTTGGGACCAAAACGTCCACCAGCCTGCCCTGTGCCCTGAGGCTTCCATGGCCAGGGAGTCCACCTGGTGTTTTCTAAGACATCCCGGGGGTCTTAAAGGCCAAGGAGCCCAGACACAGAGGGGAGCAGCACCCAAGGTAGGCATCCTGGAGAGGTGCCTCTGCAGCTTCTCCCTGTGGCTCCTCCAGCTTCTGCACTCTCTCTTTTCCTCTCTCTCTGTCTTACACACACATAGATATGCACACCACCACCACCTCTGACTACTGTGTCACTCCAGGGCTTCCTGCCCCTTTCCCAGGGCTGCTGTGGAGCAGAGGAGGACCCTGAGTCATGGCTCTGGGCAGTGTGCACTCCCACACCTACTCTCCATCTTTCCTGGCTTTGAGGTCACCATCCTTACAGACACTGGGTGGGGCCTCCTCCCTTTCTATCCAAAGCCTCACCTGCGCCCTGGTCCTCCCCTGGGGGGAAGACAACCCACTCAGGAGGAAATTTACCTCACAGGAGTAATAAGGACTGATGAGAGGTCCCGAAAGAGGAGGGGAAGGCTGCCTGGCCAGAGGGGCCTGGCCGAAGGGGCCAATGTGCCTGCCTACCACTTCCCCTCAGGCAGCCCCTCAGGCTTCAGCCAGCACGGGTGAAGAAGTGGGGCTCCCTCCCACAATGCCCACCTTCCACCAGGAAAGGAGGCCTTGGCATCACGCAGCCATGCCTGTTTTCTGGTGGGAGGTAGCTGGTCTGGAATGAGTCTGTGACTTCCAGAAAGCCACGTGAACTCTCTGAGCCCATTTCTCACCTGGTAGGGGAGGCATGCCAGTTAAAAGGAGGCACCCCATTAGAAGGTCCTTTGGAAATCATGCTGTAAATAGAAAATGTGTTCTTTCTCAAAGAGGAATATCAAAATGCACCCACACTCTTATATATGCAGACACACACACACACACACACACAATTTTTCTGTAAGATCTAGTAGGAATTCTTTAAACATCAGTTATGTTCCTAGGGTAGTGCTGAGGATACAGAGAAATCTCAGCCATAGCTTCCCCTCCTTGGAAGAATCTGATGCTGTTGGAAGAGCAGAAGAGCATCATCAGAGTGGGAACTCCATTCCCAAACCAGTTGCCACCCAGGCTGGAAGGGGATGGGCTCGCGGCCTCAGAGTGACTGAGAGTGAGGAGAGCCTGTTTCTTTTGCCTTCCTACCAAGGATGATGCAGGGAGAACTCTGCATCTCAAAGTCAGGAAAAGGCAGGCCTGGGAGAATGCAGCGGCTTGCCTGATGTTCCACAGAGTTAGTGGCAAGATCTGTGGAAACAGCATATGTGCTAGTTACTCAAAAACCTTCCCAGCACCTCCTCCCTTACTCTTGTTATGAAAGATAAACACACACACACATATACACACAGAAGCATACACACATGCACACACCCGCACATCCCTCTGGGTCCATACAAAATGGACTCTAAAGAGACAATGCAGACAATTGAACATGAGACCAGTCTCGATGACATCTACCGGAATAGGAAGCACTGTGATATGAGGAAAGCTGCTCTGGAGTCAGAGCACCCTAGGTGGGATCCCTGCTGCCACATACTAACTGTGTGACCTTGAGCAAGTTACCAATCTAAGCTCCTAAGCAGTAAAGCGGACCTAATAATACCACTTGCTTGTTGTGGAAACTAAATGAGATAATACTGAGTAAGACCTCAGCCCTACCTGGCTTATAGCTCAGGCTGTTGTTATCACTTTCCTAGAAGCAAGAGAACAGAGAACCTACAGTGCCATCCCCTATGCCTGATGCAAGGATAAAGCAGGACACTTGGCCTCAACGAGAGCACTGGGCTAAGTGCTTTAAGTAGCTATCCCATTTCATTTCATAATAATCCTATGAGATTGTTCTACTTATCCTCATGCTAGAGGGAAATGGAAGCTCAGAAAGGTTAAGTATCTTGCTCAAGGTCACACAGCCAGGAAGTAGCAGCACAGAGATTTGATTCCAGGTCCGTCTCTCTAAAGCACAAAGATTTCCTTCTAATCCACATTGCACAGCCAAGAAGTTTCATCTTGTCTCCTGGCCAGGAGATGGCCTGCAGCATAAGCCCTGGAGTCATAGGCCTGTCCTGACTGACCAGGGTTCTGGGCTGAGTATCTTGGGCCACCTCATGGTGAGTGGCCTGGCATGATGGCCACCACCATGTAGCCGGGAGGGGTGGTGGCCATGATCAGACAAGGGCTGGTGCCATTGTAAACTGGACCAGGCCCACTTGAGGGTGGCCTGAGCCTGAGATTGTGTGGACAGTGAGGGGGCTGCCTGCCTGGGTCTCTGCTGATTGTCTTGGCGTCGCCTTGTGGTCTGGATTTGGGGGCCCAGTCATAGCCCCTCAACCATTTCCAGACTGAGTTGATCCTGCTCCTCCCAGCAAGGGCTATCTTGGTGATGGGGCTTGTCAGGGATCTTTGATTATTTTTTAGGTTCTACCTGGACTCAGCATTCCTCTTAATCCAGAAAAACAGGTTTGTGACATGATTGGGGGATATTCCCATTACCCATTTCCATGAGGCTGGAGGCCAGCCTCCCCTAGCAGCAGTAGCAGGGCTGGGAAGGAGCAAGGACTTTGGTGTAGGACAGGCTGAGCTTGAATCCTGGCTTTGCTGCTTCCAGCTGAGGGACTTGGGCAAGTCAGGGTGTGCCCTGGGCTTACCACTTGTGGAATGGGAATGATAGGACCTGCCTCACAGCTCCTCCCGAGAACTGCTGAGAATGCACAGGAGGGCGCTGCCCAGTGCTGGGCCGGCCACATGGTGAGTGCGCAAACACCGGCAGATCCAGCCTTGACCGCCAGGCCTTTATTCAAGGACACTGAGGCAGCCCCATCACCACAGCTCCCTCCCCAACCCTTCATCTTGCTCTCTGCCCTGAAATGCACCCCATCCCCCACACATACACAAACCCACGAGAACCATTCCACCGAGATTCACAACTGAAGAATGTTTGCTTAATCTCAGCCAGTGATTTAAGCCTCAATCTATTTTCCTTTCTTTTTTTCTTTTAATTTAAATTTTATTTAGCCTGGTTTCTATACTAAAAATACCAACCTCTGAGATAAAAGCATATGCATTATGATTTTGCTTTATTCAACCTTCCACAATACAGTGAGTGCTTGAGTAATGGAAAGGGGAAAACCAGATACTCTGTGCAATGCTCCGAGCCTGTGAAGCTCTGTCTGCCGCAGGAAAGGGTTTTTGTGAGGAAATTGATCATTTTCTCCCGGAGCCATTGTGTCAGAATTAGGGAAGGGCTGCAGGAAGGCAAAGGTCAGTTACTTTTCCTCCTCTGAATACAAGTAAACGTTATTCCAGATGAAATCTTGCTGTGGTCCCATAAATCATGACCCCTGATATACTTCATGCATCTGTAACAGGCAGAACCAACACTCTTGGCCACCCTGGGGGCATTGCAATGTGCGGAGAGGCCATAAATCCTCATCATGCCTCCCTTCTGCTTTCAGAGGTTAGGGTGAGGGCACCTGGCCAGGGAAAAGCAGGGATTTCAAAGCTTCTTCTGCCTTCTGTGAAACCGAAGGGCCCGCCAGGGATGGTGTCTCTGTTGTTCAAAGCTGCAAAGGTAATGAGCCTATTTCCTCTGCTGTGGCGTCCTCTGAGGATGCTTGGAAGGGTAGGGATGAATAAAAGGGAAATGGATGTCACTCTGCCTCCTCCCCAGATGGCAGGTAACATATTTACGGAAAAGCTGTCCTACCTTTCTATGGGGCTGTACTCTAACATTTCTGGGGATTACTGTTGCTCCCTGGGGTGTGTGTTGGCAGAGGGTGGATGGGGTGGGTGCTGGGTGTTTGGAAAAATGGGGAGAGGGAGAGGCCTAGAGCAGAACTTGCTTTGGATCCCCAAGGGCCCCTTCGATTACCCTACTGTCCCCAGCCTTTCTGCCCAAACTCACTTCAGCGTCATTTCAAAATGGATCCCTTGGGCTTTGAGAAAGGTGCCTGTGGGGAATGGTTATGTCCCTCTAATTGTCTAGTGGGGAAGCAAGTCCAGCTCCTGCGGGTAGGCGACAGGGTTATCCTAAAAATTGCTGGAGAGTCACACCATAGAGATTTATTATTATTATTATCGTCATCATTATTATTATTTTGAGACAGAGTTTTGCTCTTGTCATCCAGGCTAGAGTGCAATGGTGCAATCTTGGCTCACTGCAACCTCCACCTCCCAGGTTCAAGCAATTCTCCTGCCTCAGCCTCCCAAGTAGCTGGGATTACAGGCACCCACCACCACATCTGGCTAATTTTTTTGTATCTTTCGGAGGAACGGATTTTCACTATGTTGGCCAGGCTGGTCTCGGATTCCTGACCTCATGTGATCTGCCCCTCTCAGCCTCCCAAAGTACTGGGATTACAGGCATGAACCATCGCACCCAACCTCCATGGAGATTTTTAAAAAGACAGAGTGAGGGTGCTTGAACTCAGGTGAGTGGAGGGCAATGGAGAGGGCACTTAAGGGTGCCCACAGCTGCCCCTCCAGCAGACAATTAGCTGTTCTATTGCTGCTGTTATTTTCCCTTGATGGGAAGTGTCATATTAAACCTGTGGCTTTAATTTTTCTCTCTGTTACAATTTCTTTCAGATGTCCACAACCCTTCTGTCTTACTCTATTCTCTGCTGCTATAACAGAATAGCACAGACTGGGTACCTTATAAAGAACAAAAGCATATTTGACTCACAGTTTTGGAGGCTGAAAAGTCCAACAGCACAGGGCCAGCACCTGACGAGGGCCATTCCATGGCTGAAGGCATCACATGGCAAGAGAAGACAAGAGCACACAAGACAGACAGAAAAAAGGGGACCAAACTTATTATCCCTTTATAGGGAGACCACATCAGTGATATCAGCATTAGTTCATTTATGAGGGCAGAGTCCTCATCACATAATCAGCTCTAAAAGGACCCACCGAACAATACCATTACATTGGCAACTAAATTTCAATATGAGTTTTGGAAAGAATATTCAAGCCATAGCACCTTCTTTATTGCCTTAGCAGAATTAAGGAATGGAGGGGAAGTGTTGCTCCCCTCCCAACCCCTCCATGGAGGTCATGGTGATAGTAGCAGAATCACATGGAGAACAGAAGTTCTGCTGTTGTCAGCAGGGACTCTGCAGACGTAGAGGGGGCAGCTTCCCTAAAGATACCTCAGGAGCATATCCAAGGGTGAGGTGTACCCCCAAATATAACATTGGACCGTCACCCTCCAAGGAGGCAAGGATATCTCTAACTTATGCCACCAAGATGTCTTCAGTGCATGGCAATGTCAATGGCACTTTACCCCAAGCATAAAGAGAAGTCCCTAAGTTTTTTTCAAACAAAATTCCCTGTTCTTTAGTTTGCATTTAGATTAAAATAGCAATTGGTTTGTAAGCAATATACTCATTCATTCATTCATTCATCAAAGATATACTGAGCACTTACTATGTGCTATACACCCATCTAGTCTTCTATGACCTGTAGCAGACATCAGAAATTTCAGAATCAAGTTCCAACTTTTGGAAAAAGCCTTCTCTAATTTTTCTTAGAATCACATTGTTTAATCAACTAGTAGCCAGTTCAAAAATCAATGGCCATCTATTTCATGCTTACCTACCTGTTCCATTTCTCAGCCAGTCTAAATATTAGGAAGTTAGTGATGAATTCTACCCTACCATAATTTCTATGCTGTGGAACATACCAGAATTTCCATCACTCTTCTCTGGAACTGTCCCTCCTTAATGTGTCTCCTGGATCTGCTCATTTGCCTAGACTTTCCCAGTTTATTTACAACATCCCAGTAGATGTGTTTTTAGGCACCTATCTCTACCACCCTCCCATCATGATTTCCTTAGCAATCTGTTTTCTAGTTAAATTGTTCTAAACTCTAGGCCACAGATGCCTGGGAGCCTCATTTCAAGAGTTCTCTATGTTTCATGGTACTGTATTCCTTAGGATCAGATTCAATTGCATATAATGGGGGAAAAAACAAATAGCAATATCTTCAAACAAGATTGACATTTCTTACTCCCTCACATAAAAGAACCCTGGGGGTAGTCAGTTTGGAGCTAATGTGGAAGCTCTATGATTACACCAGAAACAGAAGCTCCTATCTTTCTTCTCTGCCATCTTCAGAATATGGCTTCCATCCTCATGATCCGAGATAGCTGCCAAAATTCCAGCCATCACATATGTGTTCCAGGCAGCAAGAAAAGAGGAAAGGAAGGCATGTATTTCTGTCTCTTAAGATTTTCCTGAAGTACCACACAATGCTGCCATTAGCCAGAATTTGATCATGCAATCACACCCTAGCGATAAGAGAGGCTGGCAAGTGTAGTCTTCTATCTTAGTTTTAACATGCTCAGCCCAAAACTGGGATTCTGTTAACTAAGAGGGAGAGGAGAATGGATATTTGGTAATCAATTAGAAATCTCTGCCACAAGCACCAAGCTTTATTAAAGAGTGTCATTATCATGGGGAATGGAAGGGTGGGAGACAGGAACATCTTTATTTTCATTGAAAATAGGCCTTCAGCCGGGTGCTGTGGCCCATGTCTGTGATCCCAGCTACTTGGGAGGCTGAGACATGAGAACTGCTTGAACCTGGGAGGCAGCAGTTGCAGTGAGAAGAGATTGCACCACTGCACTCCAGCCTGGGCAACAGAGCAAGACTCTGTCAAAAGAAAAAAAAAGAAGGAAAAAAAGGCAAAAACACACACAGCCCTTTCCACAAAGATGGGGAACCACAATGTCATTTAAAAGTATTTCTGTTAAATGGCAATGTCCAAAGCAGAAAGAATATAACTGAAGAGTTCTGGTATCCTAGGAAGCAGATAACTATGATTTCACTTACTGAGCCGAGCATCTTCCCCTTCTTCTGAGAAATGTGCTTTTTCTAAGTTTAACTAAGGGGTTCCAATGACCACACCTTGTTTGTAGAGGCCCTGCCCACCTAGCCACAGCCCACTGGGCCAGGCCTGGCCACCTGTTTCTTCTGATCCAATGAGAGACCCAGCCCCTCCAACCTCTCTTGTCTTCCCTCTCCTACCAGAAGGAGGCAGCAGTCCTGGGGAAGTGAATCCCGCTGAAGGCCCCAGGTGTAACTGGGACTGGGAGAGTGAAGCAAGAGGGTTAGCATGATCTTTTGGTCAAATACATCTTCCAGCCTAGCTTTTCCATCAGTAACAAAGCTGACATCTTTATTTCTGCCCGCTTGAAGGGAAGAGAGTTATTTTTAGTCCCCCTCCAACCCAAGATTGTTCAGTGGCAAGGCAAGGTACAGAACAATAGGTACCATGTAACTCAGTATAAAGTAAAAGAAAGGGACAAGAACAGCAAAAGTCAAGCATGCCTTAGCTGCCTGTATCTGTGGGACACTGTGCTAAGACCTGCAGGTGTGCTTGTGAACCAGCCTTCACCAAGCCGAGAGTCCCAGAAAGACAGCATTACAACAGCAATTCCAGGAGCAGGCTGGGTGTTATGATGAGGAGGTACCAAGAATGATGGGGGCCCAGAGCAGGTCTAATCTGGGTTAGGGAGGGTCTTGCAGACCAAATATTAGTTCAGCTGACACTTAAAGATGAATGTATATTATACAGGCAAAGAGGAGGTAGATTGGCGGAGGGAGGAAGGATGGATAGAGTTCCAGGCAGAGGCAAGGGCTGGCACAAACACCCAGGTGGGAGAAGGATGTGGCAGGGTCAAATACATGAAAGAAGTTCCCTCAGGGGTCCTGTGCAGTGTGGAAGGTCAGAGGCTGCATGGTGTCCAGGCTCAAGCCCAAGCTGGCCTAGAAAACCTTGCTAAAGTAAGAGTGGACTATTCTGGAACCAGTGGGACATCACTAAAGATTTTCAGTGGGGAGTGGAAAAATCAGGTTTATATTTTAAAAAGGTTATTCTTGCTGTGCTGGGGACGCTGGGGAAGGGGCGGAGAGCAGGGGTGAAGGTGGGGACATCGGAGAAGAGGCTGAGAAATGATAGTGACTCAGCCGTGAGGATGGCCGAAGAGGTATTTAGGACTCAGGAACAGGCTTTGGGCATGGGTCAGAGACATCAGAGAAAAGGAGGAATCCAGGTGACTCAGGGCACACAACTCAGTGGGAGGTGGTGCCATGGCTGCCCCTTGTCGAGTCACTTCTCCCTGAGCCTCAGTTTCTATATCTGTAAAACAAGAGAGTTGGGTTAGGCATTTTCTAGGGTCCTTCAAGCTACTTCTTTACGCCTTAAAGCCCTTAAGAATCGTGAGGGAGGACCGGGCGCGGTGGCTTATGCCTGTAATCCCAGCACTTTGGGAAGTCGAGGCGGGTGGATCACTTGAGGTCAGGAGTTCAAGACCAACCTGGCCAACATGGTGAAACCCTATCTCTACTAAAAATACAAAAATTACCCAGGCATGGTGGTGGGCACCTGTAATCCCAGCTACTCGGGAGGCTGAGGCAGGAGAATCGTTTGAACCTGGGAGGCTGAGATTCCTGTGAGCCAAGATGGCGCCACTGCACTTCAGCCTGGGGACAAGAGTGAGACTTTGTCTCAAAAAAAAAAAAAAAGAATTGTGAAGGAAGGGCTCCAGGGAGCTGGAGGAGCTGGAAAGAACTATGAGAACAGCACCTTGGGAGGAAGGATTCAGATGGATGGACTGGACAAGGGAGGAAAAGATGGAAAGGGGCCACGGCATAGCAAGGGGCAGAGCAGACTTCAAGACCAGCCATGCCACTCATCACATGGGACACAGAGGAGCTGTGCTGGGGACAGCCCAAGTGGAACTGAACGCTCATCTCTTCATGGGGATGGTATATAATCAGAGTCCAAAAATGCATTTGACATCTCTATATCCGGAACAGTACACATGACTGGCCAATCATTCACACCCTACTCTACGTGATGATGGAGCACTAGTTCTTCTGCATGCCCACAGCAACCCGAACAGATGTGCACTGAGCACCCATCACATTGTTTTAAGTTTGTTTAACTTTTTGTCTGTGTTGCTTTAAAGAAATCTAATTATCTGAGGACAGGGGTGTGCTACTATAATGTCATTTATAATAGTTCAATAGCTGCCTCCTACTGAGCACGTATTAAGTGCCAGGCACTGTTCTAAGTATTTGGCAGGCATTATTTCTTTATAGAAGTCCTGTGGGGCAGGCACTATTATTATTCCCATTTTACAGATGAGGAAACCGAGACCCAGAAAAGTTACATAATAATTTGCCCAAGGTGATAACATCAAAGTAGCCAGAGATTTACATCAGATTTTGTTCGTCTCTATGTCCCCAAGGCCTAGTACACTACCTGGGACCCAGTAGATTGCCAAAGTGTATTGATTGAAAAGGTCAGTGGATGGACGCAGCCTGACTCTCCCAGGCAACTGTGTCAGGCTGGCCTGTGAGTCACTATAAAATGTTTGTATCTTGGCTCACCCTTTGCTTGAAAATGGCCTCTCCTAGGCGTGTCCCCAGGCAAAATGCTGCAGTGCAACAAATAAACTAACAAATAAACCAACACTCTGTGTTGCTGGAGCAAGCCATAGCCAATGTGTTGAAGGCAGGACAGTGGATGTCTTTAGAGGTAAAGTGGTGGACAACCATTTTGAAAGGAAAAATAAGTGAAAGTGACCAATCAATGGGCCCAGGAAGACTCAGCCAGTCAACCAACGAATCAACCGGGCATGTGCTATATATAACTAAGAATCCAGACTTTTCCAAGATTCACAATGAAAATGCAAGCTTTGAAAGTTGGAACAAACCTCATTCAAATCTATTGTGTCTAAAACAAATGTTGGAATCTGTTAGGAGATTATTTAGAAAAGTAAGATTAAGTCCTTGTTTAAAAACTTATAATTACTTCCATTGTTTAAAAAAAATACCACAACATGGATGAACCTCAGAAACATTATGCAAAGTAGAAGTCAGACACAAAAGCCCACATGTTGTATGATTCTATTTATATGAAACGTCCAGAAAAGGCAAATCTATAGAGACAGAAAGCAGATTAATGGTTGCCTGAGGCTGGGGGTGGGAATTGCGATTGACTGCAAACAGACACAAGGATCTCTGTGGGGTGATGAGAATGTTCTAAAACTGGATTGTGATGATGACTGCACAATTCTGTACATTTACTGAAAATCACTGAATTATACACTGAAAACGGATGAATATTATGATATGTAAGTCATACTTCAATAAAGCTGCTTTTTTCTTTTTTCTTTTTTTTGAGACAGTTTCACTCTTGTTGCCCAGACTGCAGTGCAATGACACGATCTTGGCTCACTGCAACCTCCACCTCCCGGGTTCAAGTGATTATCTTGTTTCAGCATCCCAAGTAGCTGGGATTACCGGCACCAGCCACCATGCCAAGTTAATTTTTGTATTTTTAGTAGAGACAGGGTTTCACCATGTTGGCCAGGCTGGTCTCGAACTCCTGACCTCAGGTGATCCACCTGCCTCAGCCTCCCACAGTGTTGGGATTACAGGCGTGAGCCACTGCACCCAGTCCTAAAGCTGCTTTTTTTTAAAGCAAAACTCTTGAAAACAGCAAAGAAATTGATAGTTCATAAAATCTCTATGCCAAAGATCATAGAAATCATTGAATCCAGTTTTATAGAAGGCCAAGGAAAGGCTGATAGACGCTAATAGAAAGAGAGAGGAGTTGCATGAAGCTTGAATCCAGATCCCTTGGCTCCCAGGTAGACCTATCCTCTTCCTCACAGAGCTTGTTTGGGGTATCTAATTTAAGGGGTGATTTCCCTTCACATGTCCACACTCTCTATGTGGATGTTGGCCACTGATGCCAGCTGCTGTCTCCCTAGGTCTGTGAGAGGATCTCTGGCAGCCCTCCTGGGTAAGTTCCTGTAATGGGCCAGGTGGAGAAAGAAGCTAGGCTGGTGAGACCCTGCCCAACCCTCTGGACTCCAGGGGTGGCAGATGCCAGGTCAGAAGTTGCCCTTCTGGTTTCAGGGCTCACAGACATGTAGTGTCCCTTTCTAGGCGAAGGCTGACCAAATCTAGCTGCCTTTTAAGTCAATCCCCACTGGGCCTCCTGGGGAGGCTTAAGATAGCCTGTTAGTCCACATGGGAGGAGGTGAGGTCCCTCCCTTCCTCCAGTGGAAGGTTCTGATATGGCCTTGACATCCAAGGTGGATGTAGCTTGTCATCCACTCATCTACCCATTCAACACTCACCACTCATCCCCACCCATCGATCTATCCCTGCATCCAAGCATCCAAAGATACACCCACCCACCCCCCACTCACTCATCCATCCTTGTACTCATTCATTCCCAAATCTGCCCACCCATCCACTTCTCCACCCACCTACCCACTCAGCCATCCAGCTCACTCTGAGCTAGTCTGCTGACCGAACCCAGCCCTTGCCCTCTAGGAGATGACAGCCAAGAGCACATTTGCTTGACACACCTTTCCAAGGCACATTTTCATTGGCGGTTCACAGAGATGCACCAAACTTGTTACTCACCCAGTCCTCATCTTTGCAGGAAGTATCTGATTTCTCATTCCTTCACTTCCCACATCTACTGTACTAATAACTCATGTAGCCTCTCCTTCCAAGGTACATGAAGAATCCATCCTCATCTCTCTGTCTCCTCCACCCACCAAGATCCAAGCCACCATTTACTGCTCACCTGGACTATTATTACATCAGCCTCCTCACTGACCTTTCTGCTTCCTTGGCTGTTCCTCTAGGGGCCCTCCCCCTCACAGCTGCCACAGCCAATCAGATCCCTTCACTCTCCAGTGATTTTTCTATCCTGGAATAAAATCTGAACTTCCTGTCTTCAGCTTCAAGGCCCTCCAGGCTCTGCACCTGCCTGCTTCTCTGTCGTGTTCTATCAGTCTCCCCCTGCTCACTCAACTAGAGCCATGATAGCATTCCCTCTGTGCCTGACTTGCTTACCTCCTTCCCGCCTAGTGTTACTGGTTGAGGGTAGTTGTCCAGATTCTTGGCACTTTGAACAAAGAATTGGACAAAACGCACAAACAAAGCAAAACAGAAAAAGCAGAGATCTATTGTAAACGAAAGTACATTCCACAGGGTGGGAGTGGGCTTGAGCAACCAGCTCAAGAATGTCGGTTACAGAATTTTACGGGATTTAAATACCCACTAGAGGTTTCCCATTGGTTCACTCGATGCAAATGAAGTAGTAGCCCATGGCCAGTCTGACTGGTTGTGGGAGGGGACCAATCAGAAGTACTTTCATTTTCCAACTGCCACACACAAAAAGGAGGGGTTGAAAACGGAGTTGGCGCTGACATCCCGTCAGCATGAATTGGCCTTGTTCCCTGCCTCCAGACCTGATTCTCCTGCCTCACTAGAACCCTCTGCCCTCGCTGGTGCCTCGGCCTGCAATGCCATCCCTAACATCTTCTCATGGCAGGCTCTTTCCTGCCACTGGGAAAGGCCTTCTCTGCTTGCAATCTAAGAAGCCTCATCCGTTTCATTTTCCCCCATAGTACTTACGGCTCCTTTTTGAAACCGGGGTCTGGGTAAACCACACTGACTATCCTCTTGTTACGTTAGTCAGGACCCTGTTCTTTACAAATAAAAGTGGAGAGGGGGTTATTGGCTCATAAAACTGGGAGGTTCAAGAAGCAAGCTGCTTCAACCCTCTTGAACACGGGTGCCTTCAAGACACCAGGAAGTGGCCTCCTTTCCTCCATCTCCTGCTTCTCAGTGCTGATTTTGTTCTCAGTCAGGCACTCCACATACTTATTGGCCAAGCCAGTCTCTGATCATACAGAAGGCGTGACTGTCTCCAGAATCCCAGCAGAACCCTGAGAGGACTCTGGCCCAGTTGCCCAGCTCTGAATCAATCAGAGCTCATATTGACTGAACTCCAGAGGGGTAGAGAATTCTGATTGGTGAGGCTCAGTCACATGACTGCCCAGATGCCTCAGGTGCTCGTCAAACCACCGATACTTCTTTTTGGTTTCCTGCAGACAAAAACATATCCCTCCAAACTCCTAGTAATCCTCCTGCTCCCATCCAAACACACTCCTCTAAACTTCTGGAAGGAGTGAAATGTGGGTTTTCTCATCATACTTTTCCCTTCAAAGGAAAAAGGTTGGCCTTTGAGGCTGGGTCATTCCAAACAGTCGGCTCTTACTTTATCCTTTTAATCAGTCTGTACTGATCAACTTATAGACACCAACCCCTTTGCAAAGAAAGGCAGGTGGTGCCTCAACAGCTAGATTATGCCCCTAGGTCAGGAAGCTAGGCAGAAAGAGAAGGTAAACCCACAACAATTCGCTATGGAAATTGTTAATCCCTTGGTTGTGTCGTCAAATAAAGGGAAATCAAAGAATCTCAGAGGTCTTGGTAGCTGGGCAAACTTGAGGGGGCAGAGAGATCTGTTCCCTGCCAGCAAGCCTTTCTTCTACCAGTTGAAGGTGTGTGTGTTGGGGAGTCAAAATTGTGTACACACATGTGCAAGCATCCTTCCTCCATGGCTGCACTCCAAGATGCCTGAGGCCAGAGCTGTGTTTTCTCCTTTCCCGGGCATCCAATAAAGCCTCCTGAGGTCCCACGGCTCTTCTTGATCATTTGGGGCCAACCTCCCTTTTTGTAGGTCTTTCCCTGACTTGTTATCTTTGACTCGACTCCTTCATTTATCTTGCAGTCTCTGCCTATTTCTCCCCAACTCTGTGTGAATTTGAGTCTGTGAAACTGCATGTCTTTGTCTCTTTTAAGAACATCCCACCCCCTGGTGTGGGGTCACACTGAGGACACATAATAGCCCCCAATAAGAATAGTCAACTCCACATCTTCAGAACTAGCACTCCCTTCTGTTTCCACCACCAATCATGGATAGATGTATTAGGACTTTAAGGCCAAGTATAATACTATGGCCACAGTACACTGTCATTCAAATGCTTAGTCTTTCATTCATTCGACAAAAGGAAAAGGTAAACAGGACTGCAAAGGACATATATAACCAGTTTAAACTATTCTTAAGCATTTGATGCCATGCAAATGCACAAAACAGGTGTGCTCACCGTAGCTCATTCTTTCCTATTGGCTGAGCTGCTCATCCATTCTGTTTAAGCTGGTTCATAGACACTGAGTTGGCTTTTCTCTCCCTGTGTGGAATCGAGGCCATTCATTACTCCCCTAGCAGACACCTGCTGAATGCCAAGCCCTGGTTTAGCGGGGAATGAGTGAGAGAGCTGGGTGAGTGGAAATAAGGGAGCAAATCCTTCTGAAACAATGAGATGTGCTCCAAGACAAAAATGGACTTTTGGGAAGGTTTCTGAAGGCATAGGGTGCGAGCTGGCCTTTGCAGACTAGTAGGCTGAATTGGTGGTTGTCAAGATATATAACTAAAAGGTCACTGAAGGGAATCCTTTCACAGAAATAGAGTCCCTCTCCTGGGGCCTAGACAGGGCCCAAGTCCAGTCCGTCAATCAGCCAGTGGTTAACAGGGCTTACTTTGCAGAAAGTCTGGGGAAAATAAAAAATATCTACAATTTATTTTCCAGTGTTTGGTGGGTGTCATCTTCCTGCCCAGGAGAAGATGACATTCCAGGGAGACTAGTAGTAAATATTTCCAGAGTGCAGGGCAGGAGACAGCTCTCAGTTCTCAGGCAGGAAAAGAATATTTCAGGAGAAAGGGGAAGAAGTCCCACTGTTCATCAGCCTTTTCCACAGGGCCTTGAAAGAGCAGAGAAAGGTGATCTTTTCTTTTAACAATCATATAGTAATTCCCCCCTCCTGCCCTTTTTTGCAGAGGAGAAAGTTGATGAGAGCTTAAGCAACTTGCCTAAGATTACACAGCTAGTAAATGATGAAGTAGGACTCAATCCAAGTCTTTCTGGATTTCATTGTTTCATGAGGATTTTGCTTCTTTTCTAAAAGATGAAACATATATATTAATTATCAGCCTTTTACTAAGGGCTCAGTTTCAATTCTTTACCAGATTTTCTGGCAGGGGACAATGTATCAGAGACATGAGACACATAAAGAATAAGCTTTGGAGAGATTCAGAGATCAGGAAAAGTCCAGAACATGGGCACTCTCCAGAAGGGGTATTTTAATAGGGGAACTGAGCAACAAAAGGCATCTGGGTGTGTAGGAACTCAGTGTATGTTAACTTGACCAACACACTCTCACAAAGACAAACAGGAGACATGAAGCCAAAATGCTCATCTCCCCCTGGGTTAGTTGTACCTGTCTTGTCCTGGAGGGTGAGTGGGGTGCAGGGCCCCCTCATTCTCACCACTACTGTGTCCAATGGGTCCACCTCAGACAAAGCCTCCTGCTGGTTGTGTCTCTTGACACACATGTCAGAGTCTGGGGAAAGCTCTCCCCTCAAACAACATGAGGGAGCCCCTTAACCTTGCCTTTCCCTTGCATTTGGGTAAAAGGATCATTGGGGCATTTATTTCTCCTCCAGTCTAGTGTGTTCCTGAGCACCTGGTAAGTGACAAATCACCCTAATGCTCAGTGCTGGGAGTTTGGCACTTCCAGAGCTCCATCCTGGCCATCCCTGCTCCTTCACTGTCAGTCAAGTGAGCTTCAACCTTTGACGTTTTAGAAGTTACTGTAATCCCCATGGGTTCCAACTTTGTTTTCTGTATCCTGAAAATAGCATCCCCTCACAGGCTGGAGAGAGTCAAATAGAACTTGTGAAGCCCCTAGCTGAGATGTGCACAAAGCTGGCCTTGTTCAACACAGCTTACCTGGAGTAAAAGCATTTGTTATGGTTCCAACAGTGTGTATGAAACTTGTCCTTACTGGATCTTTGTTTCCTCTTCTGTACAGTGGGAATTCCTTCTCTACCTACTTTGCAGAGGTGCTGTCAGGATCCATAAGGTGAGCCATATTAAACCAACCTTTGAGAAATATCACCCAATATCCAAATGCAAGGTGCTATTATGTTTCGTGTCAATGAAAAAATCTAAAAATTGCATTTTCCAATTCATTAGCAACAAGCCATTTGTTCATAGACCTCTACTCCCAGTTCACATTAGGGAACATTCACAACTCCAGGAATATTTATACTATCACCTGGCAGAAATAATAAAACTGGGGGGTGATAAAATTTAAATCCACACTAGTTTATGAAACACTATGGCTCTAAGTAAACCACTAAGTAAACCACTGTGGAGAGTGGCATGGTTAAAACAAGACAAGGAGAAAATAAAGCCTCCCCTCTTCAATATTTAGAATCAATAAATATGTTCTAGAAATAACACATTAGCCATGCAAGAGCCGCTTAGCTGCCAGGAGAAGACTCTTGATAGCTGGAGAACACAGTGGGAAATAGGAAAGTCCTTAAGCCTTGTGTTTGCTTGGATGTCATCTCAGTGTGAATAATAAACCCTCTCGCCCTCGGCTCCTACCAGCTCCCAGTAAATGCACATTCTCATTACATAAATGGAAGAAAAACAACTTGAGGGAACAGCCCCCTTAAAGTGGGGCATGCATCTTACCTTTGTCACCAGCAAGCTAAGGGGCCCCTTGGGGGCCTCTTCCCCACACCCAGCACAGGGCCTCTTCCCCACACCCAGCACAGCACCTCCCAGAGTCCCAGTACTCCAAGCAATGCAGTTTTAAAACTACTCCTCACATGTTGTTTGGAGACCCTTGAAAAGGTGACTTTCTGTGATTTTATAACACTTTTGACATTCTTTGATCCTTCCAGCCTTCTTTGGTCCTTTGTGATAGGCAGCCTTATTTCTTAAGGCTGCATTTCCCAGACAAGCCATGTGAGGCTGGAGAGCACCTCATATGACTTAGGATCACACATGTGGACGTGCCTGGCACAGGGCCTGGAAGGGCCCCCTCTGTTCCTGGTCCCCAGCCTTGCCAGGGGTGCCAACCTCCAGCCCAGTGGGCTGGGCTCCCACAGTACCCTAGCTCCTTTCCGTGGAGAGCTTCATAGCTGTGTACTTGGCCTATGTCCTGTGTGTGTGTGCACATGCGTGTGTGTGTGTGTGTGTGTGCGTGTTGGAGGGTCTGTCCCCATCATACTTTGCTGGGGCTGTGCCTGAGTCCCTGAGGGGCTATCTGTCCACCCTGGCCTCTCCCACCAGGGCCTGAGGGAGCATGTGTACTGTGTTTTCAAATAAGCTGAATGATTTTTTTTTTAATAAAACTGGTTTTTTATTGCTGTTCCCAACCCACCTAGCACCAGCTGTGATGAGAATCACTTGTATGGTAAAGTGCTATTGATAAAATTGCTCCCACCGGAACTTAGCTATGCACTCACGTGGCGCGATTGGCTCCTTCACCACTGGCTCCAGCGGCCTGCTCAGCCCCCTCCCAGCTCCTTCCCTGCAGCCCTCCTCTTACCTCCTGGCCTTTTCCCTCTTGCCTTTTCTCCTCCTTCCCCTGCTCCTTCTTGCTCATTCTCTCTCCCCTCCTCCCTTTTCTTTCTACCTGCTTTGGTTTCCTCTACCTTTCTGTCTAATGTTGGCTGATGCCTTTCCTTTCTTCTCTTTCTCTCTCTCCATCCTGGGCTTGTCCGCCCCTCTCCCATTTCTCTCCCTCCTCCTTCTGTCTCTCTCTGCTTCCTAACCGTGTCTCTCAACCGTCTGCACGTTTCAGGCCAGGCTGGCTTAGTGAGGCCCATTGGGAGGTCCCAGCTCTCTCTTGAGAAACAGCAAATCCAGCTGAGTTCTAATATGCAGGTCCTTCGAGGACCCCAGCATCTCCAGGTATACTCCTCCTTCATCTGTGTCAGGTTCCCCTCTCCTGCCGGAGGTGCTCTGGGACAGAAGGGGCAAGCAATGAAAGGCAGATAGGAAAAACGATAATGGTACAGGGAACAGTGTGTAATCTAAAGGAACAGCATGACATGGACATGACAAAGGAGGTTTAAACTCACCTAAGTATTGAGGAAGGAGGTAAGGACCCGGTTGCGGATTATGGAAGGCTTAAAAACCTGACTAAGAAGTTTCACTTTGACTTTTAGTCCTTTCCAGTCGTTAGGGTATTCATAGCTGTGGCAACATAAACTGGACTTGCTAAAAAGACCTAAGCCATGCCTTGACACACACAAACTGTGTGAGCTTCAGGACGAGGTCTGCCGGGGCTCCAGCCAGCTCAATTATTTCTGTTGATTTTCTCAGTTCTGCTTTCCTATCTGCATGTCTGCTTGGTTCTCATAGACACAAGAGGTCTACAAACAGCAGTCAGGGCCGAGGTCTTCCTTCTTCATTTCTAGCAGGAGACAGGAGAAGAGAGCAGCTTCCTGTAGCTCACTCTTACAAAACCTCCTGCCTCATGTCCTCTTAGCTAGAATTGGGCCACATGTCTCTTCCTGAACCAACCATTGGTAACAAGGATGAAATGATTATCCCTATACCAATTAGGCATTCCCTCCCAGCTGAGGATAAGTCCCCAAAATCAGGATGCTCCCTAAGGAGGATGGAGCAGACTCAGTGTTGGAGGGTCCACCTTAATACCCTCTACAGCTAAAGGTTCCCCAAAGGAACAGGGTGATTGGAGGGAAGGTATATGAAGCCCAGGGCCAGCAAGAAGTATCCTCCTAGAACAATAATATTAGCTGAGGAGTTTTGAAAAAATATACTGTATTTAAATGATCACCTCAGGTCAGAAGTTCGAGACCAGCCTGGCCAACATGGTAAAACTCCATCTCTACTAAAAATATAAAAATTAGCCTGGCGTGGTGGCAAGCGCCTGTAATCCCAGCTACTTGGGAGGCTGAAACAAGTGAATCACATGAACCCAGGAAGCAGAGGTTGCAGTGATCCAAGATCACGCCACTGAACTCCAACCTGGGCAACAGAGTGAGACTCCGTCTCAAAAATATATAAAAAAATAAATAAATGATCACAGATATATTATTGACTGTAATATAAAATGCACATGCTGTTTTAAATTAAAACATGAGACTTCAAAGAAATTTTCTGCTTAACTAAGCTATATAAGGGTCTGCTTACACCTATTTTGATTATTACTGCATTTCTAACACATAAAAAAATGCACAATAAATACTTGTGGAATAAATGAATAAACAAATGATTGAGACAGATAATTTTAGGCTACTTCCAGACACAAGGGTTCCATCACCTCTCCTCTATTAGAGGTGCTTTGGTGGAAAAGTTTGAGAAACACTGCAATAAACAAGGGAATGTGTCCAGGAAGTTATTTTTCTTTTCTTCTTTTAGTAACAGCCTAATGAGATATAATTTATAACCATAAAATTCACACTTTTAAGTATACAATTCAATGTTCCTTAGTATATTCAGGATTGTGCAACCATCGCCATTACCAGGGAGTTTTAGCACCATGTGTGGGAAAGTTATACTCATAAACAGTGAGGGGGCTCAGGGCTCTGAGTGGCTGGGGGCAGAAGGGGATCTAGTTGGAGGCAAGTATCTGGTGGAGGCAGGGGGAGCCGCTAGAAAGCTATTACAATACTAAAGGGAGGGTGAGGGAGGCCTCGGTCTCAGTTTGTTAACAAGCCTGGAAAGCAAGTCTCATGTAAGAGAGGTTGCAAAGTTTGCAAATGCAGGTTTGGAGACTGCCTGCAGTGGGCAGACAGCCTGCAGGGCAGAGGTGCCTTCTCCCATGCTTTCAAGCCATCAGATTTGATGTTTCATATCCACACTGCACAGCTGAGCCAGGATGCAGCTGAGCACAGTTGTGGATGTCCATCTCTCCTGCCTGGGGCAAAGACATTGGGAACATGAGTCCCTGGGCGCAGACCACGTGGAGATGCAGAGCCAGCATGGCCTGCCCAAATTGCTCTGAGAATAGCACCCCAGGCACCATCCTCCTTGCCACAGGCACCTGAGCTCAGCTACTCTTAAGCAGCATTTCAAGGATGGAGCTGATCCAGTCGGGAGGAAGCAAAAATGAATTCATGTTCCATTTGGGCAGGCCCCCTTGGGAGCTGTGGAACTTCCAGCTCTGTGGAGCAAGGGGGAGCCTGGAGATGCTGAGTCCAGGACTGTGGCTTTCTGTAAACCCTCCGCAGAGGAGGCCTTGGCAAGACCAGACTCAATAATGTCTTCAGCACCAAGTGGAAGGTGGTGCGGAAACCTGGGCCCAAGAGCAGCGACCCAAACCGCAGACACCTCCCAGTTTCTTGTGAGCTTCCTGGCTGTGGCAATCTGCCTGCTGACCACAGAATCTTCAGCACTAAAATGAGGGTGAGACCAGCTCAGGCTGAAGACCAGGCTCTCTGAGTGTTCCACGGAATAAAGTTTGGGACATGCTGAATACTGTCTTACCCTTCCGGAGATATAAGGGGTCTGAGGCTGGCGGTAAAGGACACGGTCAACCTTTGCTCACTTTGGAGTTTCCCTGGTATTTGACGGATTGGGTCGGAGCGGGAACTCAGAGCTTCAGTTCCCAATCCCATCTAAAAACAACTTCCCACTTCCAGGTGCCATGGCATCTGAAAGCCTACCTTCACACGCTAATAATGTGTGTGGGTTTCCCAGTCTCCCAGTTAAAACATAAATACTTCAGAGAGAGGACCATTGAGCCATCTCAGTGGATATTTTCACCAGGACTTCTCCAACAATTGGCTGGGCACAAGCTAGGCTCGGGGTGAAGGGTAGGACAGGATGCCAGGGGAAGGAAAATGTGTTGAGAAAGGGAAGGAGACAATAAATGCCTAAATTTGTTGTTTTATAACTCAGAGTGGTTTTAAGGAGGCAGATTTCACATAAAATCATTTGTACCGCAGCTAAGCAAGAAGACCACAAGGAGAGGATTTTACACTCAGGGTGGGATTTTTCAGAGAGGAAAAATCCCAACCAAACCCGGAGAATGGGGTGACCTGCCCCAGATCCCACAGAGAGTAAGCAGCAGGTCAGAGCGGGACCCCAGTCTCCCAGACCAGGGCCCTCTCAGCAGCGCCAAGCTAATTGGCATCTCAGGCTGCCCTCCCTGCAAGCACAGTGCATGGCTCCCCAGCCCCAGTGTCGGCTCTGTACCCGAGAATGATTTCTCTTGACAGAAAATAGAGGCAAAAGGGCAAGGGAATATTTCCAAATGGTTGATCTGACAGCTGCAAATTTCATTTTGTGTTGCGTATTGACCTCTAATTGTTTCCCAAGTAGTCTGGGACTGAGAGATCAATAAATCCCACAGATACTTAATATCCCCTCTGGCATCTTCGGCTTTAGTTAGAAAATAGTCAAATTCCTGGCTGTCTGCAAATATTAGCAGGTTTTTCATTTTCTGCAAACCTGATGAACTGTAATTCAACCAAAGGCCTGGTAGGAGCCTGAGAAATTCCTGGCACGCTGGAGGGCCAGAGCTGGAAAGGAATTCACAACATTGCTGGCCCAACCGCTTCTTGTCCAGGAGAGATGAGATGACATCTTCCAGGCCTACAGTGGCCACTAAGGGAGTAGAAGCTCCAACCTCATCTTCCTGGTGATCTTTCTGCTCCACCAGGTGGCCTCCATCAGGTTATTAATATAACAAGGGAGTTGTGGTCATTGGCTAACCTTTCCTCAGAATCTTTTTAAAGGAAGGCTTGGATGTAGTTGAGAAAACCGTGGGCTTGTCATTATAAAAGCAATCTCCCTTATTCTCCTTCCTCTGTTCCCTGTGAGCTGCTTGGTCTTGAGCATGGCACTTTCTCTTCTTGCTAAGCCTGTTTTTTCAGATACATACTGGGAATAATTATTATCCCTGTCTAAAAGCATTATCCTGAGGATTAAATGAGTTGATGAGTGACAATCCTCACCCAGAGCTTCGCAAAATTAGTGGGAACCTCCATGAACCTGAGTGAGGCACAGGAGTATTCAACTGAGACCACCTCTGCCCAGATTTTATACACCTCAGATCTGAGGAAGGAATAGGCTGCCCTGTGGGGCGGGGAGGTGGTGGTGGGCGGCAAATGGTGGGGGAATAAACTTGAATTGACAACCAAGGCCCAAAAGGACCACCCTGCTCAGAGTATGCCAGATGTGTCCAGATTTCCCCACTGGATTGCAGGTGGTCTGGTGGCAAAGACAGAGTCCTCTTCACTATGCAAGCTCCAGGCAGGTGCTCAGTAAACACTTCCTGAATGCACACAAGACAGTGTCTGGTGGCATGGCAAGGATGGCATTTGGTCCACAGGATGCTGTTAAGAAGGACATTGTGTGGGCAATCATCCTATCACACACACACACACACACACACACACACGCACTCACAATTGGCCAAGAAACCAACATCAGCATTGGCTTCATGGTCTTCATCCACCAAATCTGAGGAATAAATTTTCAGACATGCTTATAGCCCTGTAATACCAGGGCTGAAACCCACCAAGGGCCCTTTCTTTCTCTGATCCTACCTTGCACCTTATGCAGTGAATTTCAGCAGAGAGAACTTCCATCTAGGATCTGTAGAGTACAGTTTGGTCTCTGCATGACACAAACTGGCTGTGTGATTCAGAGAAACTCACTCCTCCTCTCTGGGCTTCAGTTTTGCCATCTGTGAAATGGAGAGACGGAGCTACCTGGGCTTGCCTATCTCACAAGGTCTCTGTGAGGCAAGCAGCAGCTCCAGCCTGCTAGAAATGGAAATGGACAGCAGATCACTCAATCTAATCTAATGACTTTCAAGCATTTATTTAGCAGATGAATCTTTAATTTTTTTTTTTTTTTTTTTTTTTGCTTAGAACCCCGACTTATAAGATAGAAAGAACTGAGCTGTTCAGACTGGGTTGGAGATGGGGGTCATCAATAACAGCTACCTCATTTTAAAGGCAAGGGAACTGAGGCTCAGAGAGGGCCCCTGTTCAAGGTCACATGCTCCCCTTAGAATCACAAATCCTTGGAAGACTCAAGGACCCCAGGATGTGAACATAGAGGCCAAGGCACCCCTACTTTCATAGTGGGGACGCTGAGGGCCCATCCACCACCTGAGGCCCCCAGTGCTGCCTGTGGCTACCAGGCAACCAGCTCTGCGTGGCCCAGCCTCCCCATCAGCACCTCGCAGCTGTCCTCCCAGCCAAAACTGCTTTAGAAAAGGCTGCCCAGCTGGCAGGTAGGAACAAAGGGATTAGGCCCCGTTTGACAGACTGTGTCCCTCCTATTTGCATGTCATTAAGCTGCAGACCAGTTAGCAGAGGGGGTCACATAGCTTCAGAGTCCCTGCCAAGCTGGGGCACAGAGGCACTGAGGCTTCATTTGCATTTTGGACACCTGCCCTGAACTACAGGAGCCAATTTGAAGAAGAGGGATTTCTTGAGGAGATGATTAGGGTGCTGGCGTGGACTGGGGAGGTGTCCTCATCTCAGTGGTGACCCCAGATTTTTTCTGTCTCCACTCAAAACTGACACAAACTGAAGCAGGCTCGTTTTGAGGGACAGAAAGGGCTTCATTGCTCTGAGAGTTAAACCAGGCACTATGTAACAGCTTGGGAGAGGACAAGTGAATTCTGAGAACCAGGGCTTCTCTCCCCAACCAGCATCCCCACACACCACACACACCACACACACACACACACACACACACACACACACACACGCACCAGCCTAACCAAAAGGAAAAAAAGGAAGAAAGGAACACAGGCCACATTTTCTCTGCACTCCCCTTCTAAGGCCTCCTGGGGTGCCCCTGATTGACAGGACGCTAAATGCAAGAGGTTTCCTGTGATAGAGAAAGAGATTTTCTTGAAGCATTCAACTCCTGACCTTTAAGAGCTCGGGGAGCAAAATGATTTTCAGTCACTTGGGCCTGAGTGAAAGGTATGTGAATTGATCGACTGCAGGGCTCAGGCCTCCCGAGGTCTTGATGTTATGTCATTAAAATCTTACAATCGAGTTATCCTAATGTATCCCAGCAGCCCCCGATTAGTAAATAGACTCAAAGTTACATGGTCTAAAATACCTTCTCCAAGGGCCTGGAAGACCAGTCATGTGGATGGGGCCTGGGGCCAAATCCGGCCTCTGCTATTTGAGGTTTTCTTTTTTGACATTAGACTATGGTAACTATTGCTGTTGCTGTCTCTCACATTTCTTCCTCTAGCTCTTTTAATCTTATGAAGGTGCCTACCCCTCTGGCCACAGGTGTCTAGGTAGGTTGGACTGGCTAATATCCTCTGGCAACAGTGATTGGTCTGGGGATACAACTGACCCATGCCCGGCCAATCAGAATCTTCCCTAGGATTATTCTCTTTACTGGGGATCCTGAGCTGGGAGAGTGTGAGCAGGGGTTGATGGTGAACATTTTCCCTGCCATGTGTGGTCTTGTCTGCAGAAGGTAGGCCAGCCAGCAAGCAAAAGTGAGAAAGGGGTGGAGTGAGAGAGGCCTGACTCATGAAACCCCATCAATGGGGTTTGAGATACCTTCATATCTTTCCTAGTTCCATGAGCCTTAAAACTCCTCTTTTGCTTAGGTTAGCCAAGGTTCATTTCTGTTGCTTGCAACCAAATCTTGCCATGTGGGTAGGAGCTGATATTCCCAAGGTTCCATCCTTTGGGGCTTGAGGAAAATGAAATGGACAGGGAATGATACAAAATGTGGTTGTGCAGGTCAAAGGTGTAGACCACAGCAGCCCCTCAGGGACAGCCCACTAAAACGTCAGCTCCACGAAGAGAGAGACCTCTGTCTCTTTCCCAGTTTCTAAAACAATGCCCTGCACATACCCCCTCCCACCACCTCCCTCCTGGGCCGCGCTGTCTTGCCTGCCACATGAGATCGCTTCTTCTCCCAGAGCCTCTGCTCAGAGCCTCCCCTGTCTCCTAACTTGCATCCTCTGCCTTTTCCACTTTCTACTCCCTCTTACTTTCAACCATGACCTGCTCTCCTTCATAGCTCCCACTGTTAACTGCTTTGTTCTCTTTGTATTTCTTGATGTCACTTTCAAGTGAAGTGCCAGAAGTCAGAGAGAGACAGAATCTGATTGGCCTGGCTTGTCATTCCCGTGGGAGGCCATCTCCCAGGTCAGGCCAGTATCTTTGAGTCGAGTACCAGTGCCTGAGCAGATCAGCTGCGGCTATGGGACAGGGATTCAAATGGTGCAAACCATGACCACTTAGGCAGTTGAGGTCACAAGCCAGCCAGTTCTCACTATCAGGGGCCACAGTATCTCCAGCATAGAATCCCTCACTTAGACTAGCTTGAGGGAACCCAGGGACTATTTACACTCCCCTCTTCCATATTCCAGAAACTTCATCGGAGGCATAAGGTTTTTATTTGGCAGTGGGAACCCCTCCCCCCATTCCAGGGAGCTTCCTCACAGGTGCCTCTCTGGTGTGTTTCTTGCTTGAATTGCAAATTGAATGCTGCATAAACCCTACATAACTCAGTGCCCCATGTTGGCAGTATCTTATTTTTCAATTTCTTTTTTTTTAATTGAATGAACATATTTTATGCAAGCCGTTCTACCTTGGTGAAGGCTGTTCCCCTGTGATTCATCAGAGTAATAACTAGAAACACCATTATTTGGCTCCATCCTCCTGCTGAGAACATCACATAACTGAGAAATGTTCATGCATCTCACAGAGTTTCGGGGGAGAGTAAAAAGGGGAAGCAGCGAGAGGAGGAGGAGAGGGAGGAAGAAACAAACAAGTGATTATGAACACACATGCAAGCTGGCAGCCAGAGACATGGCTAGACAGTGAGAGGAAAACACAGGCCCATGTATGGTTGTTGATCTCACACAATACAGGTATGCACATACACACATGGAGGCACAGAAGGAACCACACATACCTCTCTACCCACGTATCCCAACATTTGAAAAAATTAAAAGAAAAAACCCATAAACTCTGCGAAAAGTGATGCTAGAAAGCTGGTCCAGTGGCCTCACTTAACATGTAAGAAAAAGGAAGCACAGAAATGTAGCTATATCCCTGTGTGCCCCATTTGCAGATATCAGTGTTCCTGGGTTTCTGCCTAGAAATACATAATTCAACCAGTCTAAGATGCAAACCATATCATTATTTATATTTACTGAGTTCTTGTCTCTGGGTTAAAGATTTTCAGATATCCTTATCGCTTTGATCTAAGATGTGGCCAGAGGATTCCTGCTATTGCTGTTTTTGTTTGTTTCTTTGGTTTGGTTTTTTAATGACTTTTGTTGAGTTGGCTGAGCATCTGGGAATATTTTCAAAATGCTCTCCTCAGGACACAGAAGCCCCTCAGTTAATGTCTTACAAACCCTAGCAAGCTCTCAGGAGCTGTATGAATGAACACTTTTAAGGTTAGACAAATCAAATGTTCAAAGCAGGTTTCTGGAAACCTTCCCGTTGCTTCTCCAGGTTCATTGGCACTTCCTTAGCATAGCTCTCCTCCCTGCTTGCCTGCATGATTGCCTTGTCCACTGCCCATTTCCAGCTTCTCCCCTCTCCAGTCTGCTCTTCCTGTCATTACCAGATGAATTCTTCTAAAACATGACTCTCACCTTACCCTTCTTAGAGTAATCAGGATCCCGAGCTGCAGGTCTACTTCTGCATTGGTTTGTCATCTTCTGGCTGCAAGTGAAAACACCCAACTCAAACAAGCTTGCAAAATGGCAGGAAAGAATGGGGTGTTTGAAGATTCACACAACTGGATCTGCAAGCAGTAAAGGCTGGATTCTGAGGTCAGCTGAGACTATCAAAAACATCTCTTTTCCTTGATCTCTCAACTCTGATTTTCTTCATGGCAACTTTTTCTATCCTTTTACTTTCAACTTTTCAGTGTTCTTATGATTTACCTAATGTCTTATAAACAACATAGAGTTGGAATTTTAAAATGCACTTTGATATTTCTGCATTTTAACCAGAGATTTAAATCCATTGAAATATATTGTGCTCACTAATCTATTTGTATTTACTTAGTAGCATTTTGTTTTGTATTCTTTTACTCTGCTTTTCTATGCTTTTATCCTTCTTTTTATGGCATAGAGTGTTTTCTCTTTAGCCTTTCTTTTTTTCTCTTTGTTACTGGCTTATAGTTCATACATTTTACTGGTTTGTATCTTATGCATTTTTCTTGGTTTTCCTTAATTTTTTTAACATGCATACTTGACTTTATTATGTCTGAAGTTAATAAAAATCTGTATCATCAAAGAATATAAGACTTTATAATACTTTAGCCACTATGAGTCTCTTCACATCTTATATATCTTATCCAAATCTAAATAGTTTGATACCCCAAAATTATTTAATGTTACTATAGTTTTATGCAGGAAATACTTGATAGGATTCATCCCATGTTTATTATTTTTTCTGCTTCCCATTTTTTCTTGCACCTCAGTCCTTGCCTCTAGGTAGAATTTTCTTCTTCCTAAAATCATCCTGCAACAGAGCTTTCAGAAAGGATCTGTTAATAGAAAACTCTGTTAAACTTTGTTTGGAATGCCTTTCCTTTTCCCTTTTTCTGACTCTTAATTGGAAATCTAATGTGACAGTTTGTTTTTTATTTTTTCCTTATTAATTTTTTGAAGACATTATTCCATTTTCTCCTTGCTTCTATAGTTGCTATTGAAAGCTGCTGTTGCTCTTATAGTTGCCAGTCATTTATTTATAATAATCTGTCTTTTTTCCGTTATCTTTCTTAAGATCTCCTTGTCTTTGGTGTTCTGCAGTTTTAGTACAATGTTTGATGTTCTAGGGGTGGACTGAATTTTCTTTATACTGACTGGGGCTACCTGTGTTTCCTGAATCTGAGGATTAATGTCTTTCAATAATTCCAAAACATACTTATTGATTGTACTGTTTAATATTGCCTCTCTCTCTCTCGTTTTTTCCATTCTCCTTCTGTAACTCCCATTAAATGTGTGTGGGGCCTTCTTATCCTGTCCTCCACATCTCCAAACTACTCTTTCACATTTCTATGTATTTAACTGTCTGCATGCTAATTATTTTCCTCAGATATATTTTCAAGTTCATTAATCCTGTCTCCAATTGTGTCTAATCTGCTTTTTAATTAATCCTTATTTTAAAAAATCAATGAGTACATGTTTTTCATTTCTAGTAATTCTATTGGGTTCTTTTTGCAACATGAAAGTTATTTTCTCATGTTATCATGTTCTTTCTGAGGTAATTGATTCACCTTTTATGCATTTATTCATTTCAAGCATACTTATTTGTATAGACTAATAGTTCTGCTACCTGGAGTTCTTGTGGGTGGAAGGTGTTAGGGTATAATAGTGCTCTTTGCTGGGTCTCTTGACTGTCACTCAAGGTGGATCCATCTCTTGTGTGTTTTGTTATGTAGGATTATGAGGCTACTTTCAATGGAACCTTATCTGTGGAGAATCATTTGGGTTGATGGCATGTTGCCAAAGAGTCTGAATTTGCTTTTGCCCAGTTCCCGAGGGCCATCTCTATCTATCCTACCATCATTTTAATATTAGTTTATGGGTTCAGTGATTCCAAGATCATACAGGTAATACCATGGCATAGCCCAACGCCTCACAACACATAGACTTGCCTACATAAACTATCGAGGGACACTCTTTCATCCTCAGAGCTCAGGCCAAGACATACAGCTTTTCTGTATGGCTCCCTGTGTATGATGTTTTCCTCCTGCTGAAGCACAATGCTCGAAGGATCCTACCTTCATGCACAGTCCTCATGTTAAACTTAGCACAGGCTCAGGGCCTTGTCTTTGGCTGCCATGTGCAGATTCAATCTCAAGTCCTGAGGCTACCCACACCATCTCAAGGCAGTTACAGCCTCAACTTACATGCCAGATACTCTGATTTTTGTTCTATCTTTATTTTATTGGACCCCTTGTGATTCCCCATATTTTTTGCAAGCTCAGTTAGGCATTACATATATTTATTTTAATTGATATGTAGTTTTAAAATAATTTTCTGAGGGAGTGAGTTCAGGTTATTTAGCTAAACGTTGCCAGGAACAGAAGTCCCTGCTCTCCTCCTCATTGACTTTATTCCCAGGGCAACTTTCTCTAAGTGGTGATAACAATGGCCCCTAGCAACTCTAGGCTTATATGAGCCTTAGAGGCAGAGAGACCAGAAGGAGAGAGTCATTCCTAAAATAAAATATTTCTCATTTCTGAAACTGGGATAACTGTCGTTGGCCTGATTTGGGTCACATGCTCACCTACAGTCAATCATAATGACTCGGTCACTCTTCAAGGGAGTGATTAGCATAAGACCACCCAAGCCACAGGGATGCCAATATCAGAAAAGGGGAAAATAGGTGGTTGGCAAGAAAAAACGACAGGTGTCAACCACAGCCCCTTTAAATTGCGCAGTGTTATCTCATGTAATCCTTACCCTGTGAAGTCAGTGTTATAATCATCTTTCCAGTTCCCACAGCTGCTGAGCACTGGAATGCTGGTCTCCTGACTAAGACTTCGGGCATTTTTAATCAAAGCTAAGCCTCTTGTTCTAGCCCTTAAGGCCATGTATTTCTGAGTCCTTTCTCTGTCCAATCTTATCTCTCACTACCTCTCTACTTGCTAGACTCTGTTCAGTTTCACCCTGTGCTTCACTCCGCTGCTCCTGTACCTGTGATGCCTCCCACAGTTTTTCAACCAAACCAATAAGAGGTTAGACCTGGAAGGAGACCCATGGGTTTCCCTTCCAATGCCAACTCAAATCAGTGGGTAGCATCTACTTGAGACACTATGTTAAATTAAGGTTGTATCTAGGCTTTGCGGGTGTCTTAGGACTGGTTCTTGGAGGCAGAGCCTGAGACAGGTATTCCTGTGCACATTATTTATCGAGGAAGTGCCCTCCAGAGAAACCTGTAAGAAAGTGAGAGATGCAGAAGAAGATACTAAACAAAGACATCATTTCAGCTGAAGCCTGGCCTCAACCTGATCCCATGGGACGTTCTGGAGTGTGAATAGCATGGCAGGATTGTCCCACAGTGAAGCAAGGCTTTTGTATCTCTGTATCAGTCAGTCATTGGCCATGGGTTGACCCTGAGGGAAGGTGGGAGGTGAGCATAACCTCCCAGATACCTCCTGTAAGAGAGACTCATGTTCCTGCTGAGGGATATGCCACAGGGAGGAATGCAACTATGAATCATTAGCATCTCACAGTCACAACAGCTGAGATTTGGAAGAACTGGACAAGCAAAGAGGATCTGGGTAGGACACCAATGGCATCTGTGACAGTGGGAAAGAGTGTTGTAATTGATTAATAACAATAACAACAGTTATGAAGGCTGTCCTTTGTCCAACACTTCACGTGTTCTTTCATTTAATCCTGATAATAACCATACAGCTAAGAACCATTATTTCCCAAGATTACAGGTAAGGAAACTGAGGGAGGCCCAGAATCTCATTACTCAAGGTTACACGGTAAACAGGATTCACATGTACCCCAGAGCCTGGATGTAGCACCACCTCCTGATGCCTGGTGTGAGCATGAGAGACAGGAGAGGCCACATTGGTGGAAGGAACTTACCATCTTGAGGGCGTTGAAAAAACCTGCCTTGTTTGGGAGTTCTTACCATCTAGAAGCCTCTGGCCCTTACATGTGTGCTTTGTGGCTTACCTGCTCATACTGGCCAGGCCACATCTAGAGGATGGTGTCCACTTCCAGAAGCAGACTTCCATGCAAAAGGGAAACTGACCACATGGAGAGCATTTGGGCTTGAGCAACCAGCAGGGTGGTAAGAGATTTGGAAATCATAACCTAGGAAGAATGGGCAAATCAACCAGGGATGTCGAACTTAGAAGGGCAATCTGAGAGGAGTTACGTGTAGCCCTATCTCAAAGCAGAAAAGGACTGTTTAGTTCACAAATTCAAACAGATGGAAACAGAGAGTCATAAAAGAGGGATGACTTGTGCCAGGCCTAGTACCCAGTGCCTTTAACCGACAGCCTCTGGTTGAGTAGTGTGCTGGTAAATGTTTAGCAATCAGCTCTCTGGGCATAGAAAGCCCTGGTTTGTAGCATTTGCCAGTTGCTGTTATGTACGTACTCCCACTGTGGCCAATTTCAAGCTCCCCATATGGATTAGTCCATTTTCACTCTGTTGATAAAGACATACCCAAGACTGGGCAATTTACAAAATAAAGAAGTTTAGTGAATTCACAGTTCCACACGGCTGGGGAGGCCTCATAGTGGAAGGCAAGGATGATCAAGTCACATCTTATGTGGATGGCAGCTGGCAAAGAGCCTGTGCAGAGAAACTCCTGTTTTTAAAATCAGCAGATCTCGTGAGACCCATTCACTACCACGAGAATAGCATGAGAAAGACCTGCCCCCATGATTCAGTCATCTGCCACTGGGTCCTTCCCACAAAACATGGGAATGATGAGAGCTACAAGATGAGATTTGTGTGGGGACACAGAGCCAAACCATATCATTCCGCCCCTGGCCTCTCCCAAGTCTCACGTTCTCACGTTTCAAAACCAATCATGCCTTCCCAACAGCCCCCCAAAGTCTCAACTCATTTCAGCATTAACTCAAAAGTCCACAGTCCAAAGTCTCATCTGAGACAAGGCAAGTCCCTTCTATCTATGAGCCTGTAAAATCAAAAGCAAGTTAGTTACTTCCTAGATACAAGGGGGATACAGGCATTGAGTAAATACAGCCATTCCAAATGGGAGAAATTGGCCAAAACAAAGGAGCTATAGGGTCCATGCAAGTCCAAAATCCAGCAGGGCAGTCAAACCTTAAGGTTCCAAAATGATCTCCTTTCACTCCATGTCTCACATCCAGGTCATGCTGATGCAAAAGATGGGTTCCTATGTCTTGGGCACCTCTGCCCCTGTGGCTTTGCAGGGCACAGTCTCCCTCCCAACTGCATTCAAGGGTTGGTGTTGAGTGTCTGTGGCTTTTCCAGGTGCACAGTGCAAGCTGTTGGTGAATCTACCATGCTAGGATCTAGAGGACAGTGGCCCTCTTCTCACAACTCCACTAGGCAGTGCCCCAGTAGAGACTCTATATGGGGGCTCTGACCCCACATTTCCCTTCCACATTGCCTGAGCAGAGGTTCTCCATGAGGGCCCTGCTTCTGCAGCAAACTTCTGCTTAGGCATCTAGGCATTTCCATACATCCTCTGAAATCTAGGCAGAGGTTCCCAAACCTCAATTCTTGACTTCTGTGCACCTGCAGGCTTAACACCATGTGGAAACTGCCAAGACTTGGGGCTTCCACCCTCTGAAGCAACAGCCCGAGCTGTACCTTGAACCCTTTTAGTCATGGCTGGAGTGGCAGAGACACAGTGCACCAAGTCCCTAAACTGCACACAGCAGAGGTACCCTGGGCAGAGCCCACAAAACCATTTTTTCTTCCTAAACCTCTGGGCCTATGATGGGAGGGGCTTCTAGAAAGGTCTCTGACATGCCCTGGAGACATTTTCCCCATTGTCTTGGGGATTAACATTTGGTTTCTCATTACTTGTGCAAATTTCTGCAGCAAGCTTGAATACCTCCTCAGAACATGGAATTTTCTTTTCTAGCACATTGTCAGGCTGCAAATTTTCCAACTTTTATGCTCTGCTTTCCTTATAAAACTGAATGCCTTTAGTGGCACCCAAGTTACCTCTTGAATGCTTTGCTGCTTAGAAACTTCTTCTGCCAGATGTCTTGAAGCAACTCTCTCAAGTTCAAAGTTCTACAAATCTCTAGGGTGGGGCAAAATGCCACCAATCTCTTTGCTAAAACATAACAAGAGTCACCTTTGTTCCAGTTCCCAAAAAGTTTCTCATTTCCATCTAAGACCACCTCAGCCTGGATTTCATCATCCATATCACTATCAGCATTTTTGTCAAAGCCATTCTACAAGTCTCTAGGAAGTTCCAAACTTTTCCACATTTTACTTTCTTCTTCTGAGCCCTCCAAACTGTTCCAGCCTCTGCCTGTTACCCAGTTCCAAAGCCGCTTCCACATTTTTGGCTATCATTTCAGCAACACACCACTCTAATGGTACCAATTTACTGTATTAGTCTGTTTTCACCCTACTGATAAAGACATACCTGAGACTGGGCAATTTACAAAAGAAAGAGGTTTAATTGGACTCATAGTTCCACGTGGCTGGAGAGGCCTCACAATCATGGCAGAAGGCAAGGAGGAGCAAGTCACATCTTACATGGATTGCGACAGGCAGAGGGAGAGCTTGTGCAGAGGAGCTCTGGTTTTTAAAACCATCAGATCTCGTGAGACCCATTCACTATAATGAGAACAGTGAGGGAAAGACCTGCCCCTATGATTCAATCACATCCCACTGGGTCCTCCCACAACACGTGGGAGTTATGAGAGCTACAAGATGAGATTTGGGTCGGGACACAGACCAAACCATATCACCATGTGACATCACTGAATGCAGAGTTGGGAGGGACGTGCACAATTGGCTATTGTGAATAGGCAGAAACCAGCTCCTGCACACTGCTGATTCCTACTCCAGAGCTCATTCTGCAGGACTAGTGGTTTCCCAACACTAAACCCATAAGATTACCACCAAAAGAGCATTCTAGGGTTTCACAAGTTCAAAAAGCAGACCATTCTGAATCCCGTTCTCAGAGCACGGCTTGGTGTGTTTCCTTATTAAAGGTCCTCAAAGCCCTGCCATAAACAAACCTGTGTAACTTCAACTAGCTCAGCATTCCCCAAACCTGTTTGTCTGCCCGACCATTTCATCACATACCTTTTAGGACTAGTATCCTCCAGAACTAGTATTCAATGGAACACCCTTTGGAAAATGGCAAAGAGAATAATGTTTTCACATAAACAAAGGGCCATTGCTGAGAAAGAGGTTCAACTTGCTGTTCTATTTTGCCTCAGAGGGTGGAAATAGAACCAATGAGTTGAAATTAGAAGAAGACAGAATCAAATTGGTACAAGGAAGTCTTTTCTAATAGTAGGAACCATCTATCATTAACACAAGGTTAGACATAGGAAAGAGGTTCTCATTGCAAGAGAGGGTGAATGTCTGTCTCTATGGCAAAGGACACCGAGAAGGGGCTCCTTGCAACAGGAAGGCAGCTAGGAAGGATTCCCTCCAATGACTCTGTGAAGTACTAGGATTCTAGTAACTTGAAGTGCATAGGCCCTGTCTGGGGCCTCAGAACAAGGCCTGTCAGATGGTCGCCTCTATGTGGAAATAGATATTCCAACTCTATTCATGTGCATGATATAATTTTAGAAGGGCGAGGATGTCGTCACTTCCCAAAATATACTTCTTGACGGTCTTGTTTCTGCATTAATTCACCATTAAAACTTTTCTTCTTTAGCTTAATACTTTATTCCGTGTTCAAATGCACATTCTCATGGGAAAGAGTGGTTCGATAGAAGCTACTGTTGGCCCATGATATCCCTGTGGCGTAGTGAGGTTCTCCGTCCCTCCCAGAAAGCAGGTCTTGTCTGGAGAGGGAGAGCTGGAGGGGAGGGGGTTGGGGCAGGGGTATTGGGTGTCTGGGGTGGGCGCTAGAGAGCAGGAAAGACTGCAAGCCAGGAGGGAGTGGGAGTGCCAAAGCCAGTCTTGGCTGCGTTTATGAATGTGTTTGGGGCTGGGCCTGTCCTAGAGATATCCCAAAACTATTTTAGGAGGCAGTAAATTTAGCTGGTGGCTGGTTTGCAAATCATCCAGATATGTTGGTATTTCTGATGAGACAATCTGTCTCGAGAGGAGACGTTTAAAGCCTTTACAACCAAAAGGGATGTGCCTTTTTGAACACGGCCATGGAAAAAGCACAACCAGCGCCGCCTATTTTGTTGGCCAAACTTAGCAGTGGGTAAAATGTGCATGACCATGGTAGTTGCATTTGCACAGAACCTTTCAGGTGAAAACCTGCTTCTAGATTTATTATCTACAGAATTCTCAGAACAGCCTGAAAAAGCAAGTGGACCGATGCCTATCTTGTAGATGAGTAGACTGAGGTGCTTAGCTAAGGTTCCCTGGGGAAAAGATGGCAGAGCATAGACTTCAGCCCAAGATTTTCAGATTTCAAACCACATTGTAAATAATTTTTTAAAAAATTAATTTGCATTTTAACAGAGTAATAAAAGTATTATTTAAACTGTCAGATAGCTGCACGAGGCTTTTAGTGAAAAGTATCAGTCTCCTGACCCATACCCTCCTCAAAAAATTGAGTGCCTCCTGATTTCCCAAAATCTAGAGGCACTCAATTTCTATTTTTAGCTATATCATCTTATATTTATGTTCATATTTATAAGTAAGATGTTTACACTTTTGGTTCCTGATTTAAAAAAAAAAAAATGAAATGTAATCTAAAATCTTCTGTCTATGGAATACATAGACTGGATTTTTATACCCCATTCACACAGACACACCACACATACACACTCATACACACTCTCACAAACACTTCCCCCTTCTCTTCTGCACATCACAATACAGTCGCATCACAGTTTTTATTTCTGATATGGTAATTTTAATATCCAGAGTCTCTTTGATTGCTCCTTTTCTATACCATTCTGTTTTTATTGTACAGTGGGTATATCGTTGCTTATCTCTCTGAGATTTTACTTTTTTATTTGAAGTTCCATTTCCTCCCTACGGTCTTTGTCTTTCTCCTGAGTTCATTTTCCACTGGTTTGCACTGGGATCTCTCTTTCAAGTTAGAGATTATCCTCAAATATCTGATAATCCTTGTCTTTATATTCATATTTACTCATAAGGTACAAAAAGGTGTTTAGAAGCTCTTAGTGTCTGGATGCGGGGTTTCACTATAGAATGTCTACAGGAAGTTCACTGGGGAGTAGGGAAGATGGGGTCTGGGTATGGAGTGAAGGATCTGGGATTCGGCAGAGGGAGGAGAGGAATTTCTATAGCTGGAATAGTCCTGCAGAATTTCCTTGCCCTACGGCAAGGCTGGGCCTTTACATGCCCTCAGTGATCAGTCACTGGAAATGGGCTCCCTCCAGAGGAGTGACTTTGGCAAGAGGATTCCCTTTAGTTAAGAGTGATTCCTGGAGAGAGACTTGAGTTGAGAGCCAGCCACAATCCCAACAAAATGAGTGCCTCGATCCTGAAGGGACGATGTGGGCAACGCACCACAGCAACCACCCAGGGCACCCTAGTACAACTCCAGTAACCTTCCTTCGCATAACCTTTTATGATTCCGATTGGTCTCTTAGCTGGGGAAACACACAGGAGGAAGGTTAATGTGAAGAATAGTCCCCCATTCCTGCCTCCAACACTGAAGCTGGTCTCAATGCTGTAATGATGCCCCTCATTTTTTTTCTATTCTATATTCTAGATGAGCATTGATGTTGGACCGGGTAAGTAACTTAGTGAAGTCATCTAGACCCTATATCCTGAGGGACCTGAACCCATGTCTCATGCCCTTCTCAAATTGTGGATGCTGCACGAGTCCATTATCAGTCAAAGTGGGCAATAGAGTATTAAGAGACTACCCAGTATATCACTTGAGTGACAACTGTATCCTTCCTTGCCTCAATTTTAGAAGAGTAGCCCTACCCTCTCCTGAGTCAACCATTCCTGCCAGGATGGTGACTCCCTTTTTTGCCTACTAGTCCCATAGCATGAAGAGCTCAAAGTGACCAGGCAGTATTCATAGATTAAAGTTTAATGGAATACCTGCTGGAAACAAGGACCTGAGACCCACTTGGCCTTAAGTCATATGAAAACCTTCCTTTTAGGTCACTAGGAGAGATGATAGACAGGTCCTCTGCTATGACCACTCGTTAGTTTTCAGAATCATCAATTCCACCTATTGGGGATACAGTCACTGCTCAGAAATAGATCATATATGTCTTTTGTCTTTGGTCACTTCTCTGTCCAAAGTAGATGGCCAAATGCATAGCCTAAAGTTCTGCCCACTAGGAGGATTTGCCCTCACAGCTAAATTTTAATTAAGCTATAGTGCAACAGGTGTTGTGCTTCTTTCTTAGTGATGAGAGATGCAAGATGCACTATCTAGTCCTTTACTTTGGAGGAAATGCCCCAGATCACCGAAGCCCTAAAATCTGCTGTGGCAATACTCTGAATCTTGGTAAGTTTTATCCCCCAACCTCTGGAGTACATGCATTAGCAAAGTTTCCAAAATTCTTGCTTACCCAGTCTGATTAACATCATGTCATCAAGAAGATGGCCCAAGGTAAGGTTCTGTGAACTCTCCAGCGGTCCAGGTCCCTTTAGATTCAGCTGTGACAGAGGGTGGGCTGCTTTGGAGGAAAATCATAAATGCGTACTGTTATCCACCCGAAATGAATGTAAAATATTTCCAATTATCCTTCTTGATAGGACTAGAAAAAGAATTCACCAAATCAATGGCTATATATTAGTGCCTGAAGCAATATTAATCTGCTCTAACTAAAATTGCACTTGGCACAGTAGTTTCAATTGGAGTTATTACCTGTTTGAGTTTAAATATAGTCCACTAAGAACTGTCTGGTTTATGACGGGAGTTAAATCATTGAGTTAAAATGAGATATGATAGAGCAAGATGGTGGAATAGGAGGTTCTATTCCTCAAATCCCCACAAAAACACCAATTTTAACAACCATCCATGGGCCAGTATACCTTTGTGGGAGCCCAGGAGTTTAGCGGAGAGGTTCCAGCACTTTAGTGGAGCAAAATATCCAAGAATAGATTCGTTGAAGAAGATAAGAACAGTTTCACTTAATGAAACTGTTCACTTCTCCCCAGAGTGGCACAGCTCTGTGCCTAGAGAAACTCCCTCAGCCCATGATTTCTCCTATGGGGGAAAGTGAGAGCAAAGTGAGCACCCAGCTTCTTCAGCATTATGAAACCCTCAACAGTAGACCCACTTCTGTCTTGCCTCACCCAGAACACAGAAGAGACCGGCACAGTTGAACCATCTAGGGGCAACTAGGAGCAGGGAAAAAGGAAGGGAGCTTATGACCGCTGGTGCACAAATCTCAACAGCTGGCCTCAGATCCTACTGGCTGGTTTGTGAAGTCTATCAGGAACCTTGTCCATGAACCCCAAGTGGCACCTCACCTGCAGACACTCTAACTAGCTTATGTATGTTCCCATCACTCCACATCTCACCTCCCTCATGGCAGGCATCCTGCACGACCATACAAATGCCACAAACAAGGTTCTCCAGATGGCATGTGCCTCCATAGAAACCATACAGCTATCAGCAGCCAGATTGACTCTGCTGGACTGGGAGAAGGTGCACAACCTTAAACACTTCAGGATACTGCCCTAGGGAAAATAAACAGGAGGCTCTCACCACCTGGCCTGGCTTTGTGGAATCAAGAGAAGGCACACAATCCTAACATTTCTCCCAAAGGAGGGAACAAGAAGAGTGAAGTAAGCACTTCCATAGAGAAGGTTTAAGGGGTCCCCAGAATCTCTAGTCAGGCTGACTAGTGAAGGTTTTTCTCTCCCAAAGCCAGTCAGTAAAGAATGGAGGAGGTGATCATTTTCTCAAATGCAAAGACAGAAACACAAGACTTCAAGAAACATTAAAACTCAAGAGAAAAGGACACCACTAAAAGAACAAAATAAAGCACCAATGGCTGACATGAAAGAAATGGAAATCTATGCATTTTCTGACAAAAAGTTCAAAATAGTTGTCTTAAAGAAGTTCAGTGATCTACAACAGAACACAGATACACAACTAAATGAAATCAGGAAAAAAATATATGAAGAAAATGGGAAGTTCAACAAGGAGATGGAAAGATTTAAAAAAAGAACCAAATCCTGGAGCTGAAGAATATGACTGAACTGAAAATTCAATAAAGAGCTTCAACAGCAGACTCAATCAAACAGAAAAAAGAACCAGTGACCTTGAAGACAGAATACTTGAAATTATCCAGTCAGTGAAACAAACAAAGAAATAAAAAGAATGAAAAAGAGTGAAGAAAGCATGTAAGACTTATGGGACACCATCAAGCAAACCAATTGTGGGACTTCCAGAAGGAGTAGAGAAAGAGAAAAAGTCAGAAAGCTTATTTAAAGAAATAATGACAGAAAACCTCAAATCTGGACAGGAAAGTAAACATCCAGATCCATAGAGCCCAAAGAACTTCAAGTACATTGAACATGAAGAATTCTTCACCAAAAGACATTATAACCATGTTGTCAAAAGTCAATGACAGAGAGAATTTTGAAAGCAGCATCGGAAAAGCAATTCATCACATACCAGGGAATCTTTATAACATTATCAGTGGATTTCTCAACAGAAACCTCGCAGGCCAGGAAAGAACAGGATGATATATTCAACATGCTGAGAGAAAGAGAGAAAAAAAAAAAAACTGCCAACAAAGAACACTATACCTGGCAAATATGTCCTTCAGAAATAAAAGCAAGGTAAAGACTTTCTCATAAAACAAAAGCCAAAGGAGTTCACCACTAATTCCTTACAAGAAATGCTAAAGAGAGTTCTCCCAATTGATACAAGTGTATGTTAATAAGCAACATAAAAACATATGAAAGTTTAAAACTTCCTTATAAAGGTAAGGATATGGTGTAACCCAGAATACTCTAACACTGTAATGGTGATACATAAATCACTTTTAACTCTAGTCTAAAAGTTAAAAGACAAAAGTATTAATAACTGTAGCTACAAGTATTTGTTAATGAATAAACAATATAAAAAACGTAAATTGTGATGTCAATAACACAAAATGTGTGTGTGGAGGGTTAAAGGGTAGAGTTTTTATGTAATCAAAATTAAGTTGCTATCAACTTCAAATACACTGTTGTAAATATGTTTTATGTAAGCCTCATGGTAATAACAAAGATAAATTTGTAGTAGATATACAAAACATTTAAAAAAGAATAGCACTACAAAAAATCATCAAATCACAAAGGAAGATGGAAGAAGTAAGGAAAAAGAGAACTACAAAACAGAAACACTTAACAAAATGGCAACAGTAAATATTTACCTAGCAATAATTACTAGGTAAATTGTAACGGATTAATTTATCCAATCCAATGAAATGTAATGGCTGAATGGTTTTTATAAAAAAAAAGCTCCAACTAGATGCTGCCTACAAGAGACTCACTTTAACTTTAAGGACACACATAAGCTGAAAATGAAGGGATGGGAAAAAATATTCCATGCAGATAGTAACCAAAAGAGAGCAGGGGTGGCTATATTTAGAAATAATGGATTTTTAAGGCAAAAAATTGTCATGAGATACAAAGCATGTCATTATATAATGATAATATAGTCAATTCATCAAGAGTGTAAATCAATTATAATACATGTGCATCCAATGTTGGAGCACCTAAATATACCAAGCAAATATTAACAGAACTGAAGGGAAATGTAAGTAGCAATACAATAATAATAGGAGACTTCAAACCCCACTTTCGACAATGATAGATTATCTAGACAGAAAATCAAGGACACGATGGACTTGAGCAGCAGTATACACCAAAGGAATCTAACAGACACATATAGACCATTTCATCTAACAGCAACAGAATACACATTCTTCTGAAGTGTACATGGAACATTCTCCAGGATAGATCATATCTTAAGCCACAAAATAAGTTTTAACAGATTTAAGAAGATTGAAAATCTATCAGATATCTTTCCTGACCACGAAGCTATGAAACTAGAAATCAATAACAGGAAGAAAATTGAGAAACTCACAAATATGTGGAAATTAGGCAATACCCCTTTGAACAACCAGTGGGTCATAGAAAAAAAATCAAAAGAAAAATAAAAATGATCTTGAGATAAATGAAAATTGAAACACAACATACCAAAACTTAGAATGCAGGAATTCTAAGAGAAAAGTTTATAAACTCTTACATTAAGAAAAAAAGAAAGATCTCAAAAAAATAACCTGATTTTATACTTCAAGAAACTAGAAAAAAAGAGAACAAACTAAGCCTACCGTCAGAAGAAAGAAAATAATAAAGATTAGAGCAGAAATGAAATAGAGCTTAGCAAAACAATAGAAAAGATCAAAAAATTCAGAGTTTGTTTTTTGAAAAGATAAACAAAAATTAATAAACTAGGCTAAGATAAAAAGGAAAACACTCAAATAAATAAAATTATAAATGAAAGAGAAAATATTACAACTGATACCACAGAAATACAAAGGATCATTAAGAGATTCGTATGAACAATTATGTACCAACAAATTGGTTAACCTAGAAATAATGGATGCATTCCTAGAAATACGCAGCCTACCAAGTCTGAACCATGAAGAAACAGAAGATCTGAACAAAACAGTAATGAGTAGGGGATTAAATCAGTAATCAAAAATCTCCCAGGACCAGGTGGCTTCACTGGTGAATTCTATCGAACATGTAAAATGAATTACCACCGATTTTCTCAAACTCTTCCAAAAAAATTGAAGGGGAGAAAGCACTTCTAAACTCATCTCATAAAGCCAACATTACCCTGATGCCAAAGCAAGGAAAGAATATTACAAGAAATGAAAATTATAGGCCAGTATTTCTGATGAACATGTATGCAAAAATCCTCAACAGAATACTAGAAAACTGAATTCAACAGCATATTAAGAGGATCATACACCATGATCAAACAAGATTTATCTCTGGGATGCAAGAATGGTTCAACATATGCAAATCAATAAATGCAATACATCATATTAACAGAGTTAAGGATAAAAACCATATGATCATCTCAATAGTATCTCACAGGCTCTCCTCCCTGAAAAGTTCTCCCTTTTCTCTATTGTCCCTAGCCTTAGGCAGGTTACCAAAATTCCCACTTTCCAGCTCTACCCTGATCCAGCCTAGTCAGCCCCAAAATCATTGTTTTTCAAAGAGAAGTACAGTATATCCTGGGTGTGTGTGCCATTGTTTCAGGGAGAAACAAAACCACAGGATACATATGGGGCATTATCTTGGGTGTCAACGCCTGCCCCATTGGAATAAATAGAGTTTTACATATATGTTCCACTCAACAAATAGACATTGTATCCTAGAGCTGCAGCAGTGGGACATAGATTCTTACATTCAAAGACGGAACTTGGGGCCGGGCCGCCGTCGCTTATACCTGTAATCCCAGCACTTTGGGAGGCCAAGGCGGGTGGATCACCTGAGGTCAGGAGTTCGAGACCAGCCTGAAACCCCGAGACCAACATGGCGAAACCCCCGTCTCTATTAAAAATACAAAAATTAGCTGGGTGTGATGGCGGGCACCTGTAATCCCAGCTACTTGGGAGGTTGAAGCAGGAGAATTGCTTCAACCGAGAGGTTACACTGAGCCGAGGTCACACCACTGCACTGCAGCCTGGGCAACAAGAGCAAAACTCTGTCTCAAAAAAAAAAAAAAAAAAAAGAAGAAGAAGAAGAAAACAAAGATGGAACTTTGAATACCTTTTCCCATGGTGAAGCAATTACACATGATAGGCAGGATCTAATCACTCATTGATTCAACAAGGATTCACTGCATGCCCTGTGTATGCCAAGCACTATGGTAGCCTAGAGCTAAATAGGAAACAAAGCTGTCGGGGCCCCTGCCCTCATGGCACTTCCATTCTAGTGGATATCAGTAGTGACTACTTTGGAAAGATAATTACCCACTTGGCTGCATAAATGCTCCTTTGAATGAGTAAAATAAAATAAAAACTAATTTTACAAAAAAGTGTCTCCTTATTGGCAGTCACATCATCTCTTGTAAAAGGAAGGAAAATTCTAAAGGAATTTTCCTTTAGAAAGGAAAATTCTTAAAAGGAAGGAAAATTCTGAGAAATTCTAAAAGGCCATTAAGAGGCCAAAACCAAGAAATGTAACCCTGTAGACTAGAGATTCATAATGAGTTTAAGAAACATAACATTGGAACTCTTCAGGGAAATGGTTAAGTCAGAGCCAAAGGCATTGGCACTGAATGAAGAGGAGCCTTAGCTAATGAGAAGGGAGCAGAGAGTGGAAGAAGCCAGGGAAAGAAGGTGACTAGAAATCCAGTGCTGGCCGGGCGCGGTGGCTCAAGCCTGTAATCCCAGCAGTTTGGGAGGCCGAGACGGGCGGATCACGAGGTCAGGAGATCGAGACCATCCTGGCTAATACGCTGAAACCCCGTCTCTACTAAAAAATACAAAAAAACTAGCCGGGCGACGAGGCGGGCGCCTGTAGTCCCAGCTACTCGGGAGGCTGAGACAGGAGAATGGCGTGAACCTGGGAGGCGGAGCTTGCAGTGAGCTGAGAGCCGGCCACAGCACTCCAGCCTGGGCGGCAGAGCAAGACTCCGTCTCAAAAAAAAAAAAAAAAAAAAAAAAAAAAAAAAAAAGAAATGCAGTGCTGGACTCAGAGAAGGAAGGCGGAGGCAGGAACTCATAGACAGCATTATTGGTATGCAAAGCACGGCGCCTCCTCCCAGGGGCTGGGGCAGCAGCAGCAGAGAGGGAGCCAGGAGTTCAGAGGGAAAGCAGGACCTACAGGATGGCCCCTGCGATCACACTTGGGACTTCTGACTTCTGGAGAAGCCTGCACCCCAGGTGGCCAGGGACAAGGCCAGCCTGATACTAGGGTGTTACTGGGTTCTGTGGCAAAGTTGGCAGAGTTACTTTCACTTTCTCCGTTCATGCCTTTGCTCCCTCCTCTCGGTCCACCTGGCTCTCCCTGACACTGGCATCTTGGTTCAGGTGCAAATTGTTGTGTTCCCTCTTTGGGGAGTAGGGGGCAGCTGAAGCTGAACACTAAGAGTAGGGTGCAAGGATTTGTTTCTAATGCCAGGTAGAGAGAAGCAGAGAAGACACTGGGCCTTGGGACAGGAACAAGATTGGGTGAACATCTTGCAGGATCTCGACTCACTCAGAACAAAGAGCTGCTGCTCACAGTAAGGCAGGCCCAAGACTTTGCCTTTTGGGGTTCACAAGTAGTTATTAATAGTTCCAGGCTAGGCCACAGGACGGCTCAGCAAGACCCAGGACATCTTCCAACGATTCCAGCCATTGCCTAGTGCATGCCTGCTCTGTGCCCAGCCCAGTCCAGGCATGGAGAAATTCCAAGTGCTCACAAACTAGCCAGGGACAGACAATCGCCCTGCTGGGTGACAGTGGACCCCCTCTCCCGGCTGCTTGTGATGCACCACAGATGAAACCCCTCTGGGGGCCCCTTGGAGCCCCTCCAACCACCTCACACACAGAGGGCCTCAGGGCTCTGAGCCAGGACCCCCAAACCCCCCATACCCCCACCACTCCAGCCCTCCCCGAAAGCAGGTGCTCTCCGTAGCGACAAGGACAGCGATGATTCGGGTGGGAGCACATGAGTTATGGTGTGCCAGTGCCTCACAAACAAGTTTGGTGCCCGCCTGTCTTCATGAATCACGGAGGAGCCTAATCCTTCATTAGAACATTCAGCAGTAATTGCTGGCGAAATGCCACTTGCCTTTTTCTCATTTTAACAAAACATTTATGCATGAAAGATTTAATGCCAGGTATCAAGCATATCATTGTAAATTTACCACTAATTAAGCCTAATTAAAATAATTAAATGGCTGTGGAGTCACCATGTGAATTAAAATCACTTCTCCTCCGTACTAAGCTGTTTCTCACTAGCCAGGCCCCTGGTTTGGAAGACAAATACATATCTCTCCTCTCGATTTTTCCCGTCTCCCTGCTCAGCTTCACGCGGGGTATTTGCATGGCCAAGGAGATTTGATAATTAAGATAATGCTGTGATTTGACGGTGCGGTTTTTCAATTTCGGGACCCCAGGAGATTTTCCTTTATCTCGGTGAAGTATAGACAATTTGACAAATCTGTTGCTCGGAGCAGTCGCTGGCGTTTGCATATTCATTACTCATTGGATTTTTAATCAAAGTAGCTGATGGACCCCTTGCACCACAAATAACTTGGTCATGAATAATTTATCCGTGCTCACTGGCTGGGCCGCGCAGCCTCCCGGCGCTCCGGGGCCTCTGATTGGCTCGCCAGGGCTGGCCTGCCCCGCGCAGCACATGGCCGCTCCAGATGTTTGGGTATCCATATGTGCACAGCTCATCAAAAACGGCAACGGCCCGCACCCGAGGGCCTCGGCCGTCCCCAGATAGGCCATCTGGAGTTGGAGGGAAAACAAACCTCGGCGAATTGTGGGATGCGTGGTTATCTTCAGTGGCGCCCGGAGGTGGCCACAGAGGGTGCGCAGGGGGCGCGGGAATGCGGCGGAAACCCAGGGTCGAGGCCCGCATCTGGGGCTGCAGGGAAGCTTGCTGTGCCCAAAGCTACAGGCAGGGCCCTCGTGAGGACCTTGTCTGGCCCTTTTCAGATCATGTGGGTGGCCAGCAGCTGCCTCTCCTGCTTCTACGGCCCCTGTGGGTACAACCCCTACCCCTAGCCCCACCCACCATGTACACACACCTTCCCGCTAGGTCCTCTCCTGCCTAGGCACCCAGCCCGATGTGCTGCTCCCCAGCTCTCTGACTTCACACACGCTGCCCCTTTACATGCCATGTCCCTCCCCCTCTGCGCTACCCCAGCAGAGCTGATTTAGAATTGTCCTGGGGAGGCCTGGTCCCTAATCATATCAAACCCATTCAATTTACCCACATGCCACATTAAATATATTTTATATATAAGTGTGGAGGAGTTGAGTGGAGATGCAGTTGACTGGTTGACATAATAGCACGTTTTGTAGGCATTTAATGGACCATTTACTCACTTTGATTTTGCACTTGTCTTTTCCCGTGGCGCTGGGCTTCCCAGTTCTCAGGTGTTTCTGCAGGCTCCTGACAAGGCCGTCTGCCTGGCATTGGCCTCCATGCCATGTGGTCCCAAGGCCATGGTCTGCACGTTAGCCTTTGCCAGTTCTGTAAGGCCCAGCCTGTGTTACCTCAGTCGGGGAGCCTTCCTCTGTGACCCCCATGGCCTAAAGCTGAGGGGTTTTCCTCCCTGGTGTTTCTGGAATACCCCCATCTCCATTCCATTCCATCACCCATATGGTGATTGCTAGTTGCCATGATTTCCTCTCCACTAGAGAGTGAGTTTGTGAAGGCAGGATAGTGATGTGCTCATCTCTGTCCCTCCCACCCCGCTCAGCGCCTGGCACATAGCATGTGCACAATAAATGTTTGATGAATAAATGAACTTTGGACTTCATGTTTCAAAGAACAGGAACAATGACCCTGAAAAGAAAATTAAGGCAGAGCAGCAATCTGAAAGGGTGTGTGGGAGGCAGGCAGGGACAATCCTTCTGGCCTGGCACCAGAGCTTTTGTGCAAGGTGAGGAGGAGGGCACTTCCTCTGTCCCTCCTGCTCTTCCCCTGGCTCACTTCTCAGCTGACAGCCTCTTGGGTGCTGATGGAGGGAGGGTCCCCTGGGCCCCAGATCTGCTGCATCACACAGGGTGTTCTCCCCTACCGTGACTCTGAGATCAAAGGAACAGACCCTGCCCAGGAGACTGATCTGACAAAGGTGGACCTCAGTCACACACACCCCTCTTAAAGTTGGGGTGTTGGTAATCACGTGCCTCTTGTACTGCAGCAGATGAGATGTCCTCGCTGTAATTACTTCCCCCACAATCTAGCTCCGCACCACCCAGCGTGCTGGTGAGGAGCTGGGAGAAGACTGCAGACTAATTATCAGGCAGGCAGGAAAACCAGCAGGCTGTGCTCTCCCTGTGACAATTAAAGTGAAAATATTTCATGATATTTTTGCTATTTTTTTAAGATGGGAGGAAAGGTGTGATTGTACTGTATGTGTGTGCATGCGTGCGTGCGTGTGTGTGTGTGTGTGTTGTGGGAAAGGAGGGAGGGAAGAAACAGAAACAGCCTGAGTCATAAGCAGATGCTTCCTGGAGCCTGTCAAGGATGGTAATGACCCCCTCCTGCCCCAAGTGGCTGCTGTCTGGGCCCACCTGAGAGGAGGATGCTGACAGCACACACGTGCCCGCCTCATTTGCAGGCTGGAATTCCACACTGAAGTCCACTTGAGTTTCATGTCATTGGAGAGAGCTGAGGTGGCACAAGTCCTGGGGTGGGTGGACCCACTGCAGACAGGGCAGGCCACCCTTGGGCAGGCCTGGGATCCTGGAGACCTCAAAGACCCTCAGCCAGAGACATCAGCCAGAGTTTCAGAGGGAGACAGACAGAAAGAGAGGCACAGCAGAGGCGGGGTCAAGGGGAGAGAGTGACATTTAGAACAGCAAAGTGTATTCCCTTGGAGGGCCAGGAGACACCAGGGGGCTTAAAGGGAGCACATGCTCACTCCTGAACCTTTCTCATGCCATTCTTGCCTCCTCTAGGAGCCCACACACCAAACAATGCATATTAGACCAGATGTCAATCTCCTTCAGGGACCCAGACTGTGGCTTGACCAAAGGCCTTTCCTGATCGAATGTTAAGAGGGCCAAGGGAAGGAGGCTGGAGAACTCCTGTCCCAGATTCTATTAGTGTCCAGACTGGGGTGAAATCAGGATGTTTGCGGCTGGCAGCCAGACTCCCTCTCTGGAATTTGCATGAAGGCACATTGTAGACTCTGCCTGGTGAGGCCAAAAGAAAGATATGAAGACCCAGAGAAAGGAGCAGTCACATTGTTGGTGGAGCTTGGAGCAAAAATGTGCCAGTTCTGTGAGCACGGAGACAAAATTAGCTAGTCCCTGGAGACAGTTGGGCTGCTGGAGATGGTTATTCCTGGGAGCCATGAGACCGCCATCTCCCTCACCACTGTGATACACACGGGCATCCTTAAGGGCAACTCTGTTCCTCGCTCTCTAACGCGTGAAGCCCTCACTGCTTAATGCCACCCCTCTAGGGGTCCTTCCACCCCATGGGCTCCTTCCCCACGGACTGCCAGGATCATGCACTGGAGCACCAGGGCACAGCAACAGCCCAAGTGCACACAACCGCAGTGCAATTATGCACCTTGCTCAGAATTCCCCGGCCAGCCATCTGCAGCCATAACCATTCTTGGGATACACTTCAGATCCCAGAATTACTAGTCTTGTTTGTTTGTGTTGTAGTCAGAGCAATAACTTGTATTCCCAGTTCCTTGACGACTAACTTTATTTTCCTTGTCTTTGTGTTCTGTTGTTACATGTGCAAAGTCTATGTTTAATCATTATAATTTTCAACTACAAATGCAAGTAATATTTTTATGTGCGTTTCCAATTCAACAAACGTGTACTGAAGACCTGTAGGATGAAAGGTGTGATACTGGATACTAGGAGCATGAAGATGATGATGATAAGAATACTGAACTTTATTGAGTGTTACTCATTTAATTCTCCTGAAGACCATGTAGATTGTACTGTTATAATGCCAATTTTGACCAATTTACAAATGAGGAAACTGAGGTCATACTGCGAGTAAGTAGAAAAGCCAGGATGTGAAGCTTGAAAGACCGACTGCAGAATGCATGTTCATAATCACAATTAGAAATCGAAAATAAAAAGCTGATAAAGAGCCTGCCGTCCAATAGCAGAAGCAGACTTATAAACAGATCATTAAAGTTCTTCTGTTAATGATAGGAAAATCATATGCACCCTGGACTTAAAAGCTGGAGCTTTCTCTAATGTTTACTTCCACTAATACAATGCTCATTTTTCCTGACAAACTTATCATAGATGACAAATGTAATAACCAAGATTACTAAGTGTAAAAGTGCCTCTCTCGTGAGCTGTTCGTTTCTCTTGTGATGAGACCCAGCTTCTGTGATAGAATGAGGGGTAGGAAGTAAAACACGAAAGCTCTGCATTGCTGGTGTCTGTTGTACACACACAAGTCGGAAATTGATTCTCAGCTATCTCATATTGTTTTGTCTCATATCCCCAGGGAAACTGCAAGCTCCTTGAAGGCAGAGTCTGTGACTTTCCATTCGTTAATTCATTTGTCCACAAAAGAAGAAAAAAAAACATTACATTGAACACCTATTAGGTGCCAGGAATCAGCTAGTGGTCAGAGGGTGAAGTATAGACAATTTGGCAAGGCTTAAAACTTGACCTTGTATTCTGAGGGCCTTGTATTCTGAAGAGGAGACATGGATAAAGAAACAAAGGGTCACAGCATAGCCAGGGCTGTCCCGGGGGTAAGAAAATGCCCCAAAAACCCAGCGGTGGGAATGTCCACCTCTGCCCAGGAGGTGGCTGTAACCAGTTCCATACAGCAGGGTTTTGGTTACTATAAAGATAAAAAGGAGACAAGAACAATAAAGAGTAGCCAACCATCAAGTGGCAACAACATTCACAATCCTTACATGCCATTAAGCAGTTTTGTTGTCACAGCTACAGTTTATGAACACATTCCACTGTACACTAGGTCTTAACACAAAGTCTTACGCTTTTCTCTGTGATCCACACTTCTGACAACTTTCTCTCTCCTTTATTCTATTTCTCAGGACCCTTTCTCTGCCTACCTTTTTCTCCCCTCTTTTTCATCTTATCATCTTTTTCCTCTGATGATCCTCTTTGCATCCATTTTTCTCTTTCCTTTCTTAACTGTGGTAAACTGGACGTGATAAGAAACTGAGATTCTGAAAAGAATCAGGAGCCCACAAAACTGAGCTACAATCCTAGCCTGGTTCTGTTTGGGTTTCATCCTTTCCACTCCCAGTTTCCACCACCTCCTCCTGGAAGTTTTTTCACATTAGTCAAGGAAGTGCCTGAGTACTTCACATGTGAGTGAGTTGTCACCTTCAATACTGGCCTTGCATTCCACCCTCTTTCATTGGCCAAAACTTCATGAGCAGTGCTAAGTATATCCATTTGTGTGTTCATTCATCCCTCTATTCATTCACTAATTAGAACATTCTGAATCCCTGTGCTAATTGCCAGGGAGTTTGAGATGAGTGCAGTCCACTCATGACACATAAAAACATAAATGCACAATGACAAAATGATATAATATAAAGCAGAGTTGAAGGGGTCTGTAGAAAAGGAGTCTATGCAAAGAGATTGAAGAGCAAACAGGTAGAATAAGAATCAAGAAGGAATAAGGCCATAGAAACCAAGAAAAGCAATGTTTTGAAACAGAGGAGGTGCCAACAGGGTCATATGTAACTGAGTGGCCCAAGAGAATGAGAATAGAGAAGTTTCCCACAGATCTGGCTACAGAAAGTTTTTGATGACTGTGGTGTCACGGTCTCAGTGGGAGGAAAGCTAGGTGGTGGTGGTAGGTCAAGGAGGAAGTGTAGACTGCAGAAGTGGAGAGCTTTTTGTGCATATAGCTCTACCAAAATGTTGTTATCGAGGAAAGAGAAAAATAGGGCAGTAGCTGGAAAGGGACATGGAGATGGAAGGAAGAGACTTGAGCATCTGGCAGATCTCACTGCCTCCACTTGGGATAGGATGAAGAGAAAGCCTGTCAGTTTCCCTGTATCCTTCACTTCAAAGGGTAACAGGCCCTTCACCAACACCTGTTATGAGAAGAGTGGGCAGATAGGCTTCTGCCTACTAGATTTGTCCCTAGGTTTGCTGGGAAAGCTGGGGCCAGTTGACTCCCCCAGTTGCTGGATCCAGTGAGTGTATGTCATGGTTGGTTCCAAAGGGCACCAGACCTAGAAACAAGTAGGCTGGGGAGTCGGCAGCCCTTCCACATCCAGGGTAGACTCTGACACATCTCAGCTAATTGGTGTGAACCATTCTGAAGGAGTGGGCTTTGCACTGGGGAGTTTCCTCCCCAGATCCCATAAATTTGTCTAGTGTAGTTGGTTCATTCCATGTACAGGCCTGTGGATCATCACATAGGAACTTCCCTTCTGGGTTTCAGTCTCACTGTGGCTCCCTAAGAATTAGGCAAAGGGTCCCTGGAGCCAGCAGATGCAGAGTCCTGACCCTTTAAACCACAGAGCTGGTAAATGGTTGGTTGAGTCAATGAAAGCAAGGAGCTATGGGGAGGCCATAGGACAGGGGCCTGGGAATGGACTCCAGCACGGGTGTAGGAATGTGCTCACACGGATGTGGGTGGTTAACGTGAAGTGCCCAAACCACAGAATAGAAATCCAACAGGTCTAAGGGGCTTCTTTTCACAGATGAGGAAACTGAGGCCCAGAGAGGGGAAATAATTCGCCTGAGGTTGTACAGATATTTGTGGCAGAGCTAAGTTTAACCCAAGCCCTTGAACTGCTGGCTTCTAGCACCGTCCGTGCCAACCACCAGAGGCATGACCCTTCAGCCTCCAACGGCTTCCTTACAGGGCTGGGTGTAAAAGTACATTTGAATACAGGATAATTTTCTCATAAAAACAATGTGGTTCAAGGTGGTTACCTGTGACCCTCCAGCCAACCATGATGGATATAGGAGACCCCGTTCATCATGATCTCAGGGAAGCTCATTCTGAACCCAGGCCTAGATCCCTGTCATATGCCCCAGAGCACCCGGCATATCTTTGTAAAAGTTGTGGCGCTTAGCAGCTCTTGTTTCATAGCTGCCATCCACACCAGACCACAACTCCGTGGGGACCTGGCTTGTTTGTCTTGTTCACTGCATTGTCCCAACACTTAGCCCAGGAACAGCCCAGGGTGCAGCTCAATTAGCATCTGTTGAAATAATTAATTAGTTAATTAATTCGACCCTGTAAAACCAGCTCTCCAGGTGGAAAGGTTTCAGAATTCTGACCTCGAACCTGAGGAAACTGCCTCCCTCCGAGGCTGCCCCGGCTGCAGGAACAGGCCTCCACTGCTGACCTACTTCCCCCTGGGGAGGACCCGGGGCCAGGCTCCTCCAGGTATCAGCTGAACAGCATGGACCACACATGCCTCCCTGCTTCCATGTTTGGATGCTGTGCTTCTCTTAATGCTGCCCAACCACACCCCCTCGGTCAACTGTATCAGTACTGAGCTAACAGCTGTCTAACTACACCCCCACCCCGCCTCCATTTTGAACATGCACCCAGGATTTGCATAGTTGGTTTGGGGGCCCCAAATATGGGTCTTGATGCTTATTTTCAGTAAATTTTATCTTACTGAATTTGCCCCTTCAATCATAGACTGTCTTGGTTTATGTGCGTGCTGTCTTTCCTCCAATCTACTTACTGTCCCTCCCAAATTCAGGCCATCTGAAAATTTGTCAGGCAATTGTTTTCATTAGCTTTATTGATTGAAGTATAAACTGGTCAGCATTGAAATATAAACTGGTCATCATTTAAGAAAGAGTCCTGGCATACCAGTAGAGATCCCATCAGGTCAACAATGCTTATTTATTTATTTATGAAACAGGAGCTCACTCTGTTGCCTAGGCTGGAGTACAGTGGTGCAATCCTGGCTCACTGCAGCCTCAACCTCCTGGGCTAGGACTATAGGTGTATTCCACAACACTTGGCTAATTTTTAAAAATATTTTTGTAGAGACAGAGTTTTGCCATGTTGCCTAGGCTGGCCTCAAACTCTCGGGCTCACTTCGGCCTTCCAAAGTGCTGAGATTATAGGCATGAGCCACTACATCTAGCCCAATGGTCTTTTATTGATGCTTATTGAGCAGTCTCCCTCACTAGTCACAAATGCAGCTTACTCCATCATTCAACTCTGACTTTTCCCCCAAACCTTGGTCTGCAGACAAGATTGTGTGGTCTCTTGCCATTTTTCTCTACCCATTTTCTCTTCCTTTGTAGCTTAATTCCTCTCTAAGGCTCCTTACTATTCATTCCCCCCGTACCTCCTCCTTTTCCTCATTACTGTTCTTTTTATAAGAAAATATACATAGCTTACAGGTTCACAGTGTAAGTATTTGGGAAACCCTGATCTAGCCCAAATTCCCTTATGGGTTTTCCTATGACCATATAGAAACTAACATAAAAATCACTATGTAAAACATTTGTGGAAGAAAACAAAGACATTATGACATTTGTCAAATTTATTGCTGGAATTCAAATCAACGTGTTTACAATGGGAACATATATGAGAGTGTAGAAGTTGCTGAATCAGGGTCCCAAATCCAAGTGGCAACAGAAAGGTAAAGGCCAAGCAGTGGCACCGAAGGTGAGCCAGGCATACGACCAGAAGCTGCGGTGATCTGGGAGCACATGCTCGCTAGAAGGGTGAGCCTCTATCAAGTGGGCAATCAGCTGTAGCCTGGCAGGATGCAGGCTCAGTGCTGGCAGATCTTCCCATTTTTCACAAGCAGAAAAAATCCAGATTAAAAAAGATTCTGTCAGTTTTTCAATGTTGTTAGCTAATGGGAAAAAAATGTCTAAATGCTATAAGTGGGTGAGAACTAAATTAAGAAACTTGAAATGTTCCTGAAGGCCATAACTGAAGATTTAAACAAATGGAAAGGCATACTATGTTCTTGGATAGGAATACGTGATGTCATAAGGATGTTGATTCCCCCTGAGTTAATCTATAATTTTAGAGTAATACTTAATAGCAACTTGGGAGAAATAGACATGGGACTCTAAAGTGCATACAGAAAAAATAAACAAACAATAATAGAAAAATTCTGAAAAAGAGTAAAGGACTGGGGAGACTAGATTTATCAGATTGTGAAACATGGCACAAAGCTTCAGTAGTTAAACATGGTGCCGGCACATGAATAAACAGAGAAATGGACACAGCCGAAAGGAAAGTCTAGAAACAGACACAAATACATAAGGGAAGATATAGTAAAGGTGAAAAGTCAAGAAGGGAGAGTGAATTATTCAATAAATAATGGGGGACAAATGGGTAGATATCTAGAAAGGAAGTAAAGTTAGATCCATGACTACTCCTTACACAAAAATAATATCCATCTAATCTTATATACTAATAATCTATATAATAATTATACAAATCTATAAATATTATATAGTAGCATATTATATTAATAATATGTTAATATTACATATAATAGTATACTATTATACTAACAATCTAGCATATATAATATAATAATAGCATATTACACTAATAACCTATTATGCATAATATAGCATAATAATTATGCTAAGAATATGCTCATAATCTATTATTCATTTACTGTATATCATCCACAGCCTGCTTTGCCCCTCTAATATAAGCTCCATGAAGCCAGAGGGTTTTGACTTTTTGTTCACTGCTATATCCTCAGTGCCTAGAACAGTGTCTGGCACACAGTGTGTGGTTGATAAATATTTTATAAGGGAGTTGAATAAGTGAATCAAAAATTTAAATGTTAATAACAAAACCTGTAAAACAACAGAAAAACCATTGGAGAACTTTTTTTAATTTTGCAGATTTAAAAATCAAAATTATTTAATTTTAATAATACTTTCTAAATATTAAAAGAATAATCAAAAGCCATAAAAAATTGATCTATTTGATCATAAAAAATTATCGTCATGGCAAAAGCCACCATAATTAAAGACCAAAAAATCAGTGACAATCTGGTCAAAAAAAAAAAGAAAAAAAATTTGTATTTCATGTAATAGACAAAGGGCTAATAACCTAATATATAAAGAGCCCTTTCAGAAAAACACAATCCAAGAGAAAACTTGGCAAAGAATGTGAATAGAAATTCACTAAAGGATGCTCATCCTTACTCATAATATGAAAAATGCAAATTAAAACTACAAATGAGATACCAGTTTTCTTCTGTTAGGTTGGCAAGAGTGAACATTTTGATGCCTTACTGTGTTGGTGAGAGTGCAAGGGAACAGGCCCTTCCACAGATTGCCATGGGCTTATAACTTAGGGCAGGTAGTTGAATAATGCTATCGAAATCATAAATGTTTATACCGCTTGACCCAGAAATCCCACTTCTAGGAATTTATCCTACAGATACATTCAAACAGATGCAAAACAGGTTACACAAGGTTGCTCTCTGCAGCGTTGTTTATAGTAAGAAAAGACTGGTAACAACCCAAATATCCATCCGTAGGCAGCTGATTAAATAAACGATAGCATCTCCATACAATAGAGTACTGGGCACTGGAATATCATGCAGCCTTTAAACAAGGAAGCTCTGTGTGTGCTAATATGGAAAGGTCTTCTATACTGTCAATGGAAAAAAAAAATGAGGTACAGAATAATATGTATAGTGCGCTACTATTTGTATGATTAGTTTAAAAAACACATACGTATACATATGTGTATATGTAATTGTGAATGCCTAGAATATCTCTGGAAGTATAAACAAGAGGTTAACAACACGAATTGCCTCTAGGAAGGAACACTAGAAGGCTAGAAACGGAGGAGAGGAACCTTCTGTTCAGAGCGTGCATTAGTAAAAATAAACTGAATTGCTGTAACAAGTAGACTCCCATACCTCCTGGCTCAATTCCACAGAAGTTGTTTTCTGGATCATCAGATAATCCAGAGGGGGCATTTTCTATAAACAGGATTATTCAGGGGCCCCACCTGATGGTGCTCTCCCGTTTTTAACAGGAGACTTTGAAGCATCCTCACCACTGTTCTAACCCATGGGAAAAGGCACAGAGCTGGAGAAGCATGGTGTGTGGGGGTGCTCTTGACTGGCCAGGCCTAGAAGAGCACAGATCTCTGCTCACCTTCTATTGGCTTCAACTCAGTCACATGACCACAGGCACAAGGAAGCCTGGATGGTACCCGGGAAGAAAGGAGGGCAGATTTGGATGAAGAGCCATCAGGTCTCTGCTGGACTTTTTCTGCACCTTTTAACATTTGAAACACATAATTTTATTATTCAAAATAGTGAACACAATTAATAGGAAAAAATGTGAGTTAGGTCTGGCCTGAGGGCTGCCAGTTTACGATCCACTTGTAAAGGGCATTCGATTCTATGATAAAGGTGTCAATCCGTATCAGTGAGAAAAGTATAGACCACTCCATAAGTGGTGCTGGAAAAACAAAGTAATCCCTGGGGCAAAAAAGTAAAGTTAGGTTTCTTACCTCACACCGTGCCCCATAAACATTTCCAAATGGGTTAAAAACCCAAATATAATAAATATAACAAAAAAAGTATTAGACGAAAATATAGCCTTGGAGCTGTATTGAAAGACTCAGGACTCACTGGCCACTTACAAGTTTGACTGTATAAAAATGACAAAGGACAACATAAAGACAAGAGACAGACTAGGAGAAAATGTTTGTCATATGAATAAAAGACAAAGAAATAATATCCCACATATATAAATCCCAGTTCAGATCAATGAGAAAATTACACAAACAATCCAGTAGAAAAATGAGAAAAGAATGTTGAAGGGACATTCACAGAAAAAGAAAGGGCCAATAAACCATGGGAAGACGTGCATGCTCAAAAGTAGCTAGAGCATGAAAATTAAAGAAGAAATGGGATTTTGTGTATCACCCATGGGATTGGCAAAAACTGGGGGGAGGGAAGAGGAACGTATTTGGTGTTGGAGAGAGATCGAAGAAATGGTTTGCTTAAGTGTAGCTGACAGCTGTATATTGGAATGTCATTGTTGGAGGGCAACTAGGCATGAACTGTCATATTTAAACATGTCCATACCCCTCAACTCAAATTTTTGAGTAGCCACTGTAAAGAAATACTTGCACACACACCCAAAGCAATATGTCTAAGATATTCATTGCTGTATCGCCATAACAAAAAAGAAAGAAAAATCAAATCAAATGTTCATCAACAGAGGGAAGTTAAATTGATACAGCCACATTGTAGAGCACCCCATAGAAGTTTTCTTTTCTTTTCTTTTCTTTTCTTTTCTTTTCTTTTCTTTTTTAATTTGAGACGGAGTCTCACTCTGTCGCCCAGGCTGGAGTGCAGTGGCGCCATTTCGGCTCACTGCAAGCTCCGTCTCCCAGGTTCACGCCATTCTCCTGCCTCAGCCCCCCGAGCAGCTGGGGCTACAGGCGCCCGCCACAGCAGCCGGCTAATTTTTTGTATTTTTAGTAGAGACGGGGTTTCACCTTGTTAGCCAGGATGGTCTCAATCTTCTGACCTCATGATCCGCCCACCGTGCTGGGATTACAGGTGTGAGCCACCACGCCCAGCCAGAAGTTTTCTTTTAATAGGATATAAATCTATATAAAAAAATGAAGATATCTGCAAAGACATATTGTTAAGCCAAAAAAAAAAAAAAAAAAAAAAAAA
>NW_016814470.1:1280026-1429007 GCF_001698545.2 Rhinopithecus bieti | reverse complement strand
AAAAAAAAAAAAAAAAAAAAAAAGATCAGATTACAGAACAATACATACACTATCTGTAAACATGATACAAACTATGGGTTTCTATATTAACACATGTGTATATATATGCCTATAAGATAGTCTGGAAGAATACAGCTCAACAGCCAGCACTTCTGGAGAGAGGAATAGGATAAGAGAAGGTAAAAGCAAACGTCTGCTTTTGCTGGGTCCCTCCATGATCGCTCAGACTTCGTGACATGCTGTGTCCATGTAAATGGATATTTGTTGATTTGTCTGAGTATGTGCAGATACTTACACCTATATATTAGCCATTGTAACAGAAAACATTTACTGAGACCTTTCCATGTGCCTAGTGCTGTGTTAAGCTCTTTCCTTGCATTATCTCATTGAATCCTCATGACCACCTTATGATTTAAGCACTATTATTATCCCCATTTACAGATGAGAAAGCTGAGCCTGTAAGAGGTTGAATCAATTGCCTGAGGTCACACAGATGGGAAATGGCAGAGCTGAGATTCAGATTCAAGGGTGTCTGGTTTCAGAGGCCACACTGTCAGTCTTGACCTGCTCAGAACATGTAACCCATTTAGCTAGTGACTCCTGAAGTCAACCTCTTCCAGCGCTGTGGTTCTGCAATTACTTAGTTCAGCTGAAGATTCAAGGAAAGGGGGCCGGAGTGCCAGGGGAGGTAGGCCCTCTGGAGGGGAGCCCCAGCCCTGTAGACCTCAACACTCACCTGCCCTTCAGTTAACCCTGAGGATCCCTGGCTCACCTGCCACGCGCAGACCCTGCAGAGCTTCAGAGCAGAGCTCACAGGGGCTTTACCCCTGGCCTGAGCTCCTCCTGGTACAGATGGGAAAACTAAGACTTGAAGTGAGAGAGAGCTCCATTGCTCCTGGAGGCAGGGCCAGAATTGGGATGATACCTCAGGTAGTCTCACCCCCTTCCCACAGTGCAGTGGTGATGAGGACCAGACAGGGTAGGTCACAATCTCTTCTCAGTCCTTAACACATCAGCGGTGTCTGAGGAGGACTCTTGTGCTCCAGAGATGCCTCGGAATAAAGAGGCTTTTTATTCCTGAGGAATTGTCCACAAATGGCTCTAATGTCTTCACAAACAGCAGGAGGTGGGCAAGGACTGAGCTGGTTCTCAGAGTGTCATGGAGGTTAGGGGTAGATCACCCTGGGGCATCTCCTCATTGGGTTCCTCTCTCTTTCTCTCTCCTCTCTCTTCTTTCTCTCTGATTTTAAATCACTTAACTGCTCCTGGGCTGGGCTGGGCAGAACAATTACTGACAAATGACCTAAATCAATCTTGAGGCAGCAGGAACCTCCTTCTGGGTTCATTAAATTGGCTGCAGCAGCACCTGGCAGGAGGATGCAGATCATCTCTGGGGGACAAAGGCTGTGGCCCAGGCTGGCTGCATCCGGGGGCTTTGTTCTCGGGCAGTGTTAAAGGACTGCCCCTGTGTCCAACTACTCTGACCCTCCAGGACACCTGTCTCCCTCCCTTTGGGCCTCTCTGCCCTTTTTTCTTCCTCCTCCACCTCCATCTCACTGGGTCTCTCTCTCCCCATCACACCCCGGCTCTCTCCTTCTGTCTCTGTCTCTGTCTGTCTCCTCATCTCTGTCTGGATCTTTTTGGATCACTATAGTAATTTATCTCTATCTCTTTGACCGACTTCTCCCCAAATCTGCCCCTCAATCACTGGGCACTCAGGTAGCTTGCTTTCCTAGGCCTCCTCTCCTAATTCTCTCTCATCTTCCTTCTCCTCTCCCTACTCCCAACCCCTTCCCATGTTTTCTCCTTCATCCGTCCCTCAGCAAACTGGGTACCTTGGAGCTGGGCAGACTCTAAACTGTGGGCAAGAGGAGTCTGGGACCCCACAGTGTGGTTTGTGGCCCAGTTGGGGGCACTGCTGCCCTTGTTGGACGATGTGTACATGGCTCTGCGCGTGATCCCAGGCTCAGTGGTGGCTGTGAGTTCTGTCACCTACCACAGCCCTTGTCAATAAATGTCAACATGACATACTGTGGTACAATTTGTCACACATCCCTTTTGGACACATTGCCACTGGGGCTTGTTTTAAGCTCCTCAGCCCAGCACCAGGCTAGTGGAGAAGTGATGTTGTTGGCACAAAAGAGTCACGAGCTGAGGCCTCAGGGTAGTGGTGGCCCACCTGGCAAGGCCAAGACTCAACCCAGGCAGGCATGTGGCGTGCACTCGGTGGCTGGAGGACTGCAAAGTGTCCCGGGCTTTCCGGGCTGTGGCCGTGTCAGTTACCGGGCAGTGAGGAAACACTCTGCCTTGCTGTAAGAGTCGTGTCCCCTTCTCACACAAGCTGAGGAATGAGACATGAGCCATGCCAGTTGCCAGTCACCTGGCTGGGAGACCTGACCCTCACAGGTGGCCCCAACCACAGACCTCAGACCAGCGCCACAGGACACTGGAGGGCAAGTGGCAGTGCCCAGTGGCATGTCAGGGAGTCGTCTGCAAGGTCAGTTCACAGTGGTAGAAGACCCCTCTTGCCCCAGCTACTCTGCTCTGCTCCCCAAGAAAGTCCTTTATGTAGGTTGCCTTGCAAACTGTGGGCATCAAGGGTAGCCAAGAAATACAAAATGCTAGGGAAAAAAAACAAAAACAAACCAAACCAAACCAAAACAAAAACACCCCACTGTACTGGGGCTTAGGAGATCTGACCTCTGTCTTTAGCACAGTATGTGGACACAGGTAGGTCATTACCTTATCCAAGCTTCAGTTTCCTCATTTATAAAGCACAGCATTTGATCAACCAGGGCCCTTTGGGCTGACATCAGAGATAGCAACTTGGTTGAACACTTTTGGTGGAGTGTGTGTGTCCAAATGGTGAGGGTTTTTGACGCACTTCAAACTGACCCTCCTGACCTAACCCCACCCTGACAGCCCCTCCTGCTGTCCTTGTCAAGAGTAGTGTCGCCCGAATGGCTTTGCTCATCTTTCCTTTCCTGACACATTGACACATCACTGCTCCCTCGACCTGTCTCCACGTGGCGAAGCACACGTCCGAATGCTCCCGCAAGACAGACGCCAGCCCTCAGCTCACACGCCTGGGCTTCAGCACGCTTGGCAGCAAAATCTGCAGACCTCAAGCTGCTGCTGTAACTGGAGGAGAAGTGATGAAAAAGGCATCTTTCCCAACCACAAAGGAAGTTTGCTGATAGGAGTGGGGAGGGGAGAAGTGCGTCCTCACCATCTTCAGCCTCCATTTTATGTTCAGAACCCTTTATACGCAAAAGGATGCCTCCCCTGTTGCATTTGATTCCTCTGGGTACCATTCAGTACTCACCTGGCCAGGTAAGTATTCCCATTTCACAGGCACGGGAACCGAGGACTGGATTAGAGAATAGATGTGACCACATTAGCCCATGCCGTGAGGCAATGCAGGTCTTTTATCTTCCCAGTCAGCACCCTTTCTCCTACAACACCTGGAGAGGCCCCCACTCCTGCACTGAATGTCCTATGCACAATAATCATAATAATGCATACTTATTGGATGCTTTCTGTGGATCAGGCACTATTCTGGTTTTTCTAAATATGTGTTATCTCATGTAATGCTCAAACAAAACAAAACAAAAATCACATGGTATAGATACATCCCCATTTCACACATTAAAAATCTGAAGCCCAGAAACATTAAGTATCTTGACCAAGAACTCTGCTACTAAATGGTGCAGCTGAGAACTGCATCGCCCTTGCCTCACTCAGGGGAGACAGGCATCTCCAGGCAGGTGGAATGGTTGGGGAAGGTTTCACACGCAGGGGAGCTCACAGCCAGCTCCAGGGCACCTTCTCAGAGACTCTTACTTCTCAGTGGCCTGGCCCCTGCTGGGAGGGCTTTCTCACCACATAGTCAGTCTGGTCTATTCCTGTGGACTGAGAACTCAATCCCATGCATCTGGAAGCACTTTTCTGGGCTCTGGGGCCAGAAAAGTCCATACCAGAACCTGAGCAAGCCAGACCACAATCTGCCACTGCCTAAGGCCCTGCACAGATGGGCACAACATGGAACAACAGACCCGGGGTAGCTCTCTCCTTCCCACCTTCTCCCCTCTCCTCCAATTCCTCCCTTCCTCTTAGGTAATCTGGGTGCTAAAAATAATAGTCAAACAGATGAAAACAAAGAAACAAGTGTGCAAAAAGCTGTAGGCCTGCTGGAATCTCTGCTTTCTCTTCACACACACACACACACACACACACACACACACACACACACACACACGTTGGTGGGGCAGTGGTGGACGAAACAAGCCCAGACTGGTGAATTGACCTAATTTTTTCCAAGGGCTTCAGCAGCTCCCAGAATGTGCCTGGAGTCCCTTGAGATCTGCCTCAGGGCCCAACAGGCCTGAGGGCTGGCACATCTCTGGTCAGTAGCCTCAAGGCGGCAGTCAGTGACCCATTAGAATATCCTTAGGGAGGCCAGGTGTGGTGGCTCACGCCTGTAATCCCAGCACTTTGGGAGGCCAAGGAGAACAGATCACCTGAGGTCAGTAGTTCAAGACAAGCCTGACCAACATGGTGAAACCCTGTCTCTACTAATAATACAAAAATTAGCTGGGCATGGTGGCACGTGCCTGTAATCCCAGCTACTTGGGAGACTGAGGCGGGAGAATCTCCTGAACCCGGGAGGTAGATGTTGCGGTGAGCCAAGATCACATCATTGCACACTCCAGTCTAGGCGACAATGCCAAACTCCTTCTCAAATACACACACACACACACACATACACACATATATCTCCTCAGGGGCTCCTTGTGAAGTCACTTGCAGAGCTGGTTGCCTGGGGTCCCCTCAGAAGGGCTTCAGGATCCACCTCAGGGAGGCAGAGGCAAGGCCTAGTGGGCAGGGCTGTGGACTTCCTGTTTGTGGAAGGCACAGTTGTGGTCATTGTGGACATCATAATACTTTGTGCCTATGCTACATTGTGTGATAAACAGGACTTTGCAGATGTGGTTCAGTTAAGGACCTTGAGATGGGAGACTATCCTGGACCATCCAGGTGGGTCTAACATAACCACAAGAGTCCTTATAAGGGAAAAGGGGAGGCAGGAGGGTCAGAGTCAGCGTCAGAGAGAGGTTGCTGGCTTTGAAGATGGAGGAAGAGGTCACACTCCAAGGAATGCGGGCAGCCTCTAGAAGCTGGAACAGGTAAGGAAATGCATTCTTCCCTGGAGTCTCCAGAAAGGAGTACAGACGACACTTCAACTTCAGTCTAGTGAAAGCCGTTTCAGGCTTCTGACCTCCGGAACTACAAGAGAATCCATTTGTGTTATGTTAAGCCACCAAGTCTGTGATTATTTGTTACAGCAGCAAGGGTAAACTAGAAGAGGCCTGCGGCTATCTACTTTAACCCATCGTGATCGCATAGATGATTTTAACATACCGTAAGGGTGGTGGTGCTACCAAAGACGAGGTTGGAAACCATTGCCCTGGACTGATGACACAGGACCAGAGAAAAGGGTCATGTCATCAAAGATGATTGCTTCAAATAAGAAAGAACTACCAAATTCTAACATCACCCAGTCCTTGGGGTCTATGCATCGTTTGACAGAGAGTTTCCTCCTGTGGTCTACTCTTTGATGTCAGTGGGTTAAGAAACTTCTGCCTAAAGGTGTTGTTTTTCTCTGGTGAGAAGAGGAATTAGGGGAAGTAACCTTGCTCTTCGGAGTGTGGTCTACAGTCCAGCAACATCTGCACTGCCTGGGAGCTCTTTAGGAAGACAGAATCGGGGGCACCACCCTAGATCTGCTGAATCACAGCCTGCATGTTCATGAGACCCCCCCAGGTGATTCGTGTGCAAATGAAAGTTTGAGAAATAGCTCTTTCCAGTACCATATAGGAGCAAACAACACTCCTCCTCCAGAGAGAGAAAGTATGGTCATATTAGAGTCCTGGGAGTGGGAATCAAAAGTCCCAGTTATCCCCTCACACTCTTCCTAAAGAGCCTGTGAATCAAGACAAGTTACTCCACCTCCTTGGGCCTCAGATGTCTCAGAAACTCTTGTGTACCCAAAAACAGCACAAATGAGGATAGTCACTGCAGTGAGGCTTGCCATAGCAGAAAGTAAGAAACAATCTAAAGATCCACCAATAGAAAAATGGCTTAGTAAACGAGGATGCGTACACACGGTGGGAGGGGCTGTGATCCTGATGTTAATTTTCCCTGGCTTTTAGGAAGAGCTGGACCTGTGAATGTGCAGCTGGAAACAACATTTCCCAGCCTCCCTTGCAGCCACAAGAGTAGCCAATGAGTTGTAAGCAAAGTGATGGCTGCATCTTCTGAGTCACACACTGAAAGGAAGATACTTGCCCTCCATTTCCTCTTTCCTCTTTTCCAGGGCCTGGGAAAAGCTGCCCTTTCTGAGGGTGAGGAGCTAGTTTCTGTCATGCAAATGGGGACAACACCCTAAGAGATGACAAAGTGACAAGAGAGGAGGAGCCTGGCTCTGAGATGATGCAGTGGAGTCATCAGAGCTGCCTATCCATCTGATCACTGCCTGCTCCAACACTTAGATGGAAACCACCTCCTACCTTGTGCAAGCTTCTGTAATTTGGTCTTTGTGAAAGCAGCCAAACCAACATCCAAATTAATGTTCATAACATGGGCCCATTAAAAAGAACAAAGTAGCTTTATAAGCACCTCTATGATGTGATCTCAGGATATGCCATTTGGTGAAAATGTAAAGTTGCAAAAACACTCACACACAGTATCATTCCATTTAGGTCAAAGCATGCACAAACCCCACACAGAGAGAAGCATATAGATGCCTATGTGTCCATATGCATATATGGAAAAGCAAAGAAAAAGCATGAAAAGGATCCATGCCAACTGACAGCAGTGGAAACCTCTAGAAAAGACACTAGGATTGTTTCATAGATGTTGAAGTAAGAATTGTGCATTGCATCTTTGAATCTTGCATAATGAGACTGTGGTGACCTATTTCTAAGCCCGCTTCCACCATGACATCTTTTGATGCTAAGCAAGATTTTACACCACCATCCCCTAACCACCCATCATTCCTGAAGGTACCTAGGACGTCTTGATTAACCAAATTAATCTCCATTCCATCCCACCCAAGCCTTGCTCTCCCTAGTCAATGGTAACAGCTTTCTTCACTCTCTCTATTCAACCTAATCTTCCCTTTTGTCTCTTTTCCTCTTTGTTAATCATGAGCTTGAGAAGCCTGTGATAGGCTCATCTCTGTTAGTATGAACTCAGTAATGGATGTCTCAGCTGATAGTGTTTACCTACCTGCCCTATATCTCACCTCCTTGGTGTACCTAAGCCAAGGTGTAGACCTGGCATAGAACAGGTGTACAATACATATTAAAGGAGAGAATACAAACAAACCTTGAAGGCATTATGCTATATGAAATAAGCCAGTCACAAAAGGACAAATATTATACAACAAATTCCACTTACATGAAGTGTCTAGAATAGGCAAATTCACAGATACAGAATGTAAAACAGTGGTTACCAGGGGCTGTGGGGAGAAGGGCTGGGAAGTTAGTATTAGGTTGGTACCATTACTTTAAACCTAATGCTTAATGGGTGCAGAGTTTCCATTTGGAAAGATGAGAAATTTCTGGAGCTGGATGGTGGTGATGGAATCACAGCAATGTAAACGGTTTTTTTTTTTTTTTTTTTTTTTTTGAGACGGAGTCTCGCTCTGTCGCCCAGGCTGGAGTGCAGTGGCGCGATCTCGGCTCACTGCAAGCTCTGCCTCCCGGGTTTACGCCATTCTCCTGCCTCAGCCTCCCGAGTAGCTGGGACTACAGGCGCCCGCCATCTCGCCCGGCTAATTTTTTGTATTTTTTTTAGTAGAGATGGGGTTTCACCGTGTTAGCCAGGAGGGTCTCGATCTCCTGACCTCGTGATCCACCCGTCTCGGCCTCCCAAAGTGCTGGGATTACAGGCTTGAGCCACCGCGCCTGGCCAATGTAAACGTTTTTAGTGCTGCTGAGCTATACACTTAAAACGGTTAAAATGATCAATCTTATGTACATTTTGCCACAGTTTTAAAAATCAGTCCAGGTCAGGTGTGGTGTGGTGGCTCAGGCCTGTAATCCTAGCACTTTGGGAGGCCAAGGTGGGCGGATCACTTGAGGACAGAGTTTGAGACCAGCTTGGCCAAGGTAGTGAAACTCCATTTCCACTAAAAATACAAACATTAGCCAGGTGTGGGGGCACGCACCTGTAATCCCAGCTACTTGGGAGGCTGAGGCACAAGGATGGCTTGAACTCAGGATTTGGTGATTGCAGTGAGCCAAGATGGTACCACTGCACTCCAGCCTGGGTAACAGTGAGACTCTTTCCCAAAAGAAAAAAATAATGAAAATTAAAGTCAGTCCAAAAGTCAACGAATGGAAGAGAGAAGGGAGGGAGGGCAGCAAGCCTGTGCTGGATGGTGCTCTGTGGGAGAGGGTGCTTCCTGGTACCCTTTGGGAAATTCCCAGAACACTTTACCTTCTGCCTCCAAATTCTTAGTTCCAAAAACTTCCTTCCAAGCCACACTTTACAGATAATACGCCTTTTGCAAATTGAAGGTTTGTAGCAACCGTGTGTCCCCTAAGTCTGTTGACGCCATTTTTCCAACAGCATGTGCTTGCTTCCTGATTCTGTGTCACAATTTAATAATTCTTATAATATTTCAAACTTTTCCAGTACTGTTATATCTGTTATGGTAATCTGTTTTCAGTGATCTTTGATGTTACTATTGCAATTGATTTGGAATGCCACAAACCTCACCTATGTAAGATGGTGAAGTTAATAAATGTTGTGTGTATTCTGACTGCACCACCCACCAACATTTCCCCCATCTCTCTCCCTCTCCTTGGCCTCCCTATTCTTTGAGACACAAAAATATGTAAGTTAGGCCATTTAATAACCCTACAATGCCCTCTAAGTGTTCAAGTGAAAGGAAGAGCTACACATCTCTCACTTTAAATCAAAAGTTAGAAATGATTAGGCTTGGTGAGGAAGGTATGTCAAAAGCTGAGATAGGCTGAAGGCTAAGCCTTTTGGGCTGAACAGTTAACCAAGTTGTGAATGCAAAGGAAAAGGTCTTGAAGAAAGTTAAAAGTGCTACTCCAGTGAAAGAAAGAAGATAAGAAAGCAGAACAGCCTTATTGCTAATATATGGATAGTTTGAGTGGTCTGGATAGGAGATCAAACCAGCCACAACATTCCCTTAAGCCACAGCTTAGTCCACAGCAAGGCCCTAATTCATCAATTCTATGAAGGCTGAGAGGTGAGGAAGCTGCAGAAGAAAAATTGGAAGCTAGAAGAGATAGGTGCATTAGATTTAAGAAAAGAAGCCAGTTTCATGACATAAAAGTACAAGGTGAAGCAGGAAGTACTGTTGGAGAAGCTGCCCCAAGCTATCCAGAAGATCTAGCTAAGATCATTGATGAAGGTTGCTACACTAAACAATAGCTTTGCAATGTAGATGAAACATTGGAAGACGATGCCATCTAGAAGAAGTTACAGAGGAGGAGTCAATGCCTGGCTTCCATGCTTCAAAGCACCAGCTGAGCCTCTTGATAGGGGCTAATGCAACTGGTAAATTTAAGTTGAAGCCAATGCTTATTTACCATTCCAAAAATCCTAAGGTCCTTAATAATGATGCTAAATCTACTCTGGCTGTGCTCTACCAATGAACAAAGCTTGGATGACAGCACATCTGCTTACACCATGGTTTACTGAATATTTTAAGCCCACTGTTGATAACAACTGTTCAAAAATATATATATTTTTTTCTTTAAAATATTACTGCTCATTGATAATGCACCTAGTCACCCAAGGGCTTTGATAGAGATGTACAAGATGAATGTTGTTTTCATGCCTGCTAACACAACATCCATTCTACAGCCCATAGATTAAGGAGCAATGTCAACTTCCAAGTCTTGTTACTTAAGAAATACATTTCATAAGGTTATAGCTGCCATAAATAGTGATTCCTGATGGAACTGGGCAAAGTACATTGAAAACCTTCTGGAAATGATTCACATTCTAGATACCATTAAGATCATTATTTGTGATTCATAGGAAGAAAAGTCAAAATATCAACATGAACAGGGGTTTGGAAGAAGTTGATTCCAACCCTCGTGGATGACTTTGAGGGATTCAAGTTTTTGGTGGAGTAAGTCACTATGGATATGCTGGAAAGAGCAAGAGAACCAGAATTAGAGGTGGAGCCTGGAGATGGCTCTAAACTGCTACAATCTCATGATCAAACTTAACAGATGAGGACTTGCTGCTAATGGAGGATCAAAGAAAATGGTTTCTTGGGCTGGAATCCACTCCTAGTGAAGACGCTGTGAACATTATTGAAATTACAACAAAGGATTTATTATATTACATAAACTAAGTTGATAAAACAGTGGCAGGGTTGGAGATTATTGACTTCAATTTTGAAAGAAGTTCTACTGTGGATAAAATGCTACCAAGCAGCATTGTGTGCTACACAGACAACTTTCATGAAAAAAAGGCAATCCATGCAGTAAACTTCATTATTGTCTTCTTTTAAGAAATTGCCACAGCCACCATAACCTTCAGCCACCACCACTTTCATCAGTAAACAGCCATCAACATCAAGGCAAGACCTTCTCTCCACCACCAAAAAGATTACGATTCAGTGAAGGCTCAGAAGACCATTTGCTTTTTTTAGTAATAAAGTGTTTTTAATTCAAGTATATAATTTTAGGCATAATTCTGTTGCAAATATAATAGACTACAGTATACTGTAAATACAACTTTTATATATACTGGGAAATCAAAAAAATTCTGTTATTCACTTTATTGCAATATTTGCTTGATTACAATGGTCTAGAACCACACCCATGATATCTCCATATATGCCTGTATATGGGGGAAAGAGAAAACATAATCAATTAAGTGAATAATTTATGTACAAGGATGATTTAATGCAACATTAGCTCTGTTAATGAGAAATTAGAAACAACACAAATGACTAGCAAAAGGGAAATAGTTAAATAAAGTAAGGTATGTCCATACCATGGAATATCATGCAGCATTTAGAGATGCAAAATAAAACAGCAAAATGCTCTCTACCCCTTTCATACTAGTGGAACTGATTTGATGATGACATCAGGCTCAACCACAGTCACCTGGGAAAGCAGTGCTCAAAATCACTGCCGGGCAGAGTGTCCAGGTTAGAGAGTGTTCAACAATGTTGCTCCAACATTGCAGAAAAGCAATTTAATATGTATCACAGGTCTTAGAAGTGTTTACATTTGTTTAAAAAATAATTCTCCCTCTAGAAACTATCTTAAGAAAAAAATTGAAAAGATTCTAAATGTCCAGCTCTCAGATAATGGTACAATATGGTGCATCCATACTTGGAAATACTACGAGGCCATTAAAAGTATGTCTTTGAAGAGTTTTCTTCAATACTACAGGAAAATGCTCATAATATAATGTTGAGGAAAAAAGAAATCAATACTAAAAATGACGTAGAGTACAATATCATGAAGGAAAGAGAAAACCATCCTTAATAAAATGTGAAATAAATGTGTTCAAATGTTACTAACAGCTGCCTCTGGGGAACAATATGGTTGTGGGAGTTGTGGTTACCTTCTTGATTCATTCTTGAACTTTACAAGTTTCATGCAAAGAGCACATATTATTATGATAATTATAAAAATAATAATATTTAAGCCCGGGCACAATGGCTCATGCCTGCAATCCCAGCACTTTGAGAGGCTGAGGCGGGCAGAACACCTGAGGTCAGGAGTTCGAGAGCAACCAGTCCAACATGGTGAAACCCTGTCTCTACTAAAAATACAAAAAAAAATTAGCCAAGGGTGGTGGTGCATGCCTGTAATCCCAGCTACTTGGGAAGCTGAGGTTGGAGAATTGCTTGAACCCAGGAGGTGGAGGTTGCAGTGAGTGGAAATTGTGCCATTGTACTCCAGCCTGGGCGACAAGAGCGAAACTCCATCTCAAAAATAATAAAATAATAATTAAACTGTAAAAATTAATCTCTAGGAAAAAAACAGAATTGAACATACATTAGAAAGTGAAGATAATGAGTGTAGAATTACTTCAATAAAACCAGCTGTTGGATGGCATAATGGGGGACGCAGTTCTCAGGGTAAGATGACCTTTTTAGCTGTTGTTTTTTGTTTGTGTTTTAAATGATGGGAGAGACTTGACTTGGTTCCTAGGCATTGAGGAAAGCACCAGCAGAGAGTGATTGAAAGTGCAAGACAGGAGAGCTATGGACAAACCTGACCACAGGCTTGCAAGGCCCAATAGGCCCCTCTCAGCTCACAACGAAAATGTCCAAACTGATAAAGAAATTTCACGCTGGACACTAAAAGGAGTGGCTGCATGTTTAGGTGTGGAAATCGGTCCTGGCTACAGAGTCAACAGGACTGAAATGAAAAACACAATCACGGGCTGTTCCCACTCCACCTTTGAATCACAGCAGCTCAGAGAGTCAGGAAGAAAGACAGAAAAGCATTTGGCTCCCCCCAACCATGGCATCTGGTTCAGGGCTCTGGGGCCACACAGACAAGAGTACCAGGCACCCCCTACTCTCCCTATCCCCCCTTATCCCTGTTCTCACAACTAGAATGCATCTCCCAAGACAGAGTTGCACTTGGAGTGGAAGGACGTGGTATTGCTTCAGGAGAGGACTGATAGGAAGAGGATGTGAGGACAGTTGGGGGAGGCAAAGTAGGACTCATCCCACTAGCCCTGAGTGGGAAGGGGGAAATTGGGAAGGGGCGGATCAGAGATGAAGTGATATTGTGAGAAGCCCTTGACAAATGCCCATGAGACCCTAAATTCTGAGCCAGGGTAAATTAGTAAACCAACTATGGTACATCCAAACAATGCAATGCTACTCAGCATTAAAAACAACCAGATTATTATTATTATTATTATTATTATTATTATTATTAGAGAAGGAGTCTCACTCTGTCACCTAGGCTGGAATACAGTGGTACCTCCGCTCACTGCAACCTCTGCCTCCCAGGTTCAAGCGATTCTCCTGCGTCAGTCTTCCAAGTATGTGGGATTACAGGCGCCCACCACCATGCCCAGCTAATTTCTGTATTTTTAGTAGAAACGAGGTTTCACCATGTTGGCCAGGCTGGTCTCGATCTCCTGACCTCAGGTGATCTGCCTGCCTCGGCCTCCCAAAGTGCTGGGATTACAGACGTGAGCCACAATGCCCGGCCAGGACCAAATTATTGATACATGGAACAACTTGGACAAATATCAAGACGTTACATGAAGTGAGAAAAGCTAGTCTCTAATGGCTATATACTGTATGATTCCACTTATATGACATTCTGGAAACAGCAAAACTACAAGATGGAGAAGAGATCAGTGGTTGCCAGGAGTTAGGGGTGGGGCTGAGAGATGAGGAGTAACTACATAAGGGGTTTTTGAAGGGTGATGGAACTGACTGTGGTCACAGTTACAAGAACCTATATGTGTGCTAAAATTCATAGAAATATGCACTAAAAGAAAAAAGGGGCAAGTTTAGTATACGATTATTTTTTAAATAAAATGAACAATATTTCTTTAAAAGTAACCTGGATAATAGAAAACAGATTAATGTTTGCCAGGGGTTGGTGATGGAGTTGATTGCAAAGGGTCAGCATGAGGGAATTTTGGGGGAAAGGGGTGAGAGAAATGTTCTGTATTTTGATTGTGGGGCTGATTACATAACCAAGTATTATCAAAATTCATAGAACTCTATACCAAAGAGTTCACTTTACTGTGTGTAAATTAAAAAGCAAATACGTAAATTTTTAATGCTTTAATAAAAATTTTTTAAGCCTGAGCCAGAGGCTATACATGTCAATTTATCCCTCCAGATCTAGGTTTTTATCTGTCTGTTTCTTGCAAAATGTATTTCCAAGGATGCCCTGAAGAAGAAAACGGAGCAAATGATTTAAAGTCACTAATTAAACTCAAAATAGAAGACATCTTTTGTTTGTCGTTGTGCTACAGCAATACCTACTAAACAATGACTTACCCTAGGGACAGTTTTTGAAATTACAAAATCTAAAATATGTCTTGTGAGCACTAAGGCTGAGAAAAAAACAAAGGTTCACCTTAAATTTCTCAACAGCAGCATAACCCAGAAGAAAATGGATCTGTGTTTTAAAACAGTCTTGATGGGGAAAAGGTTAAGACCACAAATTCCCTACCCAACAAATTTGTTTTTCCCCTGATAGGTCAACATAAAGACAGTTTCGGATGATACAAGTCTCAGAAAACATGTAAGCCGCATAGCTCTCCTAGAAAATAGTATCTTAAGACATGCTTCGGTCATCAGAGAGATGAATCAAAAATGAGGATTCGAGAAAGGAGATGTAACAATACGAAAGTCCTAAGGACAAACATTAAAATCAATTAAATATTGAAATACTATTATCAAATTAATGCAAAAGGAAGAAACAAATGCTTCAAAGAGAAGGTATATATGTTTTTTAAATATCAGAGAAAACTGGATTGTTGAATTCTGATAAGATTAACAGATTTTAAAAGTAAATATAAATGTAAAACTTCATGGTATGATATAAACTACTGCATTCAGCAATCTAGCAAGAGAACAATCCGCTGGTTTATTAGGATTGACCTCAGGAACATAAGAATCATTTACTATGAGACAGTCCAATGATGTAATATGGCATTTCAATGTCAATTTTTATTTTCATGTTTTGTAGAGATAAAGTCTCACTATATTGCCCAGGCTGGTCTGAAACTTCTGGGCTCAAGTGATCTGCCCGCCTTGGCCTAAAATATTTTAATTAACTTATGTATGATAACACTTATTCAATGAATTTAAACATATTCTGAATTCAAATCTCAGAAAATTTAAAAAAATGTATAAAAATATATTTCTAACATGGCAAAGAATATCTCTCTCAGCCAGGCACGGTGGCTCACACCTGTTATCCCAGCATTTTGGGAGGCCGAGGCAGGTAGATCACAAAGTCAAGAGATTGAGACCCTCTTTGCCAACATGATGAAACTCTGTCTCTACTAAAAATACAAAATTAGCCTGGTGTGGCGGCACGTGCCTGTAGTCCCAGCTGCTCGGGAGGCTGAGGCAGGAGAATCACTTGAACCCGGGAGGCAGAGGTTGCAGTGACCTGTCGCGCCACTGCACTCCAGCCAGGTGACAGAGTGAGACTCCGTCTCAAAAAAAAAAAAAAAAAAAAAAAAAAGAATATCTCTCTCAAACCAACAGCCAAATTACACCATTAAAATCAGCTCTAATAGTAATAACAACAGCCATTTGATTAATCCCTGCTAAGTGGCAGGTGTTCAATAGGTACTATAGAGATTTTATTTAACCCTACAGCAGTGCAACGAAGCCAATGCATTTGACAGATGAGGAAACTGAGACCGATAAGGATCATGGGACAACAATCACAGATCTTTGTAAAGAGCCTGATATGAGTGGAGGGTGTACTCAGCTCCTAAAAGGACCTCTAATTGACCTCCTACTGTGTGCCAGTCACAGGCATTCCGGGAAGACAGCAGCAGCAACCAAGACAATAGGAGCCAAGCTGGAGTGCCAGAGGGGCCATCCATGGAGAGTGTTCAGCACCCAGGGAGGACTGTGTACCCAGGAGGCACCAGAGGCGCCATGCATGGAGAGTGTTCAGCACCCAGGGAAGACTGTGTACCCAGGAGGCTTTTGGGAGCCAACAGGGGTTTCTGAGGTGGGAGTGGTGGTCAGAGTAGTTAAACAGTGGACAACATTAACAATATTTTAAAATCTCTAGTTAAATGGTAAAACGTTGTCGGGGGTGAGAATGACAGGCTCGGAGGGGCAAGTATATCAGTAAAGGTTGGTACAGTCAGGGGAGGGCACCCAGAACAAGTGGGACAGGAACTCAAGACTGGAAGGGAGACCCAGGTGGGGAGGTAGAGAGGCCAGCATCGCAGCAGTTCTCTGCAGTTCATAAACCTGAAAAGTAGAAGGAAGTGGACGGGCCATCTGTAGAGAGTGGTGCTGCCTTCATATATAGGTTGGGGCAAATGTAATTGTGGTTTTTGCCATTAAAAGTCATGGCAAATACTTTAGCACCAACCTAATACAACACTCTATAGATTTTTTTTTTTAATGTGGCAACAAATACAGAGCAGTGTCTTAAATTGAACCATGTGAAATCGCCATTTGGTAGGTTATAAAGCACTCACATGTCAGCATTTGCAAATTGTTCAATCTAACAGATAGTATGATTTCTTTCTTGTTTTATTTTCTAATTTTTATATTTTAGAGACAGGATCTTGCTATGTTGCTCAGGCTAGTCTTGAAATCCTGGCCTCAAGCAGTCCTCCTGCCTCAGTCTCGCAAGTAGCTGGGATTACAGGCTCATTCTTGTTTTCAAAAAAGGAAAAGGCAATTGTGCATATTCATAGGCATCTATGCGATAATAGCAGGAAAAGACTGGAGTGGGGATGGAATGGGGGTGAGCTGAGGAGGTAAATTTATTTTCATTTGAACAATACCCTTCTATATGGAAGAAAGGAAGAAAGAAACCAGCAGGCCTGGGAAGATGCGTTTGATCCGTCTCTTCCCAGGTAACTCTGATGATCAGCCAGGTATGGGAATCAAATCTCTGGCCTCAAGGTTCCATAATCCTCTGGCTCTAACATTATTCCATGTCAGTTGTCTTCATCTTTCCCTCTTTAACCAACTTTATCTCCAACCGAATAAGATATCCAAGTCCATATGACAGAAAAGTCTTAAAAATCCTTCTAGCACCCAATCCTCCCAGCAAGGAAGGACTGAAACCAGGGCAAAAAAAAAAAAAAAAAAAAAAACACATATATTTTAATGTTCAAATGCTTCAAATAGATTAAGCATTTGGCTTTACTTGGATTATTATTTTTTCTACGAATATAAACCATTTTGCATTTTGGAATCCTTCTGCAAACAGAGCAGTTTGTCTTTGTGTTTGCTCATTTAAAAACAAATATTTGCCTGCCAAGCAAATACTGTCTCTTAGGATGTGCTATTAATAGGATAATTAGGCAGCCGGTAATGAAAAGGATTGCTGGTAATTATGGCAAGATTTGTTTTGGCATTTGAAGGCAGCGATGGAGGCTGGAGTGCTAAAATCTACCTTAGAGTTAATTAGTACAATTAGAACACACCTGAAAAAATAGCCCAGCTAATGAACACTTCACTTTACTTTTAAAGTGACAGCACTCAGAGCTTCCCAGGCTGCTTGGGCAGTCCCAGCCCTAGCATTTCTAATGTGACAGAGAGTCACGAACGAAACAACTTGAATTCGTCTAACTTTCATTTTCAAAAGCACTCGTTCTCTGTAAGCGCTTTCCTCTTTCCTCTCCACACCACCCCTACCCATCTCACCAGTTTGAAAGCAATTTCTCCTGTATGTTCTCCTTGGAACCTCATGACAAGCCTTCGAGATGGATAAGCAAGGTTTAGTTCTTTTCCTATTTTTCAGATAAGAAAATTGAGGAGGACCAGAGATGCCCAGGGGTTGCCCAAGGGCACAGATGAAGAGGTCATAGATGAGGTCAGCAGTCACAACCTAGGCCTTGGGAAAGTTGGAGAATGATTCAGAGAAAAGCAACTTTCTGATTCGTGTAGGGGTCCCTGTGTCTGCAAGAAATGCTGGGCTTGCCGAGTCACTCCATAAAGTGGGTCTTCAGGGCCCACCAACCTGTGGTCCTGCTTGACCTCATTGGTGGTAACATGACCTAAGCCTGAAATAACAAAAATCATCCAGCTTGGAAAACATTCTCAAACTTAGCCTTTTTTCTCTCTTTTCTGTTGGCCATCTCCTTTCTGTGGCTCATCCTCACGAAGGTTTTCCACTGTGAGCGGGCACTGGCAGGGCATGCTGGGCATTGATGGACCAAAGCAGACGTGTGACATTCCTGCCGGTATGCATATGGCAGCATGAGTGCTTGGGGGGATGTGTGTGTTAGCATACATGGGGACTTGAGTAGGAGGTACACACACACACACACACACACACACATACACACACACACCAGAGGGAAGACATTAGAGGAATGAAGAGAGGGAGGAAAAAGGCAGTCAATCTAAGGGAAGCTCTGCAGTGTAAGGCAGGCCATTCAATCTTTCAATTCTTAGTTTCCTCATTTTACAAACGGGGATAGAATTGGTATATCCACGTCGTAGGTTTGTCATTAAGGATACAGTGAGACAAAGTCCACAGCATGCCTGGCCCATCCTCATCCCTATTCCTATCACCACAATTTATTATTATTATTATTATTATTATTATTATTATTATTGTTGTTGTTGTTGTCATCCTTATGGATATTGTTATAAAATGTGTTTTCCCCCTGACCCTTTGTATGGCCAACACTTGAGTTATCCTCCTTCAGACCAGTTCCCTTATTCCTGCCCCAGGGTTCTTTTCAAGGCACCACCCTGCTCACATCTGCACCAAGAAACTCCCTCCGCCTCCATGACTCCAAACTCCATGTTTTACAGTTTGGAGGTGCCATTGGGGCCCTTGGAAATCACAGAATGTGCCCCTTTGTGATAATATATCCAACGTAAGAGAGTGAGTGTGTGTGTGTGTGTGTGTGTGTGTGTGTGTGTGTAGGTTGGTGGGACAATGAGGAAAGGAGGTCTGAAAAATCCGGGGAGACCACACCCCTCCTGGATGCATGAACCCTGTTCTCTATAGAAGGCAAATACTAATACACAAGTCAGAAGAAAGCAGGAGACTCAGGCCTGAGATTATTGACTATCTCTTCCTGCACTGAACCTTCGAAAACCTTTGTCCTCAATTGCAAACAACAATAATAGTCACCAATGCACCAGATGCCATGCTATGCACTTTCAAACATGACATTTAATCTCCACAGTAACCCCAGGAGGCAGGTCTCATCATCTTATTAAGAATGAGGAAATTGGGGCCCAGAGAGGTTAGGTAACATATTCTAGGCCACACATCCAGGATCAAAGCTGACCTGACTGGCCCTGGGCTCAGATTCTTTCCATTGTCCATGGCTCAAAATCTCCAGCTGAGAACTCAGGGACTTGGGGCCATGACAGGCACATTATTGGAAACTGTTAAACCTCTCGATCACCCAATGACCATTAACATTAGGAATCACAGGAACAGAACTTGCATTTGTGAACTGAACTCAAAGAAGAAAACCTCTCACATAAAAACTGAAACCTATGTCCCCCACAGTAGCTGGATTTGCACTGATTAATTAGAAAATTGCATTTATATAACCCTTTAATCTGTATTTATGTGTTGCTAAGGATGCAGCGAGCTGGACAGGGAATTACATCCAGATTAGCCTTGATCCATAAGCAGCCTGGATTGGAGCTGCTTTCTGTGCTGAAAGGAGAGAATCAAAAGGATTTGGGGCAGGGATCCTCAATGAAGTGAAGACTCACTCTCTCTCTCTCCTTCCTTGGACTCAAGGAGTCTGAGGCTTTCCAGGGCTACCTGAGGAATCCTGCCTGGTCTGCTTGGTCAAAATAAGGGGTAAGATTACCCAAAGAGCTAATTTCCAGCTGAGTGTGGCACTTGGTTTCCTAAACAAAATTGGTTTTATTCTCCTCAACATGTGTTCGGCAAGATTAAGATCCATCAACTGCACAGCTTAATATGAGCTACACTGGAAGCAGCCCGTGTTCTCCTGGAGTAGGGGTAGGAAAGAGGGAGGGGGCAGAGCCTGAAATCCTGTTTATTGAATCAGAAAGACCATTAATGGATAGAGGGTATTGGAGTAGGGATGGCAATGCTTTATGATATTTCAGGGAAAGAGATTTGATCACACACACACACACAGCACACACAATGGCTTAAAGTATTTCCGTTTTCATTGTCTTTTTTTTCTTTTTCTTTTTAAGTTGGATTAACAGATAAGCATGGGTGGGGAGATGTGGCTGGGGGTGTCAGTTCCATTCTTCAGCATGAAAGGCAGTTTGACTCTGGAGCCATGTGGGTGTGAGACTCAATGAACAATGCTCGGTCCAGGCTGCCAGGTGGGCCAAGTGGGGCCAAGTTGAGCCTGGAGGTGAAGGAGGGGGAGAGACAACATGGCTGGAGTTTGACTCAGGGCAGGGAGACGCTTGCTATTCCCATCATTGTCAGGAAGTTCAATTTCATTGAGTCTAGTATGGCTGAACGTTGTTGACCTTGGCCAGTCTGTTGCCCTACCTGGCCTCTCCTACATCAGTTATAATGGAGTAGACTGAATGACTGATGAAGCTTTTTCCAGCTCTAATATTCTGCTTTTATGATCATCTCTATGGATGTCAGAGCCAATCAAAACAGCATTTTCCACACCTCTCTAATACTACCTAGCAGTGGTACAGAATTGTGGCTTAAAATGTGGGTTCCACAGTCAGCCTGCTGGAGTGAGATCCATCCTGGCTGTACTGCTTACGGGTCCTACGGCCTTGGACAAGCCCTTTAACCTTTCTTTGCTTTGTTGTCCTCATCTGTAACGTTGCAGTGAGAGTGACAGCACCTATATGACAGAGCTGATGTGAGAACTAGATGAGTGAATATGTGCAAAGCTGCTAGAACAGTCCCTGAAGACCAGCAGGTATTTCATAATGGTAAGTCGAATTATATTCACCCTTCGTCCTGCAAACCACAGCACCCTCGCCACCGGGTATGACTCATCTGGGCCTCAGAACACATACCTTGGACAGCTCCTGCGTTGTCCTTCAACCTGACATGTGTATGGACCGTGCTCCTGGAGCACACAGCCGGCTCTCACAAAGGAGGTGAGTGAGCCATTGGCAACCTCTGTTTCATAAGCTGCATCTCAGTTTCTATCGTGGGATAGATAGACCTCACTCCCTCTGGTCTAGTCCTAGATGTAAACAAAAACCAAATGTCTTCCCACACTCAGCATTCTTGATCGCATTCGTACTCTCCCTTACTTTGGATATTTTGCCAAGAAAGTGCACATTCTCTTATTTCCAAGGGGCCCAATGGCACCTCCAAATTGTAAAACAACCCGCGCTTTCATGGAAGCAGAGTGTCTTGCGGCAGATGTGAGCAGGGCGGTGCTTTGGAAAGAGACCCAGGGCAGGGGCAAGGAACGGGTCTCTGCTCCACCTGACTTTCCGTACTGGGCCTCCCTGCCCCCATCTGTGAAATCAGGGCATGACATTCAATTGCTGTGTCCCTCCGTGTGTTCAGGGGGACACTGGTCCCAAAACACTGTCAGAGGAAAAAAATGGCCCAAAACATTGGGGAAATGTGGCTGCTATATCCCCCTAACTGATAACAAGCAACATATTGAAGGCTCTGAGAGGCCCTGCAGTTTAAAAACAAAATTACTGAGTTTCACGTTAGCCTGGGGTTTCTAGGAGTGTCTACCAGTAGAGTCCTCCCTTCCTGTAACCTCTCATTGGCCTCCTTTGGAATTGGATGGCAATCTCTCATCACTTCCAGTTCCAACAGACTGTGTCTCCTCCCCCAGGAAACAATAAATAAACTTGTAAGATTCCGTCATCCCAAGAAGAAGTAGTTCAGTGTCCTCATTTCTTGGCCTGCAGGAGAAAGAAGAGAAGAGAAAACCAGAACCATGTGGCCAGCTTTACACACAGTCAGAAAAGGAACCCGTGACCCCCCGACCCAGGGCAGCAGGGACAGAGGTGAAAGACTGTCTAAAGAAGATTCAGGAAGCCCAGCATGAGCCGCCTGACATAAATAAATAAATCAGGAGGCCACCCTGCAAAGCAGGTTGTATTGCATTATTTGAGCAAGGCTGCTAGACATCTGGACGTTTCTGTTAGCCCCCATCCCTCCTGTTGCCATAAATTTAAGCTAATCCTGTGGGGCCCAGGATCATAAGAATAATCCTCACATCTGTGTGGGCTTTTCAGCTTTCAAAAGCTCATTCACAGAATTATCTCATTAGTTCCACTCAATGCCTATGGGAGGGACTCAGGGATGATCATCACCATTTGGCAGATAAATGCTAAAACCCAGAGAAGGAAAGTGACTTTCTCAAGGTCACACAGGAAGGCGGTGGAGAATTAAGATAAATGCACCAGGTCTCCTGATCCCCAGCCCAGGACCCTCCCATAAGAATACTACTGCCTTACAAAGATAGCCCTGAGACCCAGACACCTATCCCACAGCCACCCAGGGCTATATCTGGTCCCAGAGAAATCACTTGTTCACTCTCTTACTGCTGTATGAGAATGGAACATTGTCAGGAAGTGGTAGTGGAAAGACCATAGTCTTCACAGTTGAATTGTCCAGGTTCAAATCCCATCTTCTTGGTCATCAAACCTGACCATGTGGTGAAGGCCTGAGGTCCCTGAAGTTGCTCCTCACCCCGAAAGGTGGGAATGATAATTTTGTAGTGAGTGTCACTTGCTTTATCTGCTCTCCATCTTACCTTCTGACAATGACTCCCCACCTTCTGAGAACTGTTCCTCCTCCAACTCCAACCAGGTGACTCTGAATGAAGCTTCCCACCACAGCATCCCTACCTGCCTGGCTATAGGAGCAGGCATGTGGCCCCAGCCAGGCCAGTCAGAGGCCTTCCCTGAGATTTCTCTCAAAATGAAATAGAGAGCCCCTTCCTTTCTAGGGGTGAAGCTGAGGAGCTGTGACTCCAGCCTCATGGAGAAAGGTGGCCTGAGATATCAAAGCTGGTGTGCAGAGAAAAGCAGAAGAGAGATGAGGAGAGCGTCCTGGAGGCATCCAAGGCCTAGGATGCAATCAGCCCTGGGGCCCTGATGCCCCTGCCCTGTCCATGGGTAGGTAACATGAGCCTGTGAATCATCTGGGTAGCCCCTTCTGAGTGCCTTCCTGAGTATCCAGGCTGTCCTTAATGTGTAGCAAATAGGAATGATCACCCCTGCCACTCACTTTGAGGGGCCCCACCAGCACAAATGGCAGGAAAGCAGGCAGTGGTCCAGGAGACCCCTTAAATAGGCTCCATATGACAAACAAAGACCCAGGTCTCCCCAGCTTTCCGAGACTCCTGGAAATTCAGAGCTTATAGGGGTTTAACGACTGGAGTCCAGGCGGGTGAATCACTTGAGGTCAGGAGTTCGAGACCAGCCTGGGCAACATGGTGAAACCCCGTCTCACTTGAACATAAGGGTGAGAGAGTCCATTTCATGTTCCCGAATGTTGAACCATAAGAGAACTTACCTAGTTAGAAAGTCTCAGGCAGTAGAATCCCTGGTCCAGGCTCTTGGTCTGGGGGCTGTTTGGGCTGCCTTTCCCTATCTTAGAAGACAAAAAGGAAGAAGATGCTAGTGGGTGCCCTGGACAATGGGAATGCACCTGGATTCTCTGCTGTTCTCAAAAAGGGTTATGAAGATCAAGCCCGGTTATATACTATGTAGGCATAAAAGGACCTGTCAAACTCTAAATACTGTCCAAAATCAAGACATTATTGTTATTATGAAATTATGAGCTCCAGACTCCCTTGACACAAAGCCTGACTTTCTCCAGGGAAATAATGGAAAGCCAGGGTGTGTGCAGGAATTGGAGGAGAGGTAGTTAGAAAACTGAGCCAAAATCATTTCCCAGTGAATCTTGGCCAGGCAGTCAGCAACTGAGCCCCCTGCCTCCCGGAACCACCCCTCTGCATGCTCCTTCACAATGCCTGTCATCACATAGTATGTGGGAGAAACAGCTGGGGATCCGGCTCTGGAACAGGAGGGAATGTGGCATTTCGTCTTCCTCATAGGGTGGCCAGCCGTCCTGTTTGTCTGGGAGTGAGGGCTTCCTGAGCTAATAGGTGCCTGGCGAGACTCACTAGCACCATGTCAAGGGCATCTTCCTCTACACATCTGTCTTATACTGTACCCCCAAGCTACTGTTCTCATTGTTATCCCAGGGCCTGTCACATCCATAGCTCGACTCAAATAGGGCCTCATCCTGTGCCTCTGTCCATGGTTCTGAACCGTTCTTTATGCACTGGGGTAAGGCTAATTCTCCTAATGTGAGATACTCGTTGGTTCATGGAGGTATTCATTCAACAAATATCTTTACAATTTAGCTTTGCCTATATAACAAACCACCCCAAAATATAGTGGCTTAAAGTTTTTTTTAATTATCAATTCTTATAATTATATGGGTCACCTGGACCATTTTGGTCTGGACAAATCCTGCTGATCTGTAGTCAGCTGGTGGTTTGGCTGGGGCTGGGTGATCTAGGATGGCCTCACACATATGTCTGGTAATTGATAATCTGTTGGCTGGGGCACCTCAATCATCCTTCATACAGTCTTTCCATCACATTAGCTCAAGCTAATTTGAATAGTGGACACAGGGTCCACCATTGGAGCTTGCAATAGAAGGCAAGCTCCAATACTCAAGTTCCTTTGATAAGTCTGCATCATATTTTCTACCCTTCTGTTGTCCAAAGCAAACTGCATGGATAAGCCTAGAGTCAGTGTTGGAGGCACTGGGCACAGGTAGGAGAATGATTGTAGACATTTTTATAACAGTTTACCACTTCTCCAAATCTCCTGCATCCCCAAAGCACTATAATGCTGCAAATAATGGGATGACCCTCTGGTGAACCTGCAGAGAAATAACTTTACCCACAGAGCTGTTTTAAACTCAGAGTCCACTTGGCCTCTGCCAAAATCACTTTCATAATTGTATCAGGAGCAGTTGAAAGTCTTTTCGAACCCTCCTTCACAACATTCAGAGGCATACTTCGAGATCTTGCTGAACCACAAAACTAATTGTTTTGCTTCTAAATGAACAAAATCCCTCCTGAATTGTAAGCCTTTTTGACAATCTTCAGCAATAATTTTTTGAGTTGTGCATGACTGGGCAATAAACTTCTAGTTACCTTCCTGAGTGAAGGCAGAAGAGCTCCAGAGTACAGTAGAATTCCTGAGTCCCCAACTTCTCTGAAGGGAGAAGATTTTAGAGAGCATCTCCTAGGGTCCAGACCCTTACATAAATTTTCCATTAATACTCACAACACTCCTTGAGAGTATTGTTGTCTTTGTTTTATGGAGAAAGAAGCTGAGGCTGGGGAGATTAAGTATCTTGGTCAAAGTCATAGAGATGGCAAGTTGCATGGCAAGAATTCAGACTCAAGCATTTGGACCTCAAAGTCAGAGCTCTTTCCACTACACCTCATCATGTCAGAGCTGCAGAGCATTTAGACTTGGGTGTGGGGCACAGGGTTTTGATCCTAGCTCTGCCCCCATTTCTGTAGCACCTCGAGACACTCACTTGTTCTCTCTAAGCTTCTATTGTCTCATATGCAATAGGAACATTACCTGCACCTAATCCAGGCTCAATGAAGGTGAATGCAAACATGCTTCTCCCTGAGCTATAGAGAGGACAGACAACTGGTATTTTGGGAGGGTGATTTTGACAGCATCTTTCAAAATTTTAATGTATATGTTCTTTCATCTGGTGGTTCTACTTCTAGGAATTCATGTTGAAGCAACATATTCACATGTGAGTAAGAATGCATGTAAAAAGATGTTTATTTCAGCATTGTTTATAATAGCAAAAAAATGGAAATCATATAAAGGCCCAAACAAATTATGTATATCCATGATACAAAATGCTATTTATCATTGAAAAGGATCTACTGATGCAAAAATGTCCAAGATATATTACTTTAAAATAATAAAGTAAATTTCTATACCATGGCACAGGAAGATCACAGGAACATATCTTAAGTGAAAAAAAATAAATTTTAAGATGATCAATAAATGTACATATGCTTATTTATGTTTATACATAGAGAAAAAAATCATTTCTAAGGAAACACACCAAACTATTCACAATGGCTTTCTCTATCAGTAATAAGAAGATGATGACTTCATTTTTTGATTGTTTATATTTACTTTCTATATTGTTGAAAATGTTCACAAGTATGTATTCCATTTGCAATGCAAAGAAAGAGCAGAATTCTAGTGCTGGAAGAAACTTTGAAGATCACCACGGCCCAGAGAGAGAAGCCAATTTCTCGCTGTCATGCAGCCAGTCATTGGCTCTCAGGCTGAAACCCTCTTGATGCCCAGTCCAGACCGCCTTCAGCACCAGGGCAAGCTCTTCGGAAATCACAGAAGCCACAGAAGGTTGAGGAATTGATGATATAACACAAAGGAAACTGCCCCCATCAGAGAGCAGAGACCAGCATGTGGGCCTGGCTCGGCCACTTTCCTGCTGGCCTGGGCTTGAAGCAGGGGTGAGGCCTTTCCCAGCCCTTGTAATACCCAAAGGAATGCCACCCTGAGGTCTCAGATCAGGCCTCTGCTCAGCAGATGACCATCATGCTCCCCAGCAAGTCCCCTTCACTGCCCTCAGCCCCTGCCTTTACTCTCCTCCTTGAGTGCCTGGGACACAGCAGACGCACAATACAGGCAGCCTTAAATTCTACCAGGGAGGCCAGGAATGGCTGGGAGGCCTGTCCTCATGACCTGTCAGAAGCTGGATTGGAAGAGAGGACTTCTGGGCTCTGCAACTGATGCCACAGGGGCATGACTTTGCATTACCTGGAGCCAGTTTTTCCCTCCAGAAAATGGGCATAAGGGTGACCCATTCAAGCCACCAAAAATAACGTACCACTTACAAAGCCAACCTCTCTAACTGTCCTGGGCTCACGTGACATTTTGTCAAGAGCCCACCATGTCCTCAGTGTGTGTGGGTCCCTGAGGGGCAATCTCACTCCTCTCCCCTTCCAGTCACCCCGCACTGTCTCCTCCTAGAGCTGTGACCACCTGGGAAAACAGGACATGAACACATGAAGCCATGGTGAGTCAGCAGATGGCGTGTCGTTCTGTCTGAGCATGGCAGGAGGTCAGAGAAGGGAAAGCCCCGAAGATGCCAGAATACAGAGCCCTGGCCTCTACCTCCCAGCAAGAGCCGGACCCAGCCTGCAAGCATGACCAGCATGATTTCTGATGAAGCTCCCAACAGCAGTGGCTTTCCAGGTTCAGGTATTTGCATTAAGGAAGAGGTGGGGAGGTATGTGAAGCAGTGAACAGAGATGCCAAAAGTTCTAAGTGTATAAAGTAAATATAAAGTAAATGTATATTTGGGAGAAAAGGTGAAATAGCTCTCTGAGTTTTCCTCTGATGTGAAGCCTTTGCTTGAATTTTTAGACATGGTCTTTGTGTTTCATGTCACATGTTCTCAGGAGGACTTGCTGCTGTGTTTCTGTAGACATTCTTGCCCTACCCCGACAATAGGGAGCTGGACACCCCATGTGCCCTTGTTACACCAACTGGGGTCTGTGGACCAGCAGAATAGCCATCTCCTGGGACCTTGTCAGAAACAGAGACTCTCAGGCCCCACCCGGACCTACTGAATTCGAATTTGCATTTTTGCAAGGTCTCCAGGTGTTTCCGGTACACAGTCATGCTTGAGAAGCCGCCTGGCTCCAGGATGCAGGTTTCCCCTGGGGGTGTGCACTCGTGCAACAGTGGGCATGTACCCTGACTTTAGGTGGTACAAGAGTGAACATTTACTATTTTCATGGGTTTTAACTTTAATGCCCATTTATAGTAAATGGTGCATCATGTACAGAAATGGTAAGTTGACATAAATGGTATGTTTTAAAAGTGAGTCAATTTAAAGAAAATATTCACTGACTAATAGTCTGGAGTTCTGAGAAATGACACCTTAAAAGGTGGGACAAGAATGACTATTTCCAGAAGTGATGATCCAGTTTAGGCTCCTCAAGGAGGTGGGAATGAAGGGGCTGCTGCAGAGAGATGGGGGCTTGTCCAAGGCCAACAGTGGGATTGTGGTGACAGAAACAGACTGGAACTCAGCCCCATCCAGGTCCACAGTGCCCCTTCCTCCCTCTGCCCTGGTTGCATCGCTCAGCCTGAGGTTGGATCTGCAGCCACGGTGACGTCAGGAACTGGGACATCTGCAGGTGACACCATACACATCCACAGTGTGCATGGCTGTTACTACAAACAAAGGGAATGTGTGGTCAGTGGAGCCCAAGGCTGAGCCATTTGGAGATGAACTGTCTCCCCTCCACCCAGGAACTACGGGGCACCCAACTCTTCATTCATGAACAAACATTGTAAGCTGCTCTGTGTAGGCTGAGAAGTCGAATGTTTTTTAGGCTTTTCTAGGCATTGGTGAGGTTTTGCAAATAGGAAATCTGAAGTTAGAAAGGAATTGGTCATTTATCTTCCCAGCCATCTCATGGACTTTGCTCCAATCTCTCAGATGGAGTCATTCACACACACACACACCCCCAACTTCACGATAAAGTTTTCTCAGCTGTGTTTGTACTCCCTGTGGTTTAGGGCTGTCAGTGTCTGTTTTTTCACTTCTTCTACAGCACAGAATCAAGTGGTAAATTCTCTAGTCTCCTGTCCCCTTCCCATTGTCTTGTGCGTAGCTCCTTATCCTGGCATTTGAGGCTGCCATGGTTATGGCCTCAGTCTAACTTTCCAGGCTGTTTCCCATTGGTACCCTCTGCACACCACGTTCCAACCAAAATATGCCATGAACCACATGTTAAGTTCAAGACCAGCCTGGGCAACAGGACAAGACCCAGTCTCTATTAAAAAATAAAAATAAAAAAAGAGTAAACCACATGTGGTCAAACCACGCCCACGCTCTGCAACCTTCACACCTAGCTTTCCACAAAAGTTGTGCCTTTGCCTAGAATTCCCCTCTACCTTTGCAATTTTTCTCCCTTAGAGCCCTTCTTAAATGCCCTCTCCTCCATGAAGCCTCTGAATTGTCCCCAAGCCCTTGAAACTGCCATAGCCCTCTATTGCTACCTTGTGACCTTTAGAACAGGCCTTGAGTTTCAGCCCCCACGGCTGTGGGACAGTGTTCCCTTATCTCTGTGTTCCAGGCTGCCCGGCCCAGGACCTGACTCATGGAAATCCCACCAGGTAAAAGACTTTGGCCCTAGGTAAGTCCTGAGTTTGATTCCCAGCTCTGTTGGGACTACTAGTCAGGGATGATGCTGGGTAAATTACCTAACCTATTTACTCAGCTATAAAATAGAAATATGAATCACGCCTTCACAGGGAAGGCATGATAGTAAAATGAGGCAGCGTGTACTATATGCTTAACATTCTGCCTGGCACCTATTAAGTGTTTAATATATCATAGCTCTTATTAGTGTTATGGATAATAATAAAAGCAAACATTAAATGGACTGAAAGATAAAGCCATAAAATCTAGAACTGGACGGCCTCTGCAGGTGTCTGGGCCACTGGCCCATTCTGCCCACCTGCCCACAGGCCCCTTTGCCCTGCTGTGCCTCCCTCATATTCTGACCCCAAAGTGGTTCCTCCTGGCTGCTCCCTGCAACCAGACCTGCCAGAAACCCTCTCCTTTTCCTTTACCCTGTGTCCCCAGTAAAGATCACAGGCATTTTAAGGGTCTGCAGTCTTCTTTGGGTTAAGAAGCAATGATCTGGTGCTAGCTCTCATTTTATGGGGAAGGAACCTGACCTGGAGGGAAGGAGGTGTTTACAATGGAGGAGGTGCTCACCAGGGAGGGGGTGCTCACCAGGGAGGGGATGCTCACCAGGGAGGAGGTGCTCACCAGGGAGAGGGTGCTCACCAAGGCGAGGATGGTGCTCACAGGGAGGGGTCTCTCAGGGAGGGAGATGCTACCCCAGGGAGGGGTTGCTGACCAGGGAGGGGGTGCTTGCCAAGGAGGAGGTGCTCCACAGGGAGGAGGTGCTCACCAGGAAGGGAGTGCTCACCAGGGAGGAGGTGGTCCACAGGGAGGGGGTGCTCACCGGGGAGGGGGTGGTCCCCAGGCAGGGGTGCTCACCAGTGAGGGGTGGTCCCCAGGGAGGGGTGCTCACCAGTGAGGGGTGGTCCCCAGGGAGGGGGTGGTCCCTAGGGAGGGGGTGCTTACCAGGGAGAAGGTGGTCCCCAGGGAGGAGGTGGTCCCCAGGGAGGGGGTGCTCACCAGGAAGGAGGTGCTTGCTAGGGAGGAGGTGCTCCCTAGGGAGGAGTCCTCGCTACCCCAGAGCCACAGCACAGACCAGCAGGGTTCTGCATTTTCCAGAGTGGCATTTCCCCTTCTAGGTCTGGCACAGATATAGCTGCTGAGAGGGTGCCTCACTTACTTCTCTGTTTTCAAACAACAATGACCCTTTCCTCATCCATATCTTTCTTAACAAATGTACTTGTCTGAGAGAAGCATAACTTCCAAGTCTTCCTTCCCTGAATTGGGAGGAGATTCAGGGAGAGCAAACTTTCCAAGGACCAGCCCCAGGGGCGACCCTGAACTAGAATTCTCAGCAGGCAGTCAGCCCCTTCCTTTCCAGGAAGCAGTCAGCTTCCTTCCTTTCCCTGAGCCCTGCTCAGAGCTATGTTCATAGGAGCTCCTCTGGGAATGAGCAGGGCACTTCCCCTCCTAGGTGTTGGGGTGACCTCACAGATGGGAGGGAGAGGGTTGGAGGCAGCCAAGACACTGGACAAGTGTGTCAGGCTGGAGTCAGCCCTGAGGAGCAGAGGCAGGGTGGGACACCCTGAGCCAGACACCAGGGACAAAAGAGGAACTGATGTGAGCCAGCCTCCTCTGAAAGCGAGGAAGCAGGGGGACAGGTCAGTTGACAGCTATAGGAAGACAGTAGATGGTCGGATTTTTCACGAGCTTGCAGTGAGCACCAGCTCCTCTAACCCTTGGAGCACCCCTAGGAGGGAGACTGTCATATCATCCCCACTCCACTATTGCAGTCAAGGCAAGACACTGGTTCCATTTCAAATACCACTCAGCTCCACTTGGGAAAGACAAATACTAAGTCTGAAAAAACGAAAAGCTGCCCAGTGTTTGGTTGAGAGTGGGACAGGAGATGGGGTTTGGGGACCAGGAATGTCTGCACAAGTCCAGCCTGAAATGCTTACCCCTAGAGTCACTCCTTTGGGTTAATGTGACCCAAGGATAATTCAAGGAGGTAAATGGGAGAGGGAAAGCAAGCTCTTCTAGTTGCTTACCAGGAAAGTGATGACCAGATAAGCTGCCTGCCCTTCCCCAGCAGAGCTCTGGGACCCCCAGTTTAGGTCCGGGAACAAAAGGCAGGGTCTGGCTCAACAGAGTAGAGACTTCAAGAAAAACCTAGAGAGGATTCCCAACAGGGAGGACCTGGGTGGGTTTTTTGGTAAGCCAGTCAACCGTCTGGCTTTTTTAACATACCAAGGAATGCCCTTTATGAGCTTAGGATCAGTAGACAGAGTGAAGGTTAGAGCTGTCAGTTTACACGGTCTCCACAAGCTTTCACTGTGTATTGTACTATTTCAGCAGTACCACAATACAGGCAAAAGTTAATAAAGAAGCCAGATTTTAAGGGCAACCTTTTCCTCTGCTATGGCAGGCTGCATTTGAAGAAGTCTTGATCTTAGTATAGTAGACTGACTGCTTGAATGGCCCTGACAGTTTGCACACATCCACCCCATATCCGCAGCCATTGCCCCAGGACTTTGCAGTTCCTCTCACTAAAAGGGGGGAGACTACTTTCCCACCCTTAAGTCTGGATTAGGCCAATATAATGTTGCAGAAGTGACATGACAGTGAGTCATTTTCCAGTCCAAGCTTCAGGGACTTGTGCCTTTGTAACCGGCATGAGAAGCTGCCCAAGGTAGGCTGCTGAGGATGAGGAGCAGAATCCACTTGCCCCACTGCCCAGGTGGGGCCACATTAGCTCAGCTGACAGCCAGTCAACCCCAGGTGTGTTCAAGAACCCAGCCTAGAGGAGGAAAGCTGCTGGCCTACCTGCAGCTGAGCCCGCTCATGCAAGCCATAGGCAGTTATTATGTGCCTTTGAGGTCGTGTGGTTGTTTGGAATGCAGCATCATGGTGGCAATAGGTAACATACGGTTAGTCCACTTATTTTCATCTGATAGTTGACCATGAGTAGTTGTGTCCCTGACTCTCTTCCATCCCAAGTACGGATTTCTAAGAAAATGTAGCCAAAAAGTACTTGGAGAGAAAAAGCTATTTGTTGGCTTCTGAATTTTAAATTAAGGCTAAGATACATTTTCCCCATTCAGAGAAAATACATGACCTAAAGAATCAATTATTACACTCATTAAACATTCTTAAAATAAATCAATTGGACTTCCAGCTCATCTCTGCTCTCTCTCAAAACCTTTACTTAAATTATAGTCAGGAAGTTTAAAGAAAGATAAACTCCAAAAAAGAGATTGGGAGAATGAAAGAGAAGATGGCAAATGAGGTTTTAAGAAAAGTTTGGAAAATAAGAAACAGAGGGACAACTGATGAACGACTTCCATTTCAGCTTTGTCTCTCTACAAGTACTGGTAAGAGCTAAACTAGAAGAAGCAAGCCAATGTATGCATCAAAATTCTACAAAGTCTCCGGAGTTGGAAACACCGGGCACTCCTGAAGGCAACGGTGCTGGGAGAAGCTGAAAATGTAGATTTGGTGGGAAGTTGTGTTCAACCATGGTAATAGAGTAAACCAAGAGAGAGGAAAGATGGTGTCCAAGAAATGGGAACTCAAACGCAGGAGAGAGGCCCTCAAAATAAACAAACAAAAACCGCCAGGACGATGCTGGAGGGAGACCTACGATGACAGCCGTGCATACAGTGGACTCAAAGAGGACCAGTCGAGATTGGAGCAGAAGATCAAGATCTCTAGAAGGGATGTCTTTGTAGAAAAAACAAGACTGACCCACTATCTAATGTCTTTATATATATATAAAGACATTATATATGTATATAATGTCTCTGAATAGATGAAAAAAAAATATATATATATATACAAAATAGTCTCACTCTGTCGCCCAGGCTGGAGTGCAGTGGCGCAATCTCAGCTCACTAATTTTTTGTATTTTTAGTAGAGGCAGGTTTTCACCTTGTTAGGCAAGATGGTCTCGATCTCCCGACCTTGTGATCCACCCGCCTCGGCCTCCCAAAGAGCTGGGATTACAGGAGTGAGCCACCGCGCCCAGCCTTTAGTCATGTTTAGAAGAACTTGACAATTCCTCTGAAGAATGTAGAGAGAAATTCCTCATAAAAGGCAATTATTAGTTGCAGGAAAAATTGAAATTGTAAAAGAAAGGAAATATAATTATAATACATTGCGTGACTCAGCTGCAAACCATATTCAAATTGTCATAATGGCATAAACACCAAATATTGATGTTACCAAAGCTTGTGGTAGAACTATATTGGGAGGGTAGGGGAGAAGAGTGTGTGTGTGTGTGTATGTGTGTGTGTAAGCTAAATTCTAATATGTGAAGCCAATAGATGATATATAAAATTGAAAAAAAGTCAGAAAACAGAGGCAAAATTGTATTAATCAAAATATGGATGTGCATGTTCCGCCCATGTATCTCAGAACTTAAAGTAAAATAAAAAATATATATATAGAACTGAAAATTACAGAAAAAAAGTAGTGAAAATGATTGCCTAGAGGAAGCAGGACTGGAGGCTGGGGAAGAGGATGGCAGGGAACTGCTTTCTTCCCCTGGAAGTATGGTAATATCAGTGAGCTTTGTAGACAATGTGCACATATATAGATAAACACACAGTATATTTTATTTTATGTATGTATATGTAACTGTGATAAAATCTTAAATTGTAAAAATCAATGGAGGTTCACATGTGCTAAAATTACAGAACGTAGTATACATTCATTAGGCGAATATTTATTAGCCACCTGCAGAAACAGTGGAGCGGGACACCTTTCACACCTCCACAGCTCACCGCCTGGTTAGGAAAACGGGCCTACTAAGTGACCATGTCCCTGTAGCACACATGAGTGCTCTGACAGGGCAGGGACGGTATGTGGCAATGGCACTGAGCAGAGAAAGCTCCACAGAGACAGTGATGGTACTCCTGAGTTGTTGTTTTTTTTTTTTTTCCTTCTACTTACCTGCCTCTTAACAACAGAGAACTTAAGATCTTCTTTCCAGCGGCATCGCCTTCTTAACACATCTTGTACAGAAGTAAGGGATGATTCTCATTCTCATCATTGTCACAGTGTCTCCGCGTCAACAGGCTAAATAGCTCTCTAACACTAAGAAGCATTCAAAAGTGGAGAGCTAGTGAGCTCCCAGGTACTGGGGTGTTCAGGCTGAGCCTCTGAGGTCAGCAGATATTTATCATGAAGCCTAGGAAAAGGAGGGTGGTGGGTACTTCCTGGATGAGAGACTGGACTCATGGACCCCAGGGGCCTCCCATGGACGGCGGGGAGCCCACGCAGCACACAGGTCAGCCTGCGCTCTGCCATCCCTGACATCCCCAGCAGGATCACAGGGTGAGACAGCAGCTCCTGCCCAGCAGCTCTGACCCGGAACAATGGCAGGTCTGGTTCAACATCCCAAAGCTGTCCTCTGGTTCATTTCGAAATCAGACCTCCTCCAATCGATCCCTCCTGGAGAGCTGTTAGGCTGGCTGTTTCCTGGTGTCAGCTGAGAGGAGGGAAGCAATTCATTTGTTGGGTCTGACTGCGGCTAAATGAAATCAAAGACAGAGAGGGCACCTTCTGCCAGAGAAGGAAGCCTTTTACTCAGGGCAGCCGCAAAGAACCACAGACAAAAGGTGGCATGGAGGTGGGAGGGCAGTGAAGGAGGATTGGGACTCAGGAATTCTCAAAGCTATCCCTCCTCATTTCACAGATGGGGAAACCAAGGCACAGAGAGAGGAGTCCATCTCCTCAAGTTCACACAGTGGTTTAGGGAAAGTCTGCAACCTACAGTGACAAGACCTTGCATTTATAGAGGGCTGATAGTGCACTAAGCATTTAATATTCATCACTTCACATAACCTTTCCAAAACTATGAGGTAAGGATCCTCATCTATTACACGAGATATGCATTTTAAAGGTGAAGAAACGGAGTTAGTAGTCCAATACCGCAAACCTTTAAAATGTGAGAGGCTGTGACTTGAACTCCATCTAATTTCTAAGCTCTGAATCTTAACCACTGAGCAACACTACCCCTTGGAGATAGAACTAGGTAGGGTCTCTGTTCCAGACCAGAGTCTGGCCCGCTGCCTTTCGATGCACAATTGTGCCCAACCCCTGCCGGTGCCCTCCTGCTGTGGGGTTTATCTGTTTTCCCTTCACCTGCCTCTCTTTCTCTATATATTTCCACTCTGAGGGTGTCAGCATCTCCATCTCCATCTCTCCCTATGTCTCTTTATCGCTGTTTCTCTGTGTCTACGGAAGTGCTTCTCTTTACTCTGGTGTGCATGTCTCTGAGTGTGAATGTGTATCTGTCTGTTGCTCTCTGAATAGCTGAGGAATGAAATTCCACACTGGGTGGAAGGATGGATGGATGGATGATGGATGAATGGGGGACAGCCTCCATCCACAAACGACAGACATGGTAATGAGCAAGCATCTCCCAGCCCAAGTACCTCTGGCAGCCAAGTCTCCCAGAGCCATTGATCTGTCTCCCCCTCTAATGCCCTCTCTCCCCAAGGCCTGCATATTCCATTTCCATCTTAACCCAAAGCTGTTTCCCTAGGGCTTGGTGGCTTCTATCCAGTTTATTGTTGATACAGATCTTTAACTGCCCTGGGCTTATAACTGACATTTAAATTACTCTGCAAACAATGAATCAATATTTATGGATTCCTGGACCAATGCATTTGCCAAACCTGGTGTCCTGAGTTTCTTCCAGGCCAAAGGGGCATATGAGTCAAGGTCAAGGCTTCTTCTAGCTACAAAATGGGGAAACCAGATCTGCCTCTAAGCAAAGGTCTCTGATTAAAGTAGAGCTGTGTACCCCCCAGACTATCTAATTGGACCAAGGTAATTCCCCATTGAAAATTCAAATCACTTCATTCACACTTAGGAGGCATTCCTATGTGTGCAGAGCACCATGTTAAGCCTGTATGAGCAACAAGGATGAATCAAATCAGGTCCCCATCTTTGAAGGGTCCTCCCAGTAGGAGGAGACAGAGGCAACGATGAGTGATCCAAACACAGTCTGTGACCATAGAAAGAAGGGAAAACTAATTCTAACAAATGGAACTTCTCAGAGGGCTCCCTAGAGGAGAAAGTACATTCCAGCAGGGGAAGACAGCCAGGACCAACAAGGACCTGGAGATACTGAACAGGTTTTTAAGGGTGGGAAAAAAGGCTCATGGGAAAATGTTATAAAGAAGTAAACTGAGCCCTGATCCTGGAAAGTCCTGGATAATGAAGCTGGGGCATGTGGCTTTCCTTCTGCAGGCGAAGGGGTGGCACCAAAGGTCTTTGAGATAGGGAGGCACCCCAACAGAGATGTGGTCTCCAGAGCTCTTTGGAAGCAGTGGGAAGTGGGGCCTTATGCTGATAATGGTCGGGGGTTGGCCACTGGGGCACATTAACATGGAATTCCAGCATTCCCAGCCTCACCCCCCGCCCCCCCAGGGCCAAGCAGGAGGGCTGGACCAGTTTTTTCTCCATCCTTTAAGTGTGGCCCTCGCCTGCCTCAAGACAAACAACGAAAACGAGACTGATGTTTCTGAGGCCTCTTTGGTGCTCTGAGTTATGGAGGTAGCCTTAATAGTGGAGGCCAAACCATTGATCACGCCGATGAATTTAAGCTCTGGTTCCAGGAAAAAAGACAAGCAATCTCTTGTCCCTGCGTCAGCACCGACACACATTCCCAGGCAGCCAATTTATTTGTCCAGCTGCCCTCAGTGGCTCAACTTTAGAGCTGGGTGAGCTAAAGCCTCCCCAGTGGCATGTTTCTCGGTGCCGGGCTCCGTCTGGGAGTTTGGTGAGGGAGGAGGAGCTCCTGGAATTTTGGGAGGTCATTGCAGGATCTGGAGGAGTGACAAGGTACTTCTGGAGGGGCAGCAGGGAATGCTCCCCAGGAGGGCTGATTTATTCTTTAGGCACAGTCAGCACAGTGCCCAGGGCCACCACGCATTCAGGGGTCTGTGAACATGTTTTAATTGCTCTAAAATCAGAAGATAATGAATATAATCTAGCTTGGATTAGGTTTATCTTTATACCAGTGCAGATATACATATATGGAGGAAGGGGCCCGTGAAGGCAAAAGGCCCAGAGCCCATGACCCAGGCACTCGGTATCAAGGTCTCTCAGTGAGGAGAGAAAAAGCCAGGCAGAGCTAGGGCCAAATCCCGCTTCCATTATGCACTGGTTCTAATTCCCTGTCTGCACCTCAGTTTCCTCTGCTATGAAATGGGCTAGTGCTCTGACCCTCACAGGCAGGTAGAGAAGGCTGTAGGTATGCACAGTGCCTGGCAGAAAAGCAGTAGTACCCAAAATGATTACCCATTTGCCCAGTTCAGTCAATGTTCCCTCCTCCCTGGGAAGTTTCCTGACCATGCCAAGCCTCCTGTTACCTCCTCCTGAATGTCTGAGATTGTCAGTGGTAAGGAGACCCCAGGAGCCTCAGCTTATCTCTGCAGTTCCCTGCTAGGCTAGATCCAGGTCACACCCACTAGGTGCTGGGTGTGGAGAAGCCATCCATGCCAAAGCAGGCTGTCACCAGTATGAGGCCAGGGGCCACACGCACATCATTCTGTTTCCCATAGCATTTGGCTCAGAGCTACACCCAGGAGCTACTCAGTGACCATTAGTTGGTTGAAAATCTCTAAATTTGGAGTTGAGATTCCTTGTGGTTTTCTGTGTTTGCCTGTGCTTTAAACTCTAACAACTGATGTTCATTCGTTCATTCAAACTCCCCATGCCTGCATGCTGGGGTCCTGCTAAACTTGCCAAGCTCACCTTGCCCCACTCTCCCTCCTTCTCCTTGCTAAGACCACACATGAACCTCTGGGCCCTGGTACATGCTGTGCTCTGCTCCAGGAATGTCCTTCCACCCTGTGTTTGCATGGCAGATTCCTCATCCTTCAGGAGTCATTTAGACATCACCTGCACAGGGAGGCCTTCCCTGACCACCTTCCTACAGTAGGTCCTTCCACTGTCTCTTTTATCACAGAAACTGACCAATTTCTTCATAGCACTTAACATAAGTTTTCTTGTCTCATCTCTCAACCCATGTAAGTCCCTTGAGAACCTTGGCCAATTTAAATCATTACTATGTTACATAACACCTAGCACAGGTCCAGACACTCCAAAATACTTGTTAAATGAATACATGAGTGAATGAATAAATTAATTATCTTATTTAAAAGATATCACGTGCTCACTCTGTACTGCATAGGCACTGAGGGGCCGTTGGAGGTTCTGTCTCCGAATCCACACCGTGTGTTAGCCAGGTGCCTCCTACTACCTGTGCATGAGGAGCTGGGATGGCCAGTGCAGGAGACTGCGGCCACCCAATGTGCCTTATTCAAGGAGCTGCTCCTGCAGGAGGAGATGTCAATTAGGTTGAGAGTCACCTGGACAGCCTTGTGACCTCCTCTGATTTGCTACTGCACCCTGCTCACACAGGGCAGGGGTGGCGGAAGCACAGGAGGCCAGGGTAGGAGGCTGTGAGGAGGAAGAGATCNGACCAATTTCTTCATAGCACTTAACATAAGTTTTCTTGTCTCATCTCTCAACCCATGTAAGTCCCTTGAGAACCTTGGCCAATTTAAATCATTACTATGTTACATAACACCTAGCACAGGTCCAGACACTCCAAAATACTTGTTAAATGAATACATGAGTGAATGAATAAATTAATTATCTTATTTAAAAGATATCACGTGCTCACTCTGTACTGCATAGGCACTGAGGGGCCGTTGGAGGTTCTGTCTCCGAATCCACACCGTGTGTTAGCCAGGTGCCTCCTACTACCTGTGCATGAGGAGCTGGGATGGCCAGTGCAGGAGACTGCGGCCACCCAATGTGCCTTATTCAAGGAGCTGCTCCTGCAGGAGGAGATGTCAATTAGGTTGAGAGTCACCTGGACAGCCTTGTGACCTCCTCTGATTTGCTACTGCACCCTGCTCACACAGGGCAGGGGTGGCGGAAGCACAGGAGGCCAGGGTAGGAGGCTGTGAGGAGGAAGGGATCGGGCAGAAAACCCCTGGCACAACACCTGGCCTTAGAAACCAATGTAGCACTTGGCTACTGCGCCTTCTGCCTACATGGGCTATCAGCTAGTGTGTGTGTGCGTGTGGGTGTATGTGTGTGAATATTCGTGCAAATAGAAACGTGTGAGTGGGAATGTGTGTTTGTGGGTGGCTGTGTGAATAAATGTGTGTGAATATGTCGGTGAGTGTGTGAATGGATACATGGACTGTGCATGTGCAGACGGACCGTGTGAAAGTGTGTGAGTGTGCGAGTGTGAGTGTGACAGAGTGAGTGTGAGTGTGCGCTCGACTGGCCCCAGCTGGGCCCCTCCCTCCCTCTCTCCCTCCCTCTCTCCCTCTCTCCCTCCTCTCTGGAAGGAAGCTGCAGGGAAGGGGCCAGATGGTCTCCCCTGACCTGCTATTTATCATCCCGGCAAAAGCTTATTCAGTTTAATGCTGTTGGGCAATTCATTTAAGGGCTCTGTTTGTTTCTGCTGATGAGGACTGTTAATTTGCACAGCGGTCTCATTAGGCCTAAACCACCAATTAATTCCTTTTGTTCTCATTAAATGGCTGATTCCTAAACATTTCGTGGGCAATAATAGGCTGCCCAGCCAAGCCACCACCCCAGGCAGCAGCGGTGGGGGGTGGGGGGGAAGGTGTGGATTGGGGGGGATGGCATGGGGCAGGTATCCATGGGGACTCTCTTGGCCCCCAGGCCCCTGGCATGACCACCCCAGCCATGCGATGTAAACTGCTCTGTAAACCCTTGGGACCCACCAGTCATAGCCCAGCCCAAAATCCAGACCCCGAACACCATTGCCCAGGAGGGTCCAGGCAGCCCAGCAGAACAGGTCCCCAGTGTGGAGCTCTGAGCACCTGCCTTGCAGGCAGGCTGAGGCTCAAGGCCTGCTCTCCGTGCCGGGTGTGCTGGGCAGGCCCTTGGGGAGCCCTTGATGCTTCTCAGCAGTTGAGCCCAGTGCCTTTGTCTGATGGACATGCCAGGCCAGCGCACTGCTTCCTTAGACGCAGGTGCCATGGAGTCCCGGGGAGCAGAGAATGTGGGAGTGGGAAGTGGTCCTCAGGCTTCACAAAACTAAGAGCTGGAGACCCCACTGCCCTAGCAAGCATATCACCCCTACTCAACCCCTCCTAGAGCTCAGCTTTCTCTTCTGGAAAAGGAGGGAGTTGGGTCACCAGCAAGGTGCTTATTTTGAAAGGTACCAAGCGGTTTATTCAAATGCAGCATTTCACAGATGCCCAGTACAAACCGTGCATAAAAGCAGAGGTACTCCAGCCGGAGTCCTGTGCATTTTCAGTCTCTGCTTGCAAGGCTCCCTCAAAGAGGGACACCTCAGCTCCCATAAGGACATCTGGGTGCAGGGTGTGGACACCTCTGGACTAGCTGTCCTCTGAGAGTGGGGGGTCCCTGCTTTTAAGGAACCTGCCTGGGCCTCCGCCCACTCTCTGTTTAGGGTAACTCCGTGATTGTTGACCCTGCCCACTGTCACCATCATCATAGGAAGATGGAGAGAATGAGATAAGGCCCAGGAAGGCCCATGAAAAATTCGAATAAGGTACAGCCTGGCCTACACCAGGGTTTGCATCCGACTCCACCACTGCCTGGCTGTTTCTTAACTTTTAGATTTCCTCATCAGTGAAATGGGAATAATACAAGCACCTCCCTCCTAGTGATGGAGTGAGAATTAAGTGAGTCAATACCGAAGTGCTTGACAGAGTTCCCGGCACATGGTAATTGCTCCAATAACTGTTGGATAATAGATACTCCTAATCAGTATTAAGCGAACAATGCCTTGTCCTTCCTCCTTTCCCAGCCTCACCCCCACACCCCTTCCGAACAACCCTCCTCAATCACTCCAGCTTGCCAACCTACATTCAGCTCCCCCTCCCCTGGACTTCTCTAGTGAGTTCCTCGTGCCTGGAATGCCCTCACCCCCATATAAAGTTACCAGATTTAGCAAATAAAAATACAGGAGGCTAGGTGAATTTGAATTTCAGATAAGCCACAAATAGTTTCTTAGTGTAAGTATGCTCCAAATACTACATGAGCTATACTTACACTAAAATTATACCTAGTTTACCTAAAATTGAAATTTAGACCGGATGCGGTGGCTCACGCCCATAATCCCAACAGTTTGGGAGGCCAAGGCAGGTGGATCACTTGAGGTCAGGAGTTCAAGACTAGCCTGGGCCACATGGTGAAACCCCGTCTCTACCAAAAATACAAATATTAGCCAGGCATGGTGGCATGCGCCTGTAGTACCAGCTATTCGGGAGACTGGGCCAGGAGCATTGCTTGAACCCAAGAGGCAGAGGCTGCAGTGAGCTGAGATCACACCACTGCACTCCAGCCTGGGCAACAGAGTAGGTTACATCTCAAAAAACAAAAAGAAAAGAAAAGAAAAAGAAATTTAACTGAGCATTCTGTATTTTATCTGGCAGCCCTACTCCAAACCCATGAGTCAGTGAACTTGTACTCATCCTTCCAGACTCAAGTCAAGCATCGTCTCCTCCAGGAAACCTTCCCTAATCCCCAGTTAATGTAGCCATCCCTTGTCAGTGCTCCTTCAACTCCCTAGGCTGGCTAACCTCAACCTAGCACTGATCACTGCTTTTCCCCATACTTTGTGATTCATGACCCACATGCCCATCCATCCATGGAGCTTTTGAGCCCCTGGGGTGGAACAGAGGGTGTTTTATTTGGCTGAGAGTGGGTAAGGCAACTAGTGCACCCTTCCCTAAACTTGTTTACCATGGGGCCTCCTCTCCCCTTCTTCATCCTCAGCAGGCGCTGTGCTCAGATGAGGAACTCTTTCCTGTCTCTACCACCAGACTAGGAACAACAGCAGCAGGTGGGGACTGGGACAGAGATTGCTAATTGCCACCCATCAGGTTCCTTCTCCCTTCTTCAGTAGTAACAAAGCCCTGCCTGGGACAGCATTGCACTGTGCCTAAAGACTACATTGTCCTGGCTGGGCGTGATGGCTCACATCTGTAATCCTAGCAGTTTGGGAGGCCAAGGTGGGTGGATTACTTCAGGTCAAGCCTTCGAGACCAGCCTGGGCAACGTGGTGAAACCCTGTCTCTACCAAAAATACAAAAAAATGAGCTGGGTGCGGTGGCACATACCTGTAATCCCAGCTATTCCAGAGACTGAGGCAGGAGAATAGCTTGAACTGGGAAATGGAGGTTGCAGTGAGCCAAGATAATTCCACTGCACTCCAGCCTGGGCGACAGAGTGAGACTTCAAAAAAATAAAATAAAAATAAAAAGACTACATTTCCAAGCTAGGCAAGGCCAAATAATAAAGTGATGGCCAGTGAGATGCATATGGACTATTGTGTGGAAATCCAGGAGGTCTGGGAGATGTTGCCTTTGTCCTTCCTCTTTCCTCTTTTCTGCTGCTGGGAATACAGATGTGCTGACTGGAGCTCCAGCAGCCATCTTGGACCATGAACTAATCTTGCGAATGGTAAAGCAAAAGAAGCCTGGCCTAGATTACTTTGTGGAGTCAGCATTTCAGCCCTTTACTGTATAGTGTCAAGAACTGTGAAAGGTCTGAAATTCTACCCTACTTGCAAGTTAACAAGTTAACCTGCCAGAGTGTCATGCATACTAGCAGAAGACATAAGACTCCTGGTCAGAGACAATGGACTTTATCACTCACGATACAGCAAGCGGCATGAAGTTCATGTTCATGTCAGTTTGCATGAGTTCCTCTTGTCCCCAGGTCCCTTGGGGCAATGCAAAGCAGTCCAGGTAGATGCTGCAAATGCAAGAGGTTTAGGTCACAGCTGAGGAACCCAAGCTTGGGAAGTCCCAATCCTTTATAACAGGGCTGGTAATGAACCTTCCCCACCCTTGCCCTGAGCAAGACATTATCTTTATCATACTGGACAGCAAGCAAATCCACCCTTTGACACAGAGAATGACACTATCTGTACGTTCTGAGCTTATAAAATATCTTTGCAAAGAGGACCTGGAACAAAAGCCACCCATGGTTCTGCTTATAAGACAAGAGAAAATGTGGGAGACTTATGGAGCATCGTCCCCCAGCATATGCTTCCAAACTTCTGAGTAAGACACAACCCCAGTGCATTTAAGACATTATTATTCAGTGTTATATGCAGCTGAACCTGGTGCTAAGTGATACAATAATACAGCTTGTCCTTTGTTCCTCGTGTCAGGTAAGCATGTGTTCTCTGTGTAAAGAGGCCCTTAGAGGAGAATAGTCTGCCCCAAATTTGTCTTCAGAAATGGAATATTTGTCTTTAACAACTCTGAAATAAAAAAATCATCCTCATTCATTCTGTAAAAAGTAATTTTTCCCCCAAGTTGAATCATTAAAGACGTAAAACTACAGAGATGGACTTCAGGGCAGCAGGAGGAGGTGAGGATATGACTGGGCCGGCGTAGTGAGCTACATTTCAGTTGGCATGGATAACCGACTCGTGGATGGAGTTTGAGTTCATGTTGGGCTTTAAGGAAGAGTAGAAATAACTCAAGAAATCCCCATTATGACTTCCATGGCCCCACAGGGTAACAGCAGTGTTATCTGCCCACTACTTTTCACCTTTGTGGCGACAGCACTCTCACTTCTTTTGGGAGCTGTCCCTTCCCTTCATCCACCCACCAGTGAGGTTACAGAGGAGACAGTGAACCAGTGCACCCATGGCCGGCCACGGCACTGGGGTGGGAGATGTGACTCAAGCTGGGCCCGCAGAGCCCTCCCCAGGGATTTTTCAATTGGGAACTAAGGAAAGAGGGTCTTTTCCCCTTGTTGGCAAAACCAGAAATCTATGGTTGGGAATTATGAGCAGTCCGGTGCTCAGTCTTAGAGAGTGACACTGACATGGGTGAAAGCCCCTGAGAGCCACGCTGGTGACAGCAGCTGATGGAGCCCATTGCCCCTGCTCCTTCTGTAGGTGAATCCCACAGCTCAGTTGGTTTGAAGTGGATGCCAGAACTGTAACTGAGAATCCAAACTACTATCTCCAAATTGAGTCTGGTGACCTTAGACAGAGGCTGGCCTCCTATGTGCCCATTCTGTGTCAGCATTTGGGGGAAGACAAAAACAAACAAACAAACAATGAAACAAAACAATCAGCCTGGCTTATCTGAACATGCGCAACACCGTGGAGACGGCGCCAGTGGAGGCATGCCTCAGACCATGCCATCAACAGAGGACCCAAAAGTTCTCAGCCCTGTCTCCATCCCACGGCACAGAACTGCACCAGCGGAGTGAGCCAGCCAGGGAGGCCTCGGCTGACCTCTGCTACCTGCTGGTGTGTACACAATATCAACTCAAGCCCCCTCAAAGCCCGCGTGAGAAAGCAGGTGCTGCCTGCCTGCTCCATATTATTAGAATTCATTTCCATATGTTCCTTTCATCTTCTCTCCAGGATAATTGTTCTTCTGGGGCTCAGGGCGTGGGAGGGCAGGAGGTGCACACTCCTGTTTATCAACTCACTAAATGCCTGCTTTAAATTAAAACCCACACCACATGCGGCTCACACAGGAATAATATTAAGACCAACTGTTTTCCTGTCTCTTGCTATCAATGCCAAACTGATTTAAACCCACGTTTCCTTTCCATCTAGGGACATTCATTCTGGAAGTATCTAGCAATAACCTAGTACCTACAGCTCCCAATCATTTTTTTTTTTCTTTTCTCTTCTTTTTTTTTTTTTCTCTTTTGAAAGACCCTTTGCATTTAAGAGGACACACAGCCTGAAAGATCCTTTTATACCCTTTACCGTCAGCCAAACCCTAGTCCAAACAGTGTGTCTGTTTAATCAGTCAACAAGCCATTATTGTACCTTCTCAGTGCCAGGACCAGTGCTAAGTCCTTCATATACATAGTCTCATCTAATCTGATCTAATCCTCCCAATAAACCTGAGAGAGGTATTATCATCCCTTTCCAGAGGAGAAGCAGAAGTCCAGAGAGGAAGAGTGACCTGCTCAAGGTTAGGTGGCTGCCGGCGGTGGAGCTGGCAGCCCTGCCCACACTATCTCACTTTGGAGCCCCGCCCTCTGCCCAGCGGCTGGCCACCGATCTGCTCTCTCTTATCCCAGCTGCTCCTCTCACCCGACCTGTGGCCAATAGGCCTGGATCATTGCCTGTTCTGTCTGCACACTGGATCCAGACTGCACTGGCAGTTATTCACCTAGAATGATTTGATCAACAGGAAGGATTTGGCTGCTGCTGCTGCTGCTGCAAAATCCACTTCAACGGCCTTCCTTTGACTAAGGCGAGCCCACTAATCCTTTGGGTTAAAACATATGGTCCTGTTCTATAGTGAGTAGGTCTGTGCAAACCTAGCCCCAAAGCCTGAGGAAGCTGAGAGGCCAAAGAAAGAGGCCAAGAAACCCAGGTTCTCAGAAAGAAATATTTAATAGGGACTCACAAACAACCTATGTCTTGGGCGGCTGCAAGGCACGATGGTGGACACCCACACTGCTACCCGCAGACCCAGGGCTCATATACCGTAGGGAATTTGCCTAAGGGCAGGATTTATAGTAAGCATGTGTTTATCGTAACATCAAGGTTGTTTTGATCTAAGGGCAGGATTTACAGCAAGTACATGAAAGTAGAGATCTTAGAGGCTTTCCTGAGCTGGGGTTAATCAGAAGTCAGCATGACATATTAGCATCCAAGATGGAGTCACTTCAGCCTCCACAGGTCCTCAGACGTCTCCTTTAAAATGCACCTGCTCTCAGTGTAGTCAGTGCAAAACAAACAGCCCTAACATTTAGTAGCTTCAAACAACCACCATTCTATTTCCTCATTCTTCTGTGGGTCAGCAGTTTGGGCTGGGCTCTTCTGGGCGGGTCTTCTGCTGGTCTTGTCTGGAGTCACTCATGCAGCTGCACTCACCTGGCAGCTCACCCATGACTGTTCCTCATTGCTGCCAGGGGTTCCAAGGGAACAACAGTGGAAGCTGCAGGGCCTCTTGAGGCCTGGGCTCAGAAGCTCCATGACATCACTTCCTCTGCATTCAATTGGTCAGTGCAAGTCCCAAGAGGCAGAGGAATCCACTTCACCTCTTACTGGGGTAAAGGGTATACAGACTGGGGTCGGGGGGAATTTGTGCCCATTTTTTTGCAACCTGCCACACTTGGGAAGGTTGGTGAATTAAGGTGTCTCTAAACCAGATTTTCTCAGTCTTGGCACTGCTGACATGTTGGGACGGATTATTCAGGTGATTCCTGGTTTGGGGGCTATTCTGTGTAATGCAGGTTTAGCAGCACCCCTGGCCTCTACTAGCTGTCAGTAGCACTGCCCCAGTTGAGACACACAAAAATGTCTCCAGACATCACCTAATGCCTCCATGGAATGGGAACATTGTATCTGTTTGCTGACCGCTGCTCTAAAGCAAGGGCCCCAGAGAAGCTGCTTCCCAAGCCTCTTGCAGTGGCTCCCCTTGGGCCCCATGATGGGCTCTCCTCAAGTGCGGACCAGCCGGGGGAGAAGGGGCTTTGAAAGTGAGAGGCAGGAGGTACAGTTTAAAAACACAGCCCCTGTGTTTTGCCAGCCCTACTCAGCACAGCACTCATGGGCAGGTCAGGGCCAGGGGAGCGTGTCTCAGTCCCACCAGCCCACAGGGGAAGGGGCCCTGCTGAGGCGGGTCCAACTCTGGACTCTGTTCTCGTCATCCCTGACTTCCTGCCACTCCCCACCCCCACTGTGTGCTTCCCAAACTTCAGCCACCTTTCCACGGGGCTGCCTCACCAGCTCACACAGCAAGGCCAGGAGTGAGTCCAGCTCTGACAGCCTGGGCCTCACACTTGCCAGCTCCTGCCAGCTCTCTCTATAGGCAATCGGGGCCTCCTCAGTGGACTGACCACTGGAACCACAGGCCTGCAGGCCACCTGGCTACAGGCAGCATCACTGCCTGAGAACCCTCGGCCCATCTGCTGGCAAACACAGCCAGATCCACTTTCCATCCAGATCCAGAATCTGACCACCTCCCACTACTCCCAGCCTGGCACCAGCCACCAGCACCTCTCACCTACATGCTCCCAACAGTCTCCCACCTCGCCTCTCCATTCTATATTTAACCCTACAGCCTAGGCTCCACCCAGTGGCTACCGGATTCTGCTAAAGCTTCAGTGTGATTGTGCTACATTTCTGCAACTCTGAGAATGGTTGCCATTTTCTCAGAGGTAAAGCCCAAATCTCCACTGTGTACAACTGATGAGGCTCTGCCTGACCAGGCCTGTTGCTGCTCACCCCACCTCCTATGGCTTCCACCTCCCTCACTCTGACCCGGCCACACTGCCCCTCACTCCTCCAACACGCCACACACCCACCCACCTCAGGGCCTTGGTCTTTGCCCCTTTGTCTAGAATGTTCTTCCTCCACACGTTCACATGCTCCCCTCTTCACTTTCTCCAGGTCTCTCCTCAAAGTCATCATTTCAAAAAGGCTCTGTCTTAGCTGAGGCTGCTGTAATGACACACCACAGACTGGGTGGCTTAAACCACAGACATGTCTTTTCCCCAGTTCTGGAAGCTGAGAAGGCCAAGGTCAAGGCACCTGGCTTGCAGATGGCCACCTTCTTACTGTGTCCTCACAGGGTGAAGAGAGAGAGAGCTCTGGTGTCTCCTCGTCTCCTTACAGGGACACTAATTCCATCATGGTTGGGGGCGGGGGCACACACATGGCCTCATCTAAATCTAATTACCTGCGTCCCAAAGCTCCCACCTCCAGATATGATCACACTGGGGGTTAGGGCTTCAACATGTGAATTTTAGATGATGCATACGTCCATCCTCATTTCACCTGCCCTAGCAGCTCTTTTGAAAATGTCAACCCTGGACCGTCATATTTCTTTTATCTGCTTTATTCTCTCCATAGCACTCATCCACCATAGCATATAATCCATTCTACTTTCTCTTACCTATGATCTGTCTCCTGCACTAGAATGGAACTCCACATGGACAGGGATTTTCTTTCTTCCATCCACTACTGTGTCCCAGTACCTAGAACAGTGTTAGTTAAATGGAAGGGGATCAATAAAAATGTATTGAATAGAAATGATTGATTGAATGAATAAATAAATCCTATGCAGGACAGGGACACCTGTAGGAGGTGGAACTAGTTTGAGTTCTTCAAGCCTCACTGTGCATGGTGTTCAGGTGGCTTGGAGGATCCCTTCCAGCCTGAAGAATTTTGCCCCAGTCCCAGCCAGGCCTCCCAGAATCAGTTTCTCTCTCTCATTTCCCCTCCCCTTCCATCCTCCCCTCTCTCTCCTGCTGAGAGCCCTGATGCCTATTCAGCTCTGCCTGCCCTGAGACAGCAGGCCTCAGTGGGGCTCCGTCTGGGTGCCCTGAGCCACCTGGTACTGGGAAGAGGGAAGAAGCAAGAAGAGCCAGGCTAGAGGGTTGGGGCAATGCTGCAGATCAAAGGCTGGGAACAGAGGACACATCACCACAAGGCCAAGGCAAGGGCTTGCACCCTAACATCTCCAGACACATTTTCACAGGTGCAAACATGCCCATAACACACCCCAGCCAGCACTGGCTCTTGCCTCCCTCTCCAGGGGCTCCCACTCTTTTAGTAGCATGAGAAGTGCTCAGGGTGCCAGTCGCCCAGGCCCAGGCAAGACAACGGGAGCCTCACAGTCTCAGCCCTTCCTGGGTGTGAGTCTCCCCCACTTGATGGGCAGAGCAACTGACACTCAGAGGGACTCTGGCTTCTGGACCCTGTGCTCATTTGCCCTATCTGAACATTGCCACACAAGTATTGATTTACTTTTGAAATCAGAAAGAAAACTAGTTAAATATTAAATAAATGATTGTTGGATAAAAGAATAACCCAGTTTTTTGGCCGGGCACAGTGGCTCACACCTGTAATCCCAGCACTTTGGGAGGCTGAGGTGGGCTGATCGTTTGAGGTTAGGAGTTTGGGACCAGCCTGGGCAATATAAAAAAACCCTGTCTCTACAAAAAATACAAAAAATTAGCCAGGGGTAGCAGCGGGTGTCTGTAGTCCAAGTTATTCAGGAGGCTGAGGTGGGAGGATGGCTTGAGCCCAGGAGGCAGAGGTTGCAGTGAGCGGAGATCACATCACTGCCCTCCAGCCTGGGTGACAGAGTGAGACCCTGTCTCAAGAAAGAAAAAAAAGAATAACCCAGCTTTACAAGAAGAAGAAAGGGAGACAGACAGACAGGAAGAGAGCAAGAGAGAGAGGAAAGAAGGAAGGGAGGGAGGAAAGAGAGAGAGGGAGGGAGGAAGAAGAAGGGAGGAAGGCAAGAAGGGAATGAGGGAAGAAGGGAGGGAGAAAGAGAGGGAAGATGTCTTTCATTTTCCCACAAGAGAATGGATACTTCCCACCCTTAACACTGATCACATATAAACACTGAAAATGATTACTTCTGCTGGTACTGCCATGTTCATACAAATTAATTCAACAGGCCAAAAATATATGAAGGTGGTCATGCTCACCAACTTCCCTCAGCCCCACCCAATCCCCCAGGGAAAATGGCCTCATTCTCCATTCAGTTACCCCCTTTTTTCCCCCTCCTGGCGTTGTTGGGGGAGGGAGAGAACTAACTCTATACATAATATAAGGCTGAGAGAGAGGGAAGAGGAAGAGGAGGAAAGAAGGCCCCTGGCCTGGGGAAGAGGGAGGTTTAGGGGATTTGAGGGAAGGGGGTTAATACATGTAGTTGTGGACTGTGTATTTGAATCCCTTTTAACATCCTTTGAAAATTTTAAGTAAAAAGTAAATTTAAAAAAAAATTACTTGGGAACTGAGCTTCAGAGCAAGACAACTAGAATCAGTTGGTTAAACAAGAATAAGAGGTAAACCTGGGCTATGATGCAAAGTCCCACTGCCTCCCATGTCCCACACTGCCTCCCTCTAACCTGTGCACTCAGAGAAGTGGCCCTTGGTGGTAGGCATATCATAGCCACCTGGGGAGTCTGCAGAAATGCATACTCCCTGCTTCCTGCCCCCTGGAGATCCCAATTCAGTGTGTCTAAGGGAGGGCCTGGGAAACTTATTTTTATCAATTAAAAATCTAATGTTGGTTGGCCCATGGATCAAACTTCAAGAACCACTGGGATAAGGTGTGAGGATAATATGTCCTCTACAATGGGTCAGGTCACTCCTCTGATGGTGAGAGGTGAATTCACACAGAAAGGGTCAGTGTGGAGCAGGCAGGGCTGGCCATTCACTGTGCCCAGACCACTGCCTATCCAGGGAGCTCAGGGCAAAGGGCAGGCCCAAGGACATCATTTGAACAGGAGATAGGGGCTTGTGGTGTCAGGAGAGACTGAGACCATCAAGATGTCACACAGATGCATCAGGAGCACAGGGATATGGGCCTCAGGACTGGGAAGGGGAGGGAGCAGAGCCAAGTTTCAGCGGACATGGTGGTCATGCCTTTGGGCCTAAGGCTGTTGTTTTTAGAGGGTCCACACGGGGTGGCCCCACCATCCACTTTTAGTCTGAGTTCCCTCTTGGTTCTTGCCAGGGTTTAGTAAAGTTCCTTTTGACAATTCCTTTTATCAATTTCTCTAGGAGGCACCATCACAAGGGCATTCAATTGAATTAAATGATCAGTTGTTGTGTGGGAAAGTGTCAATTTGCTCACCCACGACATATTCCCACCTCTTCCTCTGAGTGGCTCTTCCTGGAGAGCTACAACCTGTGCACACTGACTCCCTTGCAGCTAGGGTTCCACATTGATTTGGGTTCTGCTAATGGATGGACTCACGTGAAACTGAAATTCAGAACTGAGCCAAGAGGGAAGAGAGGCGGCATGAAGCTTCCACCTTGATGCAGAGGAATAAGATTCTAGAACATGTAGCTGTGGAAGTAACAGCATTGGGGCCTAAAAAGAGGTGATTAGGTCTGAATGCAACTTTCATATGAGTGGATTGATGTTGTTATGGTGGGAGTGAGCTAGTCATTACCAGAGTGGTCTTGTTATAAAAGCAAATTGGGCTCCTTATTGCTCCCTCTTGTGCTCTCTTGCCCTTCTGCCTTCTGGAATAGGATGATGCAAGAAGGCCCCTGCCAAATGCAGGCCCCTCGACCTTGGACCTCCCAGCCTCCAGAACTGTAAGAAACAAATTTCTGTTCTTTATAATTCACATAGTCTCAAGTATTCTGTAATAGCAGCACAAAACAAACTAAGACACTTTGGGAGACCGAGGCAGGCAGATCACTTGAGGTCAGGAGTTCGAGAGCAGCCTGGCCAAGATAGCCAAACCATGTCTCTGCTAAAAGTACAAAAATTAGCTGGGCATGCTGGCAGGTGCCTGCAATCCCAGCTACTCGGGAGGTTGAGGCAGGAGAATCACTTGAACCCAGGAGGTGGAGGTTGCAGTGAGCCAAGATTGTGCCTCTGCACTCCAGCCTGGGCAACAGAGTAAGACTGTCTCAGAAACAAACAAGCAAACAAACAAAAACAGACTAAGACAGGAATATTCTCAGTGGCTTGGCTGTTAAGAGTCACTCCCAGACACTCAGCCTAATGCTCTTTTCTCCAGACTTCCCTGGGATTCTGAAGGCCATTGAATACTCTATGATGAACCCCTTTCTGCATAAATAACCAAAGTGGATTCAGTTCTTGGTAGCTGCATCCTGCCTGGCTCAGTCATTTAATGCCAGTGTCTCCATGAGGGCAGAGGCCACAGCTCTCTTGTCCACCATTGAAACCCCAGTCACTAGAGCCTGGCACATAGTAAATGCCCAAGAAACATTTGAGACATATTACCTAGGTGAATGAATTCCCAGACTACTTTACTGCTGCAGAGAGAAATCTGGAGAAAAAGGCTACTTCTACTCTGGGTCAGGAGACAACCCTCTGGACTGGAGGGGGCAGCTTGGCAGCCAGCCCTTCCCACCTGCTATTTTATGTTTTGGGTTTTTTTTCCCCCCCTACACACCCAGTAGTAGCCTGGCTCGGGTGAGCTCAGGGGTGTAGAAAAGGAGAGCAACCAGTTGCCCCTCTGTGCCCGGTCCCTGCTCCTCCAGCCATCCATGAGTGACGGTTTGAAGTATGTTTGATTTCACCTCACCTAAATTTCCCTTCACACAGTGAGTCATTTGGGACCCCCATCATCTCACAACAAAACAAACCCAACCAGGGTGCAAATTGGTTCTATTGATTTGCAATTAGAAGAATCAATTAAGAAAAATATTATAATAGTTTCTAATCCCTGCCATAAAAATCACTCCAACTGAAAGCTCCTGAGTGGTCAGGTCCCTCCCTGGGCTTCAGAACTGCCCTGTCTCCCCCTATAGCCATTGTAGTCAGAGACCACCAAGGCTAGGAGAAAGGAGCTGGGGCCTGAGAGGGTGCAAGCTCCCTTCTGGGCCAGCCTCTAGGCCCACCTCCTCTGGTCCCATGAATGATAACACAGTATCAGCACAACTCACCATTCTCACTCCCACCCACTAAGGCACGACCCCAGCCCTCGAAGAGGTCCCCAAGTGTTTCTGAGCATCTCCAGAAGGAATCTCACAGGTGCTCATGAACAAGCCCTGTTGGGACCCACAGCAAACCCCCTGGTCCAGGTTTTGGTAAGGACTCCTCTTTCTCCCTGTCCTGGCCCTGGGCCCTGGAGCAGCTCTGTTGAGCTATTCATGTGGAGGGGAATGAGGGTTGCACTTCCAGAGAGCTCTGAAGCAGAACCACTAGGCACCAGGGTTGATCTGGATTGACTTACGGTGGGCCTTGCCATTCATCCCAAAGGGGTCAGCCATGAGTCCCTGGGAACTGAGCTAAGAGAGAAACCAAGTGACAGGTTCTAGAACATTGGGAATGCCCATTTCCTTCCAAAAGCTAAGACTTGGGCATTTACTGGGTGAGGACCCTAGCGTAAGGTTCTCCCAGAAGGCACTTCTGCCCGCCCTGCACATGCATTTCATGTCTGCTTCGCCTGCTCATCATTGCCACATCCTGACCCTCATAGTTGACACAATTTAGGTTCTAATTAGGGTCCTTAAAAGAATAACACCAGCACTTACATTTGCTCAGAACTTTACCATTTAAAGAAGACTCCTACCTGCACAGGTTCTACAGAGATACTGTTGGTCGCATATAACAGAAAACCTGACTCAGATTGGCTGAACAGTAATGCAAACGTATTCTCTGCCTTCAGAAGAGGTTGGGGATGAGGTGAGCAGCTCCAGCTATGATTAATTCAGCATCTCCACAATGCCATCGAGGACCCAGTCACTCTCGGTTCTTTCTCCCTGCCATCCCCTGCAGGTTGGCATTGGTCTTCAGGTACATCCCTTCATGCTTGTGAGAAGCTTGTGAGATGCTGCTGCAGCTCCCAGCATCACACTCTCACATAGCAGTGTCCAGAAGTAGGAAGAAAGATGTCCCTTGTTGGTGTAACTTTTTAGGAGCGAGAGGAACTTTTCCAGAGGCCCCAGTAGGCTTTCTGCCTTCTGGCCAGAATGACATCATGTGGCCTCTCCTGACCCACCACTGGCTAGCTTGGACTGAGCGCCTTTTACTCTCTAGGCTGCACTGTCCTGCAGGACCTGACACCCCAGCCTGGGTTCTGCTAGCAAGGAAGGAGCAGAGGGGATGGGTACTTGGATAGGCAATGTCTGCCTCTGGCCTCATAGTGCCTTGGGAGGCAGGGCACAGGCTTGTACTAATTTTCGGTGGGAAGTTGCCAAGAGGGTGGGTGTCTGGCCGAAGGTCACACAGATACAGCAGAGCAGAGTCAGCTCTTGACCTCTGACTGTATCTCCTGCTCTATCCTAATATGTCCTTCTGGTAATATGTCCTAGGGCACACAGCCAGGGCAGGAAGCAAGACCCCAGCCCGGCCACCCAGGGGTAGGGCTCCCAAAGCAAGGTGGGGAATGACCATGCTCCTCCCAGACACCCCTGACAGGTGGAAAAATCCTTTCTAAGAAACACAGACATTACTTTGTTAATAAAATTCTGCCAATTAACCTTAGGTCCATGCCCCACCCTCCTCGCATTTATTCCCCGCCCTCCTTGCATTTATGCCCCACCCTCCCTGCATCCATGCCCCACCTGCACTGGCCTGGAATCCTTTTCAGCTCTGGCTGCAGCAAGCAGGACAGTGTAAATTGTCCCCCGTTACATTAACATCCGACCAAGCAGTCATTAAGAGAGTCACAATCAATTTTTCCAGAATGATTGCTATAGCACAGGGAACTTAATGGAATCACGCAGTCATTTGAAAAGAAAGATGGGGGAAGGGTGGTGGTAGCAAAAGGAGGAAGGTTGCCCCTCCCATGGCGACTGCCAAGCGCCGGATGGGATCTCATGGTATTCTGACTGGTTAATCACCCAGCAGAATGGAGACTGAGGCTTATTAGGCAAATGAAACATGATGGATGTTTTATTTCAACAGTGGAATTGGGAGGGGAGGCAGGCAGGGTCTTGCAGCGAATGCTGGGTAAGCCTGGTCAGGAGGAGCCAGGTTCTGGCATGTGGGCAAGTGGGGACGGCCACTGGGGGACCCCAACATGTAAGAAAAACAGGTTTAGGGAGTTGTTTGAAGCAGGAATTGCAGGCTTAACCGACCACAGAAACAGCTTTCTTCTATTAAACTGGAAACCTGTCCAAAATTACCTTGTGCCCACTGAGACCATGTCCCCAGAAGGCAAGACCTAAAGCGGATTGGGGCCAGCACACACTTTCTGTGTCCCCAGGGAATATGGGGCTCTTTACTCTGCAGAAGGGAGCACCTGCTGGAGGTGTATAGCAGAAGGAAGGGCAGCTGTGGGCTGCAGTGAGCTGGGTGGACAAGGGGCACGGGTGCTGTGGCCATGGTCTCTCTAGTCTCGCTCTCCCTGGAGCCTAGGAGGAAGCTATAACTCCAAGGCTTTGCAGAGAGGAGGCTCAGCAGTAGCTTGCAAGATCCTGTTCTGGGCACTGGGGAATTCCTCATAGGTGACTGGAGGAGCCCATTTTCCCACGCTCGGGGGAAGGTGGCAGGTAGTCCCTGGGAAAAAGAAGTTGGTTAGTTCAGCTCCAGCTGTCCTTGAGTGCTACAGGCCCTGGGTCCCCTCACCAAATCTGCCCCCAAGACCCTGCCAAGTACAGTGGCTATATGAGGTAGAATTGTTATTACCCTCATTCACAAGGATAATGAAACTCAGGCTCAAGCAGGTCAGGGACTGGCTTAGGGTCCGATTTTAAGTGGGCTTGGGCAGAGTCAGAAACGAGCCCAACTCAGCTTGACTCCATCTTGGGCGCAGATGGCAGGGCACCTTGGGAGGCTCCTAGGGGAACAGTTCTCATCAAGTTCACCATTTTTTCTCCAAGTCTTCTTGCGGAGCTGCTTGCCCATCCAAGAGGATTCCATGTCTTTTGCTCATGGCTGCCGTCGTTCATTCAGTGGACCTTCACTGGGCAAGGGGGGGTGTGTTTAGGTCTCTGAGGGACAACACTGAACCAGACACAGGCTCTCGGGAGCCTTGGGGATCTGACCACCAAGGAGGCCTGTAGAGGGGGCCACTGTCAGGGCTGCAGTCAGAGGTCAGGACTTGAGTCTGGGCCCTGCTGTGTACCTGCCATGGCATCCGGGACATGTTCTTTAACTCCTCCAAGCCTAGGTTCCTCTATCTATAGAATGGGAATAAAGGGCATTTACTTTTCAGGATTATTGGAAGAATTGAAAGAGAGAGCTCAGGACAATAATAACTTATTGAAATTCCTCGAGACCAGAAGTGTTTCAGGATTTAGAATACTTTTTGGATTTCAGAAATGGAATATGGTGGATATGCCACAATTTTGTCACCCCAGCATGATCTGGGACAGTGCCCTGTAATCAAACTCACTAACACTTCTGCAGGGAAACTAATGAATATTCACAGTCCATGGGATAAATAAAGACTTAAAATGGTTGCCAAATGAATTTTCAAAAAGCTCTCTGTGTTCAGAGTGTTTGGGATTTCAGGATTGTGGATAAAGGCTCTGGATAGTAATGATAATAGTAGTGACTATTTGCTGAGCATTTACTGATTTACATGCATTTGCTCATTGAATCCTCACAGCAACTCCATGAGAGCAGAGACTGTCATTATCCCTGTTTTGTAGCAGAGGCTGAGGGCCTACAGAGGTTAATTCACTTGCCTGTAATCACACAGTTGCTCAGTAGCAGAGCTGAGATTGGACCCAGGCAGTCAGGCTTCAGCACCTGTGTCTTTGTTCAGGTTAGAAATTCCGGATGATGGTGGGGCTGCTGGCAGGACCTCAGAGAGCACCTAGTTAGCCTTCCTGATGCAACAGAGTGCGACGAGGAAGTGTGACTCTCCAAGTCCCCTGCCTTCTTTGCACCAGAGCCTGGGAATACAGCCATGTTCCTAGGCTCCCAATCTAATGTGCTATCACACACGTACACACACACACACACACACAACCTCTCAGCCTCCACATCCCCAGCACTACCAGAAGCCAGAAAAACATGCTTGGCCAGACTGAGGTGCTGGGAAGGAGAGCCTGACATTCACATTACTCAGCCTCCTTCTGCCTCTTCTTCCCCTGAGTGACACCCCCTCCTCTCCTGAGGCCCTCAGCACCCTCCTTCTGAGCGAGGGGGCAGTAGCTTCATGGGGATGTCCCTGGGCAGTAGAGCCCTCTTGGGTTGCACTCAATTATAAATACACAGATTGAGGCTAGGGAAGGCCCCAGAACACTAGACTTGGAGTCAGATAGGTCTGGATTTCAATTTCTGCTTCTTTTCTCATGGGGCAAATGGTCTTCAACAAGTGATTCCAGCTCCCTGAGGCCAGCAAAGTAACAGGTACTTGGTAGTTAACACGAGACCTGATGGGTGCCCAAGGACAGCTTCCCTCCAGACTTCAGGTGGAGTGAGACTGGCTGGCCTAGACCAGGGCCACAGCTCCTGTGGCTCCCCTAGTTCATGGCAGCCCACTGCCCTCCCTGCTGAAGAGATGAGCACCCCCGCATGGCAGGGCTCCCTTCTATGGAAGAAATAGCTCCATGAGGAAGGGCTTCCTGGGAAAACGGAAGTGTGCGGTGTCCCCAGACTGCTTTAATTCTTGCCATGTGGAGACATGGATGTGGTGGCCACTGTCATTTTCCTCATCCGCAAGCTTTTTTCGCAGGACCTCTCAGGCAACTGACCAACTGGTGCTCCCCCGAAAGCTGAGCGGCTGGGCCTTGGGGCCTCTCCACCCACATTTTCTCATGGGATGGGGGGCACTCAGGGCGTGAAACCCTGGGAAGTGGGGTTCTAGTCTTCCATCTGTCAAGAGAAAGATCACTCCCCGGCAGGATGATGTGACTCATGGCACAGATTCATGAGTCAGGAACCTGAATCTGAACTTTAATCCCACCATTTCTAGTTTTGCGACCCTGTTTATCTCTCTGAACCTTCATTTCTTCATCAGTAAAATGAGGATGATAATATCTGTTACTTCAAAGGGCTGTTGTGAGCATTAAACAAGGTAGCTAATTCACAAAAGGATTAGCTGAGCCCATGGCTCAGCTAAGTGCTTTCAGGGGAGTCTGGAGCAGACAGACATGGCCCTGGCCTCACAGGCCTTATAGTCTGGTAGGTGAGTTGATGATCAATGTGGAAAATAAAACAAAATATAAGGTCTTGGCTTAAACAATAGTTCTTATCATCCTCCTTTGAGTGTGGCTATGCTTAATTAACATGAATGTGTTAAAGCATTAATATGTATCAGTATGTATTATTTATTTGTGGGCTATTAAGAGACATGTAAATAGAGAGATTTTATGTAAATAAACATAATGCATATGTATAGATGCATAGCCTCAGTGGACCCTCATAAAGATTCTATGTAGCAGGTATTTTCCCCATTCCTCAGGTAAGGAGAGCAAGGCTTAGGAAGGTGAAGGGATTCGCCCATGGCTCCACAGCAAGGAAGGGGTGGAAGAGAGACTTGAACCTGAGTTAGTGTGCTCCAAGGACCCGTGTTCTTATTCACAGGGTCACTGCCTCCCTGTTAGCTCAGAGGCCATGGGGTATGTGAAATGGCTTCTTGCAAATTATAAGGGCCAGGCAAGTATAAGGGATTATTAAAGCTCGGTTCCCTGCATCACATCTGGTCCCTTGAACATGGGCAACTGAGCCTAGGATGGGAGCCAGGAAGACAAGGACATGGGGATTCCAGAGGAGGAATTGGCTCCCCTTACCATTTGGGGGACACTTGGTGAGTAGAGGTGGCATCCTCCTGGTTGATGCTTCTTTGGGGTTTCTTGGAGCTGCTCAGCCCAAAGGGAACCATCTCTGGAGAGCTTATATTGTCCTCGAGAGGACTGTTCGCGGGTCACTGTCTCCATTGTGCAAGGCCAGCGCCATTCCAGAGAATCCCCTAAGCCCTGGATCTGCCATCTGGGAGGCCTGGGCTTTAGTGACAGACATACTTGGTCCTGAATCCCAGCTCAGTGTTTTGTAATTGTGTGACCTCAGGCAAGCCATCCAAACTCTCAGAGGCTCCACTTCCTTATCTGCAAGGTAGGGAAAAAGTCCTGTCTGCAGAGCTGTCTTCAGAATTGAAGAGAATGTCTGCAAAGCACCTAGGATGGTGCTGGCACAGAATTGACCCTCCATAGATGGTAGGAGATGAAGAAGAGGGGCCCATTGGGCACCGGCAGAGAGAAGTCATGGCTGGTAATGCCTATCCGTGCTGCAAGAAGCAGGATGACATTGAATCCAGTCAATTAGGAGAATTTCCCATAAAAATTTAATTCTTCTGTAAGATAATAGTGCAAAGTGAAATAGGTGAAGCATTTTTAAACTGTAAATTAATGATCTATATTTACAGCCATAATAATACTAATAGCTACCAATTACAGAATACGGAAGGCCAAATCTGGGCCAGGAGCTAAACACGTTGCAAGCTCCCCAATTTCTGAGATAAAGATGCTTTGCTGCATTTTGCAGGCCAGGAGACCGGGGTTCAGCAAGGCCAGTGGTCTGCCCAGCACCCCACAGACACTGGGTGGCAAAGCTACAGCTTCTCACTCCTGTGTCATCCTCTCTCTTGTGTTCAGGCCTTTTTAAATACACTTAGAGCAAATGTAAAGAAAAAATCAGAACAAGAGCCACCTCTCTTTCAGTGTATCTGCCTCCGATTCGAGGTTAAATGGAATTTAATCTTCCCTCTCCAGATTTCTGTTTCCTGGTGCCAGCTCTGCTTCCAGGCCAGGAACACCTTATGAGCCAGGCATACTCTCAGGCACCTGTCTGCAGCCCTTTGACAAAGGCAATTAAAGCCCCCCACGTTTTTCTCCTGCATCTTTGCATGGTAAGAAACTGATAACCCAGGCTTCACATCTGTTCCCCTCAAGACTTCCCTGTCCTCAGAGCCAGTCTGCTCTCAGGGAACCCTTTGGAGCCTTCTCTAAAGTGACCCCCACTGCTACTGACTCCTCTTCAGGGTTAGAAACAGACAAGATGCGGCCGGGCGCGGTGGCTCAAGCCTGTAATCCCAGCACTTTGGGAGGCCGAGACGGGTGGATCACGAGGTCAGGATATCGAGACCATCCTGGCCAACACGGTGAAACCCCGTCTCTACTAAATATACAAAAAATTAGCCGGGCGATGTGGCAGGCGCCTGTAGTCCCAGCTACTCGGGAGGCTGAGGCAGGAGAATGGCGTAAACCCGGGAGGTGGAGCTGGCAGTGAGCCGAGATCGCGCCACTGCACTCCAGCCTGGGCGACAGAGCAAGACTCCGTCTCAATAAAAAAAAAAAAAAAAAAGAAACAGACAAGATGCTGCAGTCTGGAGTGTAGTTGAATTAGTGAGCACTGGAGTCAGGCTACCACGTTCAAACCCTGACTTGGCAGTTACTGTGTGGCCTTGGGAGAGGCACTCAACCTCTCATTTATAAAATGAGGTTGATGATAGTATCACCTACCTTCTAGGATTTTTGTGAGATTAAACAAATTAACACACGCAAAACACTTAGAGCACTGTCTAGCACTTAGTAACTACTCAAGAGCTATTAGCTACTACTGTTATTTTCTATGCCCTAAATGTTCATTTCTCATCCATGGCCATAATGATTTCTGCTCAATAATAAAGATAAGAAGCAGGATAGCTTTCATTTAGGAAGCTGTACACAGCAATAAACTCTTTCAATGCACCAGCTCCTAAAAGTGCAAAGCACAGTGATCGGCACATAGTAGGTGCTCAGTAAATGTCAAGATCCCTAAGCACCCAAATCACCCAAATTACTTTTTTACTCAGTTAACTTTTAATCCCTCTTTGTCTTTTAAGCATATATATATGCTTATATATAGACAGGGTCTCTAATACATGTCTAATATGTTGCCCAGGCTGATCTTGAATTCCTATGCTCAAGGACCCTCTCCTGCCTCAGCCTCCCAAAATGCTGTGATTATAGGCTTGACTAACCTTTCTCAGACTAATTGTAATTCAAATTGCCCTCAACAGTGTGCTTCTTAAAGAAAACAAATTTTTTTCCTGTGTGTATTAAAATGGACAGAATCATTTTACAGGTCACTCAATGATGGACTGCCATCTTCCAGGGTTGCCTTTCTTTGTGGTACCTCCCCTTGCCATTATTCCAAACCTCAATGCTCACATGCCCCATATCCAGCCAGCCCCCAAATCCTGTTGATTTTCTTTGAATGGCTCTCTTTCCCAGGCCTTGCTCATGGTTCCTGTTCAGCATTTTTTTACTCCTGAACTGTGACAGTTCCCTCTAGATCCTCCCCTTCCCAGCCAACCCCATGTCATAAATCTCCCCTTTCTAGGGATCCATCATGGGCGACCCCTCTGCTGCCCCACCCTGTTTCTGGCCCTGTCAGCCTGTCTTCCCAACACAACCTTATTCTGGGCAGCTTTTCTTGCTTGCCCAGCTCAGTTGAAAACTCTTGAAGGAGACATCCCATTGTAGGTACTCCATGGATTTTCCAGTACATTCACATCTAACATAGGGTGAGCACAAAAAGAGGCCTGCAACACACACTTCCCGGTGACCAATGGAGTGGTTGGAGCCATGCTTTCAAATCCAGTTGAGCTGGCCCTGTTTTTAGTTTGAGAAATATTCTGGGGCCTGATTTGCCAGTCTGAGTAACTAGGTGTGGCACCAAGTGTTGGCAGCTAATTACTTTTAACCATTATTAATAGGTCTGCACTAATTATCTCTTGCACATAGGCAAGATTTTACAGATGAGAGAGGGAGGGAGAGGAGGAGGAAAGGGATGTGCCCAAGGCTACAAGGTAAGTGGATTGTCAGCATGGGGGCTAGAACCCAGGGATTTGGGGTCCTAGGTCAGGGGATACCCCCTGCCTCCAGGTAGGGGTGGGGTGGAGAGGGTTGGTTTGGGGGCTGCAGGGCTGGGACCAGGGAGAACAGCTTTGCGCAGGTTGGTGAAGCTAACATCTTGCCTTCCCCCTCTCCCCACTCCCAGAATGCAATCTACCGAAACCTTTTATTAAAAGTATTCTGGGGGTGATAAAAGTGTCACTAAAGATTTGTTCATTTTCTAAACTGTCATTAAAAAGAAATTTATGGTCAGGGGAAATATAGGCAGTGGAGGATGGAGGGTGGGCAGGGAGAGAGGGAGGATGATTTAAAATCAGTCCCTTAATAAATTAAAGATGCTCACTTGCAAGAGGGGCTTGGAAAAAGAAATTGCTAGAAAGTCACGGCTTTCTCCATTCCAGCTGGCTGGTGTCCTCCTCCTGTACTCTTCGTCTCAACTACACTCCCATTCACATCCACCCTCCCCTCCTGACCAATCCACAGGGAAAATGCTTCCTCCGTGCAGGCCCACCCCATCTCCTGTCCTCCTCCAGGAAGGCCTCCAGCTCCCGTCCCCAAGGCTTCCGCAGCCCCATTGTCTGAATATTAAATAGACTACGTCTCACCCCCACTATACTGTAAGATCTTTGAAGGCAGGCGTCCTGCCTCGAACTATTGCATGAATCTTAATCAAGGAAGGTGAAGTGATCTCATTCCTTTAAATTAGGAAATGTTAACTGAGAAAAGGGAATGAAGAACCCAAGGAGTTCTGTCCTCATTTCACAGGCGAGGAGCCTGAAGCTCAGAGGGGAAATGGAGCTCACCCCAGGTCACAGGGGAGCTGCCAGAACCCGCCTCTCCTGGGGTCCAGCAGTGTGCCCGAGAGCTTACACTCAGGGTCCAACCGTGCCCTCCCCACTCACTAGCTTGGGGGACCTTGAGAAAGTCACCAAGCCTCCTGTGCCTCGGGCACCAGAGTTGTTGTGGGTGTCAGCTGTGATACTGTTGGTGCTTTGCTCAGTGATGTTTTTATTTTACATCACCTTGTCATTGGCATCATGATGGCAGGAAGGAAGGCAGTGCAGCGCAAAGCTGTCAGGGCTTCAGCCTTTTGCCTGGACCCTCTACACCTGCTCAGCAATGGTCCAAGCATTCACTAAGTGCCAAGTCCCAGGCTAGGCTTGGGAGATACAGAGACCAGCAGGCATGGCCGCAGCCTTAGAGACACTCCATTCTGGTGGGGAAACTACTGCTGGGAATGTGGGAGTCCCTGATGGCTTGGCTCTCACTCCTTCTGGCTGGGTGGTGGGTTCACATTTCTCCCCCCACTGGACTTTGAGTGGTCCTGCATCTGGCTTTGGCCAAGCAGGACCAGCCCAGAAGGAGGCCTCTGGGGAAAGGAAGAGGGTGTGCCTGGCAGGGGTGGGAACAAGGGCGTGGGGAGCTCAGCAGGTGCTGATCACTGAGAAAGGGAAGTGAGAGAGCAGGTTCAGGCCAGTGGGGATGAGGCTCTCAGGTCTGAGCCAGGCCCTCAAGGTGGAATAACCCCGCCTGTCCCTAACGCAGGTGCTCAACTCTTGTCCTGAGTGAGATTTAGGAAGAGAGGCTGGAGGCAGGCGGCAGCATGTGACAAAAGGCTGAGAGCTGAGCCTGCCTCAGACCCACGCTGCTACCTCCACAAGCTGCCTGCCTGGGTCTCCTTCTCCCGTCGGGTAGGCACAATGCTGTCCTCCGCTTCCTACCCTCCAAACTGAGGATCAGCTGAAGGCGGTCAAGGAATGAGCACTCTCTGAACGAAAATAGCACATTTCAGAACCTCATGGAAGCTTTTTAGTGCACATGCCGTGAGGCCTGGGTGGGGAGGGGAGGGAAGAGGAAAGGCAAGAGAATTTGACATCTAGATAGAAAGAGGGAACAGAGAACTTTTGTGCATGGCATTTAGAACACAAACACTGCATTACTGAACCATGAGGCTGCAATGCAGACAAAAGAAGCCTGGAGAAATCCCTGGGAGCCACGGTCCCAGGGGGCTTCTTGGAGGAGGGGAAGGCTGGTTTGGGCTTCGCAGGTTTGGTGCACACACGTAGAGGAGAGAAAGGAAGGCACAGGCCGCAGCGGGAGGGCTTGGGACCATGGGGGCCCTGCAGGCCTGGCCAGGCCATGAGCAGAGTAGGGGTTGGGGGGCTTCCAGTCTCTAAGGGGCCTGAGGACCCAGGTCTCCGTAGCCCTCCTGACCCCCAGGGAGCCCCTCCAGCCTGTTTGGTGGGTTGTTTGCCAGTCTCTGCCCGGGAGCCTTGGCCTTCCATCTAGACATCAGGCCAGCCTCCACATGGAGGCAAAGGACGGTAGATCAAGGATGGGCTGATGGCCGGGGGGTGGCCTCAGTGGAAAGTTCTGCCTGCACAACAGCACAGTGATACCTCCAGGGCCAGCCTTGTCCTGCTGCGCTCAGGCTTTCCCCCAGCCTGGCTCGGCTTCTGCTTCACTCCGACACTCTATTTTTATGCCTCGATACCTCACTTTGCATCTGTGGCTCCCTGTTTTGCTCTCTCTCTCTCTCTCTCTCTCCACCTCTCTCTCTCTCTCCCCCCTCCCTCCCTCTCTCTCTCTCTTTCATCTCTCTTCTCCACCTCACTCTGAACACCTATGTCTGGTTCGCTGTGTCTTGCTTTCCCTGTGTGTCTCTCTCCATCTCTGTCCCTCTCTCTCTCCCTCTCTCTCAGGACCTCCTGACTTGCTCTGTGTGACTCTGCCCATCTGCGACCCTCCCTCTGTACTACAGCACTAGCTGACAGTCGCTGAGATTCCAGGCTGGAGAAGTTTTTTGGGTTCCAGGTAGACCTCGTGGAGACTTCAGCCTGCAGGGAGTACGGCTCCTTTTGCTTTAATCTGGGCAGAATCTGATGTTGGCTTCTTTGACCTCCTCTTCCTTTGATCTTTATCTTTGAAAACCTGTGTTGTTAGAATGCGATTGACTTCAGATGTTCTCATCCTCCCCAGAAACCTGAGGGAACACAGTGCAGGGGTCTGGCTGGGTGATCCCCCAACATCCCATGGGCAAAGATTCTTCAAGGGCTCTGGGCTTCAGGCTGGACACCTCCAGCAGGCTAAGCAAGAGGCTGTTCATGAAGCCTGCAAGCTCTCGTACAGTGGAGAGCCATGTGGTACATGGGAACACCCGGGGCGTCAGGAGACAGACCTTCCTGGGTTCTAACCCCAGCCCTGCCATTGCTGCCTGAGTGACTCGGGACAGGTCATAAGTCTGAGTTTCTGTTTTCTCTTCTGGAGTTTCCATTTTCTCATCTCATGGGGGTAAAACTGAGCATGAGAACTTGATGCACTGATACGTGAAAGTGCCCCATGGATTACTTAGTATGTAGTCAGTGCTCCAAAATGTTCCATTTCCTCTACCTTTCTTGTTCCTCTCTCTAAGACTTAATTCAAGTCCAGGCTTCACTGGAGCAACAGAACATCCCCATAATAATTACAAGGCCTTGCTCATCATTCCTGCTTAGTAGGGCACAAAGACATTGATAGATACACCACTCTCACCCCGCATCTTGTGCATGACCAGCATGTGGCTATTTTTACAGCATCTCCAGGGCTTATCAGCCCTCCAGCTCTCCACCCGCATTCATTCACTGAGGCATCAGGTCATAGCAGGACCCACAGAGTGTAAATGACAAGCACAAAACCAACAATAACAATAAAGTAACCAACTTATACAGCGCCTTTGTGTCTGCGAAGTCTTCCTCCAGACAGACTTTGTTGCTTTTCAGAAGACTCCTCAAGAGGTTACAGATAAGAAGCCAGACCCCCCAACAGTGACCTAGCAAATCAGGAACAGAGCTAGGACTCAAGCCCTGGTCTTCTGACTTTCAGACTAGCCCAACATGTGTCACCAGGAGGCTTCAAGACAGCCTTTAGAGACTGCAACTCAGCTGGTGTGTGCTGGGGCCTGTGAATCTGCATTTTAGTAAGCTCTCAAGAATTCTCATGTGGGTGGTCTCCTCCAATCTGAGAAACATCCCACCCCAACATGTGGAGGAAAGAAAATGATTCTTGATCAGCTCTCTCCCTAAAGCGGCAGCAGAGTTTTGGCTGGTGGTGATGCAACTCTGCCCCTTGCTGTGGGCAATTAGGGTCAAGAGTTGATTAGACAAGCTGGAGGGAGACTGGCTGGGCCTGGAAATGTGAGTTCTGTATCTGGTACTGGAGTGCCTCTCTGTAATTCACTCTATGGGGCTCCTTCCTGGGTGAGGAAAAAAATTGGGGGTCACTGGTTCTCAACCTCGGCTGCACATCAAAGTCACCTAGGGGCTTTAAAAAATATTGGTGTCTGGAAGCAGCCTGCAGAGACTGTGATGCAATGGGTCTGGGGTGTGGTCTGAGCATGTGGGATTTTCAGAAGCTCCCAGAAGATTCTAAGTGGAGTCATGTTTGAGGATCACTGAACCAGGACACTGAGGTCAGTTCTACAAAATTCCAGCCTGTGACTGAGAGCAGATGTGGCACAAGAAATGTTGTCTTCATATGTCTGTGTGTCTGTGGGTATAAGTGTGTCCCTGCTTGTGTCTGTGAATGTGCCTGTGTGTATGTTTGTGTGTGTCTGCATGTGTTGTCTGTGTGTGTTTCTGTGAATGCACTTGTGCATGTGAGTCTGTGTGTGACAGAGAGAACTGGAGGGCAGGGCAGAGGGGATAGGAGGGGCTATAGAGGTGAAGAAGGGCTCTCTGGGGACACGAGCACCCTCTTTTTACAGATAGAGCTCAGAGAGGGTAAATGACCAAGCCTGGACCCTAGGCCTCCACAGTACCATATCCACAACCCAAGGTCTAAGATAAGAGGCAGAAAGGAAAATCAGAGCTGGTGTATGGCTCCAGGTTTTGCTGGCTGACATGAATGTTTTGTTTGTTTGTTTTTGAGATGGAGTCTCACTCTGTTGCCCAGGCTGGAGTGCAGTGGTGTGATATTGGCTCACTGCAACCTCCGCCTCCCACGTTCAAGCAATTCTCCTGCCTCAGCCTCCTGAGTAGAGCCACCACGCCCTGTTAATTTTTGTATTTTTAGTAGAGACGGGGTTTCACCAGAGACAGTTGGCCAGGCTGGTCTCAAACTCCTGACCTCCAGTGATCCACCTGCCTTGACCTCCCAAAGTGTTGGGATTATAGGCATGAGCCACCGTATTTGGCTGACTCGAACTTTTGCTTTGCTTCTTTACCTGTTGCAAAATGCTGGGCTCAGGCCAGTTCAGCCAGATGTGCTGCCATGAGAGGGCTGGGCCAACCTCTCTGAGAACCACCAGCTCCCTGAAGCTGCTCCCCAACCAGTAAACCCTGCTTTCTCCCCCACAAATATTTCATGCATACAGGCTACGCCAGTGTGAGAGAGAGCCAAGTCCAGGCCCCTCACCAGGGAACAAACATTCCAAGTGACACTCCAACATCTTGGGGTTGAATGCTTTTGGACAGAGTGCTTGCCCCAATGCTAACTAGAGAAAGCCCCTGGGGAACTGAAAGTGCTCAGGACTGGGGCTGAAGAACCTTCCTCTTACCAGCTCTGTGATCTTAGGCACTGGCAAGCCCTGCTTTCTGCATCTGGCAGATGGGCATGCAACACCTGCCCAGCCTCCTGAACAGGGGAGCTGGAGGCACAAGCAGGGGAATGCAGGTGAAGGCACTCAGTAAATTAGGCAGGATCCACTTGTGCAAAAGGTTATTTCCAGGCATGACCTGAGGACTGCCCCAGCAACTCTCCAGCCCAGATGTCCTCCTCAACTGCCTGCTGATCCCTGCCATTTTTATCCTTAGATCTAGCCTCTGGGTTAAGGATATTCAGAAGATTCTGCTGATTTACAACCAAGGATTCTGACAGAAGCAGAGGCAGGGGTGATGGTACACTTCGCACCATTCATGATGCTAGTGTGACTTGTAAGCAGGTCAGCTTCAGGAGGTGGCACAAGCTAGGAGGGAGGAGGCTCCTGCAGGGATGGACCCAGAGGGCCTTTCCTGGAAAGGCCAAGGGAGAGGGCCGCTGGTTGCTCTGAGGCTTCCTGGGCAGAGAGGGTGAGCTGCTGGCTTAAGTGCCCTAGGGACCTGGGAGTGACTGGTGGGGAAAAGAGGCTTGGGAAGCCAGACGGGACCCAGGAAGACCGTACCAGCTTGATTTACCACAGCCTGGCCCAGCGTCAAGGACTTGGGCCCTGGAACCTGGCAGATCGAGCTCTGCACATCTGTGTGGCATATTTCTGAACCTCTCTAAATATCATTTTGTCATTTATAAAATGGAGATAAGAACAATTCCTTTTGGGAGCCTTTTATATACATAGAAGCAGACTGGCTATTATTATTACTTACAGTTTCACTGAGACCTTAGCACAGGCAGAGTGTGTCTGTGTGTGTGTGTGTGTGTGTGTGTGTGTGTGTTCTGCCCCCCATCTGAGTGTTCACCCCATCTTTGCTGTATTATCTCTCTCCAGACTGAATGGAGTGCAGTAGAAAGGAGAAGAGTCAGGAGTCAGAAGACCTGGATTCAAATTCTGCCTTTGTACTGGATGAAGAACTGTAGACAAGTCCTCATTGTCACTCAGAGCCTCACATATAAGGACAATAGATGGGATGATAATCACTACACCATGAGGTTGCTGTGAGAATTATATAAAATAATATATCAACAATAATAGCCCATGTTTGCCCCACGCTTACCAGTGTGCCAGGCACCGTTAAGGGCTTCACATGCATAATTTCAACCACTACAACCTTTTAATTATCCCTACTTCTGTAGATGTCCCTACTTCTATAGATGAGAAAACTAAGGCTCAGAGAGGTTAAGCAATGTGGCCAAAGGTCACACAGCTTGTATGTGGCAGAGCATGAGTCTGAATCCAAATGGTGACTACTTCACTACTTTACGAGGCACAGGATCCCAGCACATCCAAGTTGGAAGATACCTTAAAAGCACACCAGGTCAAACCTGCTGTTGACTGCTGAGGAGCCTGAGAGCCCTGCTCCCAAATTGCGTCACAAATCAAATCTCCTTTTCACCCTGACCTGCATCGTAACTTCCCAGATGATTCTCTGCATCTGAAGGCCTTCACCAGCCACATGGCATCCATAGAGCGAGTATGGTTCCATTCAGAGGAGGGCATTGACACCCAAAGAAGTCACGTAATCTGCCCAGGACCACACAGCAAGTCTGAGGCTGAGCTGGGAGTCCAGCCTCCTCCTGCAGGCTTTTTTGCTGCAAAGCCTTGTATTACATGTACTTGGTGGGGCTGGGGGCATTTGATGCTGGAGAGAGGGTAGTGTTTCTGAGATCTCTGTGCGTCCTTAAAAGCATCTAGGTATGACCCTTGATGCCTTGTGATCTAGATTCTGATGAGACGTGGGCAATCATTTCTCCTCTTCTCCCTGAGACCCAGCCCAATGTGGAGCTTTGTATCCAGTACGGCTGCATTCCTGCTGTGCCCATCCCAGTGTCAGCTACAGCCTGGGTGGCCCATGGAGTGGCTCACACTGCTGGTTGTCTACTCAATAGTCATTCAGATTTTTGTATCAATGTGATATCAGCATGCCCAGCCTCAAGTGATGAAATGTGATGGGTCTAAATCCATCATGATAATCCGTTTCCTCTTTGCCAGTGACGGGCTTGTGAGTTGCTGAATGACACAGTTCCAGTTAACAAGATGGGAAGGAAGTAAATGGGAAGGAACCTCCAGGAAAGATTTTCCTCCCGAATGAAGACACATGTGAGAAAAGAACCCTGGGCCCTCTCTCTCCCACTCCCCCTTCCTTCCTGCTGGTGATGCTTTTGGAAAGGATATAATGCCTGGAACCAAGGTGACTGCCTTGTGACCATGGGGCAACACCTGCTGAGGATGTCACAGCAGGAGGACAGAGAGAACCTGGGCCCTCGCTGACATTGTTGAGTTGCTGCACCAGCCTTGGAACCACCTGTCTTGTCAACTAAGATCACATATATATGTACAGGTTATGCCATTATCTGTTTGGCATTTTTACTTGCAGCCAGCATGTCCTAACCCATAAAAGGGATAATAAAGGAACTGGGCATGGTGGCTCACACCTGTAATCCCAGCACTTTGGGAGGCCAACAGGGGGTGTATCATCTGAAGTCAGGAGTTCAAGACCAGCCTGGAAAACATACCGAAACCTGTCTCTACTAAAAATACAAAAATTAGCTGGGTGTGGTGGTGGGCACCTATAATCTCAGCTACTTGGGAGGCTGAGGCAGGAGAATCACTTAAATCCAGGAGGTGGAGGTTGCAGTAAACCAAAATTACACCACTACACTCCAGCCTGGATGACAGAGCGAGACTCTGTCTCAATAATAATAATAATAATAATAGTAATAAAGGGATCTACTTTATGAAGTCAACACTCTGATATCTGTTTTACATTTAGAAAAGCTAAGTTTTGGAGAGGACACTGTGATGCAGGGCAGGTGAGCCTCGCAGAGCAGGGATATTCTGGGCACACTGCCTACGGGGTAGCCCTCCTCTGCAAGAAGCAGCACCTCTGCTGCTGCTGTCCACTGCCACATGGATTTTAAAATGCTGTCTAACACCCCAGCTCACCTCTGAATTCTTTCCTGGGCAAAGCCAAGAGCCCTCCTGGGCTAAGCCCCAATTTTGGGGCTCGCCTGCTCTGCCTCAACTCAACTTTCCCACTTTATACACCCCTCCCTAGCTAGTAGACACAAAGGGATTTAGACCTCATTCCATCTGACTCTCAGGTCTGTGTGCCAAACCACCACACAGAGAGGGCTGGCTCCTGCTGTAAGGATATCAGATAAAAAGCTGATTTCTCCTCCTCTCCTAGATCTGTCTCTAAATTACCCTATTTCCAAGTGTCCAGTGAACATCCCTGTTGGAAAACGTCCTGTCAGACAGATGATGTGTTTCAGAGTTGAGAAAAAATAGAGATGAATGGATGGGGTCTGTGTAGGATGAAATGAGTCCTGCCGTCAAAGCCTTGTGCTAGCTTTAGGGATCCAGGACACTCACCCGGGAAGAAGCAGTGAAAAACACCAAGAAGAACACATTTTCCACTCTCTCCTGTCTGGATCCTTCAAGGTTAGTTCAAGTGACCTTTCTCCCAAGAAGTCTGCCCTGACTGTGCCAAACAGAACTGGGCTCCCAGGGCATATATTTGCACACTTCTTATAATGGGCAGATTTTTAAAGTTATTTATGTGCCTATGTACCCCTTCTCATAACTGAGTGTGAGCTCCTGGGAGGTCAGACTGTGTCTTAGGGCCAGCACAGTTCTGAGTATCAAGTAGGACTGATGCAGGGCATCACTGGGGCTTAGCTCATGAGGGTTCTTGTCTTCACCCAGGAAAGAATTCAAGGGCAAGTGGGTGGTGGGATAGAAGAAAACAGCTTTCTTGAAGCAGCAGTGTTACGCTCACATAGGCAGAGAGTAGCAGCTCAGGGCAGTTCTGCAGTCATATATATACCTACTTTTAATTGTATGTAGATTAAAGGGTGGTCAATGCAGAAATTTCAAAGGGTATTTCTGAGTCATCAGGTCATTGCTATGGGAAGGGGTGGTAACTCCTGGGTGTTGCCATGGCAATGGTAAACTGACATGACACACTGGTTGGAAAGCTTATGAAAGCTGCTTCCGCCTGATCTCTCTCTTAGCTAGTCCTCAATTTGGTCCAGTGTCTGAGCCCTGCCTCTGGAGACAAGTCCCACCTCCTACCTCAGCAGTGCAGGAAATGCTTTCTGGTTTAACGTGACAACATTCAGTGCTAACCACACACTCTGTAAAGGCAGCTCCCTCAGGTTGGGTTCATCCCCTATTGTGACACACACACAACCCCAGGGCTCAATACAAATCCTTGTCCACCAAAGGGAGCTTCTTCCATCAAAATGTGGGGTGTTTATTACGGGACACGCCTAGAAGCACAGTGGTCACGTAAACCTCGGGGAACCCAAGACATCAAACAGTCATCACAAAAGACAGCCGAGAAGCTTGGTCTTGGCTGAGGTCCAGGCAAGAGTGAGAGGCGGAGGGAGCAGTGAGGGGTGGGGTGGGGGGTACTGGTGGGGGGTGGCGATTCCCTGAGAGGAGCCCAGTAGGAACCAAATGTGTGGACCTACGGGACAGCTAGGGCTGGCTTCAGAGAGCACCAGGCACCGTAGAAATGGCAGCTTCACAGCTTCCTTCCTTGCTTCCGCCAGGCACCGCTGCCTTGGCCCAGGCCTGCGGAATGTTCCAGAAGCTGGCAATGCCCTTTGTCTGGGCCTTACCCTTCCCTGGAACACAATGGCTTGTTCTTGAAGGGCTCAGGGTTTGTGATTCCTCAAGTAAGCCAAAGAATCAACAGCTTCCGGGGACTGCCCCTCAGCAGCTCCTATCCATGGTTATTTTTAGTCGCATTTAATTTGGCAGCTAGGAGCACTTTTGATTTCACAATGATTAGTTAGAGCTTGTGTGTGCGCTGTTTTTCTTCTTACCACCCGCCTGTCTCCCCCAAGGGGACAGGGTGTTGTTTTGACTTTTATGTGTTACAATAAAAACTTTCATTGTAGCAAAATGTTTGCTCGTCAAAATTAGCTTGGTTAATTCCAAAGAATTGTTTCATCTTGGCTCCACAGACACCGGGGATCTTTTTTACAAGAGGAATTGGCCACCAGCCAGCTATCTCCGGGACAATTCCTCTATAGTGTTCATCCCCCTGGAATTTACCTTTAAAGATGAAAGACCTCCCTTCGCTTTCCAGAGGAAAGTCGAATGCGTCCCCGGGTTCATGTGCTCCACAGTAGGACAGGGAAAGCCGGCGATGAGTGTGAATTTGGTTGTGTTGATTTTAGAATCACAGGCCTGAAGGAAATCCCCACAAAGAAAAAGATACATGTGAGGATGTACACAGACACAGCTCACACAAGCACACACCCACAGGTGTCACACTCATGGCACGAATACACACACGTTCACAAACACACAGACCCACCAGGGCAGAGCAGCTGACTCTGCACACACAGGAAGAGAGAGACGCAGAGGCCTGAGCTCCACACCAGTCCAGGTAGAAACGCTTGAGCCACCTCACCTGCATTTGCAGGGCTCAGCAGGCAAGCCCAGCCTCACCCCTCTGAGACCCGCCCACGTAAGCAAGGGTTGGGGCACCACCTCCAAACAGTCTCAGTTATCCTGGGGCCTGGGCTCAATGCTCCCTTGCATGACCGACCTCCCACTCCTCGAGGAAGCTGGCACTCCTGAGCCCAAACCCAGGCCAAGCTGACCCCTCTGACAGCTCTACCGCATGCCGCCACCACTCCCTTGACACGAGCTGAGATCGTTGTTAAACAAGAAGGCACAGGAAACTCACAGATGTCCATGACAGTCGGCAGACCAACGTTAAGTGGAGTCATTGCACAAACTGTTGGGGAGGCTCAGATGAGAGGCTCACCACAGCAGGGATGGAGGGACAGGCAAAAGCGACATAGAGTTGGAAAGTTGTCTGACCTGCGTCTACACCTCTGGGACAAAAAGGGGTTGGGGGAGATATCATTGACAGACAGACTCGCTGGTAACACCGCTCCTTCTCTCCCCTGTGCCTCTCCACACCCCATCACAACTCTCCTTACTTGGAGAAAAGGGACAGTCAACATCTAAACATCTAAAGGGGAAATTGGTCTCTAGACCATATAAGCATTCCCTAAATTTTTATCAGGTGCCTACCCTGGGCCAGGAACTGGAGATATAACAGAGTACAAAAGACATGCCCTGTGGGCACTGGTAGGGGAGAGAAGCAACCAAGGGCTACAGAGCAACATGCAGCACTGACCAAGGTGATGAAGAAGAAACACACCGCCCACCCCACGGGGTGACGGCAAGTGGTGAAGAAACAGGCCCATCATGCAGGAGGTCTGGAGGCACCAGAGGGATTGGGGAAAGGAAGGATGTGAGTGGGAGCCGAGCGGGTGTCTGGGAAGGGCAATTCCAAGCCAGCCGATTAGAGCTGATGAAGTTCCAAGGCTGGGCAGGCTGGGTAGGCTTTGGGAAGTCGATGTGGCAGTGCTGAGAGAGTGAAGAGGAGAGCGGAGTGGGGGCAATGAGCCTGGAGAAGTAGCCAGAGGCCGGGTCTTGTAAGGCTTCATGGACATGGTGAGGGCTTTCGAGGTCAGCCTTCATCTCTAAGCACCAGAAAACAGGCAGCCTGGTGGCAGCTTACAAAACTGTGACCCACTCTTCAGCTGCTGGTGCTCTTCAATCTAGAGGTTTCCGTGGCCAGGACCTTCAGTTCCCTGGCTTAGAGACTAAGCCCTCCTTCTTAGTCCCTGTTAGGGAAGGGACATGCAGAAGCTGCTGGAAAACTCTTCCTTCCCTGCTGTGTGCCAGCCAGGGTTGAGGACTGTGGCAAGGACCTGGCCTCAGAACCCAGCTGAGCAGAGGGGCAAGAGCAAGCTGTGGATGGAGTCCTGTGTACGGCTTCCCTTGCCCAACTGTGTGGCCTTGAGTAACTCACTTGCCCTCTCTGAGTCTCAGGTTCCATCGTTGTCAAATAGAGATACTCCACTACAGAGCCACAAGTGTCAAATGAGCAGCAGAAGTCATTGTAAAATGTGAGAATCCCTCACATCTGGAAGTTTTTGCTTTAAAATGGTTTCTCCCCTGCAGGCTCAGGACGGGATGCTGGCTGCTGTGTAGGGAAAGCAGAAGTTTTCTCTGATGAGGGACCTGTGCCTGCCTCCCCTGCCCCAGCCCCCATGTTCCCTGCTCTACAACTAAGTGGTTTCAACTAAAGGCTGAGGCCAACTTAGAGATCCTGCACAGCCCTTCTGATATCCAGTTTCTCACCCGAGATTTCTGCCCAGGCGTGGGTTTCTTGTTCCTTCCAGACCCAGAGCCACAGCCCAAAGAGCAAACCAGCTGTGCTCCTTGACTGGCAGCTGGAAGAGCCCTAAGGAGCCCAGGTCCAGCCTATGGCCAGGATTCAGAAACAGGAAGATAAGGCCACCAGGGTTCTTCCCATGTCCCCCAGTAGCCGATAGCCTGATTGCAGCTTTGGGGCAGGCTTCCTCTCTCCATTCCTTAATTAGTTTTTAAAAAAGTCGATGAGTCTTAAAATTGATGCTGCTAAATCACTTCATTTTTAGATCCTAAGGATGTGTATCAATGGGTAAGTGGGTAAAATATAAGAAAACATGAGGGGATGCTGAGGGAATAACTAATACAGATAATCAAGGAATTCTGCAGACCTAAAATTCATTACCCCTCAAAAAGACAAGACTTGGCTGGAGAGTGAGCGAGAGTGTAGGGACAGTCACACCTGGGGACTTGTGGCTGGGCACATGAGCAGGAATCTGCTTCTAAAGAGTGCTGGGGAGTGGGACAGCACGTCTTTTGGACGCCCACCAGGCTCTGGGCGTCCAACCTGATACCTTTCAGTCTCCTGCCTTCATTCTGAACCACCTGAGCTCCACCTGGTGCTTCTCCACTCACAACTCCACCAGCCTTTCCTGGAAGCGCTGGCCGCTCAGAGGAGCAGCAAGGTTCAGGGAAGGCAAGGCAACACAAAACCGTGAATCTGCCTGGGCCCCATGCCTGACTTGGCATAAGCCCCTGCTGAGCAAAGACAATACACTGAGAAGCCAAATCCCCAGCAAGAGATCAGGAGTCCTCACCTTCCCTTCCCTGCCCAGCTGCTGTCCCCAGACCCTGCACTGGGCACTGGAGGTACAAGATGAACAAGACCCCATCTCTGCCTGAATTCAAGAAGGTCAGTGTCCCTCTCTGAAAACCAAGTGTCTGGACCCCCAGACACAAGTGTCTCTCTCCAAGTGGCTGGAGAGAGAAGAGGACTGCATCATGGGGGAGGGAGGGATGACAGAGGGAGGCTGGCCTTCCCAATCCCTGAAGGATTTGAGGTTCTTTTCTCATGACCAGGAGGTCCTTCAGGGCCCTGTGGATGAGCCTCAGACAAAGCACCTGCCTCCATGTTTTCTCCTCTTCATTATTTACTAAGCAGTTATGTGCCAGACAGTGTGCCAAGTGCTTTACACATATGAATTCATCTAATTCCCCCAATAATTCCATGGGATAGGTGTTATTGTGTATCCATCTCTATTGGACAGGTGAGGAAGATGGAGCACAGAGAGGTGAAGTAACTGGCTCAAGGTCACACAGCTATTAGATGCTGGAACTATACTAGACACAGCAGCCAGGTCCAGGGCTGCACTCTCACCGACTGTGGTAATGGCTTCTCTAACAGCGATGACATGAATAGCACAGGTGACCACAAAGTGTCAGTGTTGGGAATCTTCCTAACATGCCTTTTGCTCTATTTTATACTTGAGAAGTTAAGCCACTAGTATAATAATCCTTAATATTCATTGATTCATTTGTAGGTGCCAAGAACTGCTCAAAATACTTTATATACTTTAACTAACTTGATCTTCACACCAACTCCATGGGGTGGACACTATTATTACCTCTATTTTACAGAGGAAGAAACTGAGGCACAGAGGGGTTAGGCATCTTTATTAGTCAAGAGTTTTCCAGAGAAACACAGAACCAATAGGATAGATTGATTGTTTGATAAATAGATAGATTGATTATAGGAACTGACTCACGCAATTACGGAAGCTAAGAAGTCCCACTGTCTGTCATCCGCAAGCTAGAGAACCAGGAAGATTGGCGATGTAATTCAGTCTGAGTCCAAGTCCAAAGGCCTAAGAGCGGGTGGGTGGGGTGGGGATGGGGGCCTAAGTTCTCTTCCGAGGCCCAAGGCCTGAGAACCAGGAGTGCCAATGTCCACAGGCAGGAGAAGCTGAATGTCCCAGCTCAAACAGAAAATAAATTCTCCCTCTCCCCTGCCTTTTCATTCTATTCAGGCCCTCAGTGGACTGGATGGTACCTACCTGCACTGGTAAGGGTGGTCTTCTCACTTGATTGATTCAAATGCTGATCTCTTCTGGAAACACCCTCACAGATACACGCGGACATAGTTTTACCAGCTATCTGGGCATTCCGTAGCCCAGTCAAGCTGACACATAAAATCAACCATCACAGCACCTGGGTGATGCCCCAGGTGATCACTGGCAAAGCTACCATTTGAACCCAGGCAGTCTGGCTCTAGAATCTGTGTTCACAGCCACTCCACTCCACTGCCTATAAATGTGGAAAGTTAGTGAAGAGAAGAGTCACAGCTCAAAGCCAGGTCTGTAGACGACCTGTGCCTGAGCTTAGCCATTATGCCGTGATACCTGCTCTGCCCTATCTGTGACACTTTTCCAGGTTAGGGATTCCAAGCAGAACCCCAAGCCTCTAGTTCTCTACCTGCCAAGGCAGCGAGTCCATTCTTCCTGGGCTTCTCTTCCTCCGAACAGGCTAGAAGCCTTTCAGGGTTTCTCCCACCTGCCTTGCTTACCTGTCCTGAAGCTTACCTGTCCTCCTAGCCTTCCGGTCAGATATGAGTTCCTGCTAGATCCCTGGGTTGTGAATCTCTGACTGTGGAGCCATCCATAGTTCATTTGGGGAGTTCTGGACCCTTTCCCAGGTTTGTGCCCATAGACAGAATCCGAGCTCTCTTTTCTTGGTCTGGCTCCTAAAATCAGGAGCCCTTTTCTACTGACAAGGGTCTGGCTTTGCCTCTCTTCTGAAGCTTCTGGGCCACTTTTTCCCTTGCCCTACCCCTGCTTTACTTCACCCACCAGTTTCTCCTATGGTCACATAATCAGGCTGAACCATGGTGCTCTGGTCACTCCTCACCCTCCTGAGTGAAGCTGTGGGTGGCATCAAGCCCACTGGGAAAGAGGCCACGTCGAATGGAAGCAGCTGTGGCAGCTGCCTCCTGTACCTCATCCTGCGCAGCTGGGCCCAGGTCAGCCTGACCCAGAGTGGTACTGTGGCTTAGCTGAGCACTTGACGGCCAAGGGTATCCTGGCAGAGTCAGACAAAAGGAGGCTTCCCCAGCATCCTCTAGAGGCAGCACAAAGGAGGGGCCAGACAGGTGGCACTCTCCAGGCCTCAGATCCTGCTCCATGATCTTGGGCATGACCTAATCTATGTACCAGTTTCGTCTTCTGAAAAATGGGGGACATGATAAACACCTCCAGGGCAGCTGTGAAGATGAAGCCCTGACTGCTTGGCAGAAGGTGAAAGGACTCTTGAGGTCTCTTTCAGCTCCACCAGCTAAGCATTCTGTGAAAACCAGGGAGGGAGTCTGTGGTCAGGCTGCATAATGTAGGCATCACATTTCCTGAAAAACCAAAAGATAAGAGGTCACTTACCATTGCCATTTGCGACACTCTTCAAGAGGAAGCTCTAACTTCATCCAAAAATACCTCTGTGCAGGAGTCGGGGTGCCACTGCAGAGCCTGCCCTGGAGTTAAGCATTGTCCTGTCTAGGCATCTCATTTGAAAAGAAATGTATCCTGTCTTAGGAGAGGCAGCAACACAGCAATGGGGGCACCTATGTGGGAGGGAGGCAGAGGACTGAAAGTCAGGATACAGCACAAAGGGGGGCTGAGCTCAACTTGGAAGACAAACCTCACCAACTCCCATGGTGGCTGAGGGCCAGCTTGGGGTGGTCACACACCTAAGTTCCTTGTCCTTCCTATGGGCAGTACTTGACTGTTCACAAAGCCCCTTTTGACTTATGCACTCCTCAAACTTTGTAACCCTAGGAGATAGCTTTATTTAGGCCCACTTCACAGATGAGGACACTCAGAACCAGACAAACTGACTCCCCTGTTGTCAACAGTGTATTAGGGGCAGATCCAGGTCTTGGACACAGCTCTGACTCCAAGCCCAATACTCTGCCCCCTACACTGCTCACTGCCTGGATCTACCAAGAAGAAGCTGTGTCCAGCTGCCCAATCCCAGTGCCACTGCATCCCCTATGGGGAAAACTTGAAGGAGTCCAAAGGTAGTAGGCCAGCAATCACATGTCTACAGCACAACTACTTAGGATTCTTCAGGTCCAGTTAGAGGCCTACATCCAAAATTCTGGGTGCCAATGAGAGAAATAAAAACTGCAGTGAGTGGTCAAGCTCCAGCCACCTCCTTTTCCCTCTGTCTTTCCCTTTGGGAGGCCTCAGATAGTTTCCAAGAGAAGAGTAACGAATGAACACCTTCTAAGACAGTGGATTACGCCAGGCTGTCAGGATAACACTGACAGCAGGGATAGAGGAAGAGCCCATAATGAAGTCAACCAAGTCACTAGAAAAGATACAGGGACATAGGAGACTGCCAGCCTCACCCCAATCAGGGGTCCTCCTTGGCTCATGGGAATGGCCACCTTTTTCTTCCTCCCTCCTTTCTGTATTGCTGGCCTATGCTGAACACCCTACAGCAGAACCTATACCCCACACCCTATGTATTCCTGACACCCTACAGCAGAAGCCCCAGAGGCTGGGGGCTAGCATGCTGTGTCTAGGGTATGGGGACTGAAGGAAAGGTAAGACCTCCGCAGAGTAGACCTGCTCCCCAGCCCTGGAGAAAGCAGCAGCAGCTACGGAGGGCAGGCCTGATGCTGGGGATGGAAGGAGGTGACTAGCCAAGCACTATGACCTGACATCTTCTGGGCGAGCAGTGGCTTATATGAGATCCCTGCATTGTGGGTCTATCTGTGGCATCCATCTGTAAGAGGAGGGTCTTAGTCTCTAGGAGTTGCACAGCTTTGTGATCTTCCTAAGGCAAGAGAGAAGAATCCCTCCCCTTCAGGTTAAAGGCCTTGCCTTGCCAGCGAAGTCCAGATGGACAAGTCCAGTACCGGGCAGTGCACAGTGGAGAGGGCAACCACTATGCTGCAGGGATTAGTGATGTCGTGGGTATGGCCACACATGTGTAGGGTATGTCTGCAGGGGTGATGCATGGGGATAGGTAAACTGTCCGGGGAAGCCCCTAAGTGTGTCAAAGAATGGGGCTGTGTGTGTCTCATTCATCCCCCAGTGCCAACCACAATGCATAGGAAGCATTAGGCTGCACCATCACCTAGCTGTGTGACCCTGGGCAAGTTACTTACCCTCTCTTGCTTCAGATTCCTCTTCTGTAAAATGCAGCTGGTGCTGGGGTTGTGGGGAGGATTTGATGAGACAGTGAGAGGGCCCAGTATGCTTTCCTTACCAATGTCCCTTGTGCCCACAGAGCATCAAGAAACATGGAGCCTGGCACCTGGGGTCCTGCTGGGGGAGAAGGGACTTTTGATCCTAGAAACCAGAACCATCGTCAAAAGAGAAGGCCAAAGGCACTGGAAACCTGAAACCTAGAGAATGCTGTTTACTGAGAACACTTCACAAAAGTCATCATTGTTTTCTCTGAGAAGCAGTTCTCTAAAGGGCCCTTGAAATACCTTACCAAGAAATACTCCAAGAAGAACAATCATTGCAACTTCCTTGGAGAGCTGCCTCAAACAAGGAGACTCACAAATCACCTTCCATCTGGATGCGGAGAGGTGAAGGTGGGTCTGAGGCAGAGGACTAAGTTGACTTCTGCTGGAGAGCTTGGCTTTAAAAACGCAGGACTGAAGGCACTGAAACATCTATTTATAAATGGCTTTTAGTTTGTTGGTGTCAAAAAGGACTGTACTCTGTCACCAAAGAAAATAAACAGCACAGAAGCATTAAGCCTAACACATACTAAGTGCTCAATAAATGCCACGTATAATCACAATTATTTGTGCATTATAAAATATTACTATTATTTATAGACATAAATATTTATATATAAGTGTACATAATATGTGTATTGATAATAACAATACTATTGTCACTCAATAAAAAATAAACGCTGCTATCTGGAAGAGTGGGAGAAACAATCAGGCGACCTTGAAATTTATTATTTTAGACCAGAGAATCAGTGCTCAGAGGAGAAATTTGACAGGATGAGACCGGCCAAGGTGGTGCAGACAGTCAGGCTGGAGCTGGGAGAAGCCCTGTCTGCTGTCCACCATACTCCAGCCCTGCCCCAGGACCACAGCCTGCAAAGGGATCAGCACCCCCAACCCCCACCGATGGTGTCTCTGAGCCAGGGCGACTGCTGTTGGTCTCACTAGCACCTCCCTCTGCCCTTGCTCGGGGAGCCTCTCTGGAGGTTAATCTGTGTCAGCTCAGCCCTGCAGCCACACCAGTTGCTGGCCCACCCTCCTGGGATCCCCACACCACCAGAGCTGGCAGACCACCCCAGAAGGCTCCCCTTACCCTTCACTTACAGATGCGCAGTGTCTTGCCTAGGCCCCCCAACTCATAAGGGGCAGCAGCCCAAAGGGCCATGGGAACCAGGGACAGTCCTATCCAGAGATGCCACAGGGGACTTGGTGGCTACTCTCCTGAAATAGGCAAACCTAGTCCCACCACTCCCTCTCCCTGGATGGACACTATCACGTTGTAATGAAGAAGAACACTACAGTTTGAAAGACAATTTTGCTTTTATCCTGGGCACCAGGGGACTGGGGAAGGCATAGAGAAGGGTGTTCAAAATTTATTTTATTTGCATACTTCTCAGGGCGCCAACAGACTCAGTCCCCCCACCGGGTTTGAAGCAGGGCAGCCCACTTGCTGGCTGCTTGTGTTTGGAAGGTTCATTGAGCTGCCTGGGCCTCAGTTGCCTCCTCTGTAAAATGGGAGTAATTGGGAGTCACTTCCCAGATTAGCCTCTAGAAGTCAACTGAGGCTAGACTTGTAGCAAGGCACTGGGCACAGACGCACAGGGGCAGGTGCGGGAAGCAGCCGCTGTCATTCCATTGGCTTGGTGAAACGTCGGAAACAATATTCACCAAAATGTAAAGCAGGGGGGCAGGGAGGTTATCGCCGAGCGGCAGGATTTCGGTGATGCTCATTCTTTTTCTTCTTTTCCTTTTCTTTTGGTTTATCTGAATTTCCCAAATATTCCACAATGTTCCTGAATGCATTGTGTCATTTGAAAATGATAATAAGGGAAAAACAAGCACTAAGCTCTGCTGTGATGTGTGGCTGCCTCCATGCTGGGGGAAGGGAGCCCAGGGCAGTGGCAAAGCCCAGGACCAGCGCCCCAGGCGTGGAGGAAGGCGACGCCCCCTTTCCCGGGGCAGGGAGGACCCCTACCCCAGGGGCGGGCGGGCCCAGCGCGGCTCGCTCGCTGCGGCTGCGCCTGGCTCAGACAATGCGAACACACAATCATTCATTATAACTCAATTACAGTGATTAAAGCTGGTGGCATGCAGAGGCAGGAGGGAGTGTTGCCAACAAAATTTACACTCCGTGTCATCAGCGAGAGATAACAGCAGCTGACGGGGCCGATCGCCTCCCCTGCCATCTGCTCAGTGCGGGGGCCGCCCGAGGCCCGAGGGCCGCTGCGCGCTAATGGTGGACCGTGGAGCAGAGAGCTGCGGAGATGGGCTGCCTCGGGCTGGGACTAGGATAGCAGCAGCGCTGGCTAGGGAAGCCAGCCGCGACCCCTCCCTGCAGACTTGGCCGCCCCCGGAAACTCGGCATCTGGAATGGGGGTGTGAGAAGGCCAAGGTGCTACTGTTCTGGGTTGGGCCCACCATGGCAGAGATTGGGATTCTGACGTCTGATTTCCATCCCCCTGTTTCAGATGAGGAAACTGAGGCACAGATGCGCAAAGAATCACACCCTGTAATCCTGGGCCACAGCCAAAATTCAGGCCTGCTCTGGGAATGGTGCAGAGAGGGAGGCAGGGAGCTGAGGACACTCTGGACTACAGGGAAAGGGAAGTTGGCCAGGGTGAGGCCTGAGACCCTGGGGGCCCAGAAGGCATCAAGGGTGGTGGCAGGAGGGCCCACGGGGCAATGCAAGGAGCACTAGGCACAGGGCAGGGCTGCTGAGGGAATGTCCCGGGTTGGGGAGAGACGGTTGGCCTGTGTCAGGTGGGCTCTGGCCACAGTGACCAAGAGAAACTCTGGGGGAAGGGTTGGAGGCAGAAGCCCACAGCTGACATCTGTGCTACCACAAGGTAGAAGGTTGAGGAGGGTAAGCTGCCTTTCAAGGGGTAGCAATGACGCAGACCATCCCAGAACACTAGGCTTCCAGCTTTGTCAGCCGCAGGAAACAGGGCACCTGTTCAATGGACCAGCAGATGTAGCTGGTCTCCCATCTGGGAGAGTCTCCCTTCTGGGCCCTATTGAGTAGCAGTGGGACATGGGAGGTGAAGGATGGGTTCAGGTCCCTCTTCCCCTGGTTATGCACTGGGTACATTTTTCTGGCTGTGGCATGCTCTGAGGCTACCATCACCATGCTAGTGTCCATGCTGCCAGCTGCCTGGCGCTCTCCTCTCTGCCTCGCCCTGTCTGACTCCACAAGTAGACCTTGTTTCCCAATGGCAGAATTCCACCCAGAGTCTCCTTGTTATACTGTCGGAGGCTCCTTTGTTCCCCCAGAGTCCATCTCAGTCCTCAGCGTTCTCCTGTCCTGTCACCCTCACTGTCCCTCAGGAGCCTCTGCACATGCCACACTGCCCCTCCTCCATGGCCTTCCTCATCCCCCTCATCCTTCAGAGCCCAGCTCAGACCTTACCTCTTCCAGAAAGCCATCCTGGCCCTGGGGGCCCGTGGGTGCCTATCCTTTGGACTTCCATGCCCCTGTGCCAGTTTGTGCCCTGGGAGCGCTGATCATGGAACATTGGGGTCATCTGGGGGTGGAGCCGTTCCCCATCCCCAACCCTGGCAGCACCTTGTGGGCAGGAGCTGCGTCTTGTTCATCTCTGAAGTCTGGGGCCCAAGCTGAGTGGGTCTCTGGAAATGTCTGTTGACTGGATAGAGGCTGAATGAGTATGTACCAGGGTAGCTAGACAGGACCTGACACAGGACTATCTCACGAGGCCTGGCTCAGGACAGTGCAGAACAGAGCCCACAGATGGGAGCAGAGATCAGTGTCCTTAGAGTGAAAAGCAAGGGCAGGAAGCTCAAGGGACAGGAGCCACCCTCCTGCCGGCTCGGGCCTCTCCCCACATCCATTTGAAGCCCCTCAGTTCCTGCCCATACAACCCCACTCTGTGCTCACCAGGGCAGGGCTGTTGGCTCAGAATGGACCCTCAGAGCTGCTGACTGTGGAGGCCGGAAGAAAGAGGGAAGAGGGAGGCAGTTGCCCTCTCTCTCCCGCTGCACATCACAGGTCTGGCCACCTAGAGACTAGGACATAACCAGCTGGGGACAGCGTAGAAAGAATGAGATCCAGGCAGGGCCACACAGCCCTGCTCAAAATACACAATCCCCTGAATTCCCCAAGAAGAACTGAAAGAGGAAGCTGAGGAGGGGTGGTGGAGGCTGGGGATGGGGTGAGAAGCTCTGCAACACAGAAACACTCGAGTCAAGAAGCCTGGGTTTTCGTTTCAGTCTTGACTCGAGGTTGTGTGAAGTTACCCATTCCTTTGTTCTGCACATGGTACAAGTCATGTGCACTGGGGATACCAGAGGGACTGAGCCTGACAGAGGTCCTGCTTCCATGAAACTTTCTATTCCAAGTCTCTGTGCTCTCTGGACCTCAGTGTCCCCATCTGTAACAAAGATATTGGACTAGATCTGGCTTTCCCAAGCTGTGGCACGGAGGAGAGTTTTGTAAGAAAGATGACAAGGCATTGAAAACCATGGGCTGCAGAGCAGGAAATTATTCTCTTCCCAATTCTCATTCAATCATTTCTGACTTGGACAAGGAGCACGTTTCACTTGGGTGCGAATGGGTCCAATGCAGCTCTCAAACACTGGGTCATCTCCCTTTTTTAAAAAGGAAGGAGTGAGAAGAACTTGAGGCACAGCTATTTAGAATGATTTTCATTGCATTTACAAGTATGCAGACTTTTAAATTTAAGGTAAGGAATATTGGTATTTTATTTATGATAATATATAAAATTTCCTTTTAAAATACTTACATTTAGGCTTTAAAAAGTAAATTTATTTTTTAAAACCTATCAGGTAAATCTAGGCAAATATCATTAGATGACTGAGATTCTTTGATTGAGTAGATCTAGGTAGCTCTGCCCATGTTGGTGGGCAGGACTTAGCATCCTGAACACCTGCGCCTCCTGGAACTGAGCCAGCAGGGCCAGAGGAGGGTGCCTCACACTGATAGAAAGGTGATGGTGAGTCAAGTAGCAGTCTTGGGTAACATCTGTCCTCAGGGCTTCCTGGAGACTAGGGAGTGTGTCCCCAAACAAGCTTGAATGCAAATTACTTTCGTCGACAAACAAGCTGATCTACATAGTGCATGCACAGCAGTTGGCAGCAGTTTCCAAATGGTGCGCTGCACAGAGGGATGGCTTCTCTGTGCGGTGTTCAGCAAAGTGGTTCAGTACTGTGGGCTTCCTCCCTCCTCTCTTCCTCCCTCCCTCCACCTGCTGACCCTCCTGGGAGGCACCAGAGGTTCTCTAAGGAGTAGCTGCAGCTCTAGCACAAGGAATCTACAAACTCTTCAGGCTCATCCAAGGACAAACTAGCTCAGAACTGCAGAGAGGTAAGCAGTTCAGGGACTGGCATGTTTAAAATGCCGTTCCCTCTCTAAACCTACAACTCCAATGCACCCTTAAACACCGAGTCAAATGTGACCTCCTCTGGAAAGCCTTCATGAATACTTGCCCTTTATTACCGTTCTGAGAGTTGCCTCTTTCCCCCTGATGAGGACCCCCACAATATGCTGTCCAGGCCACTAATTATTAATTAGTAGAGTTTGCTTTTTTCACTAACAAGTGCATCCTGCGAGGGTATAGATCACTTATCTCTATATTTCATGCCCCTAGCCTCCAACACTGGATCTGCTCTGTCTATATTTATTGAATTAATGCATGGGTGTATGGGCCGATATGCTTGGCTTACAATCCTGAACTAATTTTTAGATTCTATTCACTCTACTTCTCCTTTTAAGGAAAGGAAACTTTTCATTGAAAGCATTCTTTTGGGCATTTAGTAACTATTTACCAAACACCTATCACATGACAGGTACTCCATTAGGAACTGGGAATAGAGAAGTGAACCAAACTTGATCTCTGCCCTCAAGAAATTCACGGTTGGTTGGAAAAATGAGGCAAGCAGCAAATGAATAGCAACAAGGGAAGGATTTGAAATTCATCTTCACTTAGATGTAAACCACTCAGAATTTAATCTACTTAGCAAGGAGATACAGATAGAAGATCAATGAGGTTAAGTAAAAAACCCTGTAACCCTGAATTTGAATTAGAAGCCTCAGTAGACCTCATGGTGCTAACAAATATATAAATACGCACATAATGCATTTCTTAGCTCTGCCACTGAAAAGGCCTAGAAATGATGATCATTTCATTAGCATCAAGCACCCAGATTATGGTCTCTGAATACCACTTTCCACTAAAAGGAACCAAGGTTCATTGGAAAAATGGCCAATTCCACATCCAGGATGGAAAATGTACAAGATAAGCCAGGGACATTGTCTTTTACCAGAAAGCACGGAAGCTCTCAAAGACTAGTATGGTCATATTATAAAGACTCAGGAGGCATCTTCAAGAGGATCCCCAAATAGGATGATTTCAGAAGCAATAAGTATAACTCCGCTTGACTCAAACATATCAAATGTGTTTAAATGCACACATTCATAATGTTTTAAAAAAGAATACCTCATTGGTCAATTGTTGAGGATACTAAAGAATTAACTTATTATTTTGAAACTTGGCAAATAAAGCAAATGAATCAAGCATTCATCTTGCCTTTCCTATACGAACTGTACTTCAAGGTAACCAAATGGTCGGTGAGGGGCAGTTTCTCTTTATAGCAATATTCAAGGAAATATTGCAATTGGAATCATCCTTATGCAGCGCCTAATGAGTTAATGAATCTACACAATGGTCATCAGTGACTGCTAACATACAAAAGGAGAAACATCTAGCTACTATGTGTTTCCTAATGAATCTATGAAGTACTCTGCCTCCCTCCAAAATCAAGCCTGGATCTAATCAAGCTCCAAGATCTAACTACAATTTAGCAATCAGCAAAATTCAGATTATGTGAAGCTCTAAGGACAAATTTTTTTTCCAGTAAATAAATGTGTGTATGGTTGTGTATGAGAGAGAGAATGTGGTATGAAGGAGGAATCTAAAAGACGTATCAATTGTGCTTGCTCTGTGTGGATCTTATTTGGATTCTAATTCAAATAAATATACTTTGTAAAAAGACTTATGAGACAATTGGGGATCTTTGAATACAGATTGGATATTTGATGATATGAGAAGTTATTTTTTAGGTTTAGTGGTATTTGGTTACATTTTCAAAACAGGTCTTACCTTTTGGAAATAGTAAAATATGTGCTAATTTAATGATGAAATGTCTGGAATTAGATGCATAATACTCCAGCGGTGGTGACTGGTGGAGATGGGTGGGGTATAGATAAAAGAAGATTAGCCCTGAGTTGATAACTATTGAAGCTGGTTGATGGGCACATGGAGATTCATTATTCTGTTCTCTCTACTTCTCTATCTGTTTGGCATTTTTCATAATGAAAAGCTAAACAAGTCTAATCCATGCTGTCTCTGCATGAGAGCACTGCCCCTGCACACTCACAAAATCATTAGAACCACAAAACAGTCAAGCTGGGGAGGACCCAGGGATTGATTATTCACCTGCCTTCAAGCAACACATAAAGGATGAGAAGATCAAGGACCGGAGAGATCCCGTGTCATGACTAAGGTGATGTGGTGAGCCCGGGGCTTTGCTCTCTGCCACTGGGCATGGGCACCCCACCCAAGGCCCCTTTGAGTCACCAGAAACTATAACGGGGCGAGTTCTTTCTGGCTTTTAAAAAAATCTTTAATTATGAAATATTTCAAGCATGGCAAAGTACAGAAAATAACACACTTCTAAAGCCACCACGCAGATTTTAAAAATGTGAACATTTTAACATTCTCTACAGAGTTTCTAAAAAGTAATAAAATGTGATAGGTATAGCTGAACTCCCACTGACCCTTCCTTTCTTCCCTCCCCACAGATAACCATTATCCTGGTGGTGTGGGGTGTTCTTTCTACATATATATATATATATACACACACACACACATATTACTCATATATATATGCTCAAATATAGAATTGTTTTGTGGATTTCTATTTTATATAAATAGTATCACATCATGTATTTCCTTCCACAACTTGCTCTTTTCACACAACATTGTGTTTTTGAGATTTATCCAAACTGATACAGAAAGATCTAGCTTATGCATTTTAATGCCTATGTACAATTTTATTATAGGAAAATGCATAGATCTTTTAAAATCCATTTATCCATTAATGGACAGGTTGTTTCTAATTATTTTTGCTCAAACAAGGAGGCAATGAAGATTCTGTACATATCTCTTCATGGAGTTGTTGAAGAGTTTCTCCAGGGTGCATACCTGGAAGTAGATTTAGTGGGTCACAGGGTCGTGCTGTTCCTCCTTCATGATTGCCAAATTGCTTGGCAAGGGTAACATATTAGTAATAGTAATAGTTGTTTGGCAACCACAAAGTGGTTGAACCAATTTATGCTCCCACAGTGTTTGACAATACTAGTCATTCACCACCCTCGTGGAAGCTTCGTATGATCAAACTCGAAAACTTGCCAGTCTAATGGGAATGGGTCGTTCCATTTCATTTTGTTTTGTAAATTTGCATTTCCCTGCTAGCTGGTGAGATGTGGCATTTTTACATGTTTATTGAGCATTTCTGCTTCCTCTCCTGTGAATCACCTGTTTCTGTGCCCTACCCATTTTCCTCTCGAGTTGTTGGCTTTCAGTGTACTGATTTGGAATAATTCATTATCTATTCCAGACACCACTTTCTTCGGTCAGTTATAGGTATTGTGTTTATGTTTTTTCATTTTTTGTTACTTTATAGTATCTCTTGTTGTACAGGTATTTTAAAATTTAATATCATCAAATTTATTTTATTATAGCTTTTGCTTACTGTCTTGTTCAATAATTTTTCCCATCCTCTGAGTCCTGAGGTTGTTCTCCAATATTCTGTACTATAAGCTTAAAACCTTAATCCTTTGAGAATTTATTTTTGTGTACTGTGTGAGGTAGGGATCCATTTTCCCACCATGAAGATGGCCTGTTGCTCCAGAACTTTTTGCTGAAGAGTGCTTTTCTCCACTGATGCATAATGCCATCTATGTGATAGTCACATTCTCACCTATACAGCAGTCTACTTATGGACTCTCTATTCAGCTCCATTGGTCTATTTGTCTATACACACAGCAAGAGCACACTTTCCTGCTTACTGTAGCTTTACAGTAAGTCTTGATATCTGGCAGGCCAAGTCCTCCTCCCTTATTTCTTTTCAAAATTATATTTGCTATTCTTGGTCCCTTACTCTTCATATAAATTTTGGTATCAGATTATCAAATTACACAGAAAACATTCCATTTGGATTTAACATTGTATTTATAAATAGTTGTACAAGACAGCTTCTTAAATGAAAAAACTCATAAATGACTTTCTTATAAATGACTATGGCATAATTTGTGATCTACAGAGGTCTTTTACATTTAAATCTTCAATACAATTTTGTATTTTATCCTTAAAGATCTTACATAGCTTTACTTGGATTGACTCATAGGTAGCTTTTATTGCTATTATAAATGCATTTTTCTTTACATTTTCTAATTGGTTGCTGCTTATGAATAGGAATGCTATTGATTAATGAAATTTGATCTTGGATCCAGCAACTTGACTAAACTCTCTTATTAAACAGTTTTATATTCTGTTTATATCTAGTCATATTATCTGCAATTAATTACAACTTTTTTCTTTCACTTCAATCATGATACTTTTATTTATTCTTTTTTTTTATGTTATCCTATTGCATTGGCTAGATCCTCCAGCACAATGTTGAACAGAAACAGTAATAATGAATAATCTCGTGTTAAAAAAAATTGTTTTAAGAGATGGAGTCTTGCTACATTGCCCAGGCTAGTCTCGAACTCCTGGGCTCAGGTGATCCTCCTGCCTCAGACTTCCAAGTAGCTAGAACAACAGGTACACACTGCTGTCCTGGCTTATTGTTTTTTATGACCTTAATATGATGCTTCTGAAACTTCACTGTTATCTATTATTTGGCTGCAGGTCTGATACAGCTCTCCATTGTCAGACTAAAGTTTTCTTTGATTCCTGGTTTGTAACTTTAAGGGAGTCATGAATGGGTGTTGAATTTTGTAAAATACTCTATCTACTTTTTACTGGTAAAACTTTCCAAGACTTCCAGGTGTTCTAGAAAATAATTTGTGGCCTCCAATAGTTGCTTGTAGGGTTCTATGTCTCAAGCTTGTTAATTATGTTGTTCATACCTTTTATAACTTTATAAATTTCTCTCCGCTTGATCTACCAGTTCCTCTTAGTGGTATGATAAAACTTCCCATTCCTCCTTGTAATTCTGTCCATTTTTGCTTTATGTAGTTTTTTGGTATTGTTCTGAGCTAGGGATCCCCACTCTACCTTTAAAGTCTTTTATTTATCACATTAAAGGATTCCCTTTTCTTTCATGTAGGCTAGCAAAAGTGTTTTAATTTTATACAATATGTCTGTGTTCACATGGTCAAAGGGAATCCTTATTAGCTTGCTGTTTCATTTTTCTGAATTGGAAATTCTAGGCCCAATCTTTTCATCTTCCAACCTGTTGCCACCAAACACTTGCACAGGGCAGCTTCCATCTGTGATACCCTGGAGAGACAAGGCCACAGCCCCATTCTCATTCCCTCTCTTGCCTCAGCAGTCAGGAGCTCCCAAGGGCCCACTTCTGACCTGTCTGAGAGGGGCACTGAGTCTGGGTCAGGTTGAGCACACGTAGGGTTTTCTGGGCATTCACTGAGATACTCGAATGGATGTAAGGAAGGTCTGATCTAGGCAGGGGAGCTTCTGTCTCTTGGCTTTTCTTCCCATACTCTTCCATCTAAGATCACTGATCTCCTCTGCCCGTGGGATCAGTTCTGTCCAAGCTTCTACTCCAGTCCTCATGAGGCAGGCAGTCCACCAGTCATCCTCCACTCACCCACCAATCCTCTCATCCACTCATCCATCCACCTATCCATTCATCGATCATTTCCACCACCCATTCATCTGTCCATCCATCCCAGCATTCATCTATCCATCCATCCATCTACCCATTCATCCATCCACTCATTTATCCATCCATCCATCCATCTACCCATTCATCCATCCACTCATTTATCCATCCATCCATCCATCCATCCATCCATCCATCCATCCATCCATCCATCCATCCATCCATCCATCCATCCATCCAGCAGCAGTGTCATACAAACCTTACAAGTTGTGTGACCTTGGGGAACTTGAACTTTGGTTCTCTCATCCGTAAAATGAGTATAATAATAGCAATGACCTCATAAGTCAGTTATGAGAATTAAATTAAACAATATTTATGAAGCACTGATTGACATGCACTAGCACTCTAGAAATATTAGTGTATTATCTTCATCACACACTCACTGATTCACCCAACTAACATTTTCCTGAGTACCTACAATGCACTAAGCACTGGAAATACAAGACAAAGTCACTGTTCTGAGAGCCCACTGTGTGGTAGGAGGGTCAGTTGGGCATCAGGAGACAACATATCATTAAAGTAATACAGATGGTCTTTCACTTACAGTGGGGTTATGTCCCAATAAACCCATTGTAAGTTGAAAAAATTCTAAGTCAAAAATGCATTTAACGCCTGTAATCCCAGCAATTTGGGAGGCTGAGGCGGGTGGATCATGAGGTCAGGAGTTCGAGACAAGCCTGGCCAAGATGGTGAAACCCCATCTCTACTAAAAAAATACAAAAATTAGCCGTGTACGGTGGCGGGCACTGTAATCTCAGCTACTCGGGAGGCTAAGGCAGGAGAATCTCTTGAACTCGGGAGGTGGAATTTGCAGTGAGCCAAGATTGTGCCACTGCACTCTAGCCTGGGCGACAGAGCAAGACTCCATCTCAAATTAAAAAAAAAAAAAAAAAAAAAAAGGCATTTAATACCCAATAAACCCATCATAAAATCAAAAGTCCTAAGTAGAACCATCTGTAGTCATACTAACATTGTGCTTGGTATGTGCTACCTAAAGTTGGGAGAGAACACTCTGAGAGCACCAAGGAGTAGGGAAGTGGGCAGTCAGGGAAGGCTTCCAGGAAGAAGTGACATTAAGGCCTACTCCTGAAGAATGAGCAGAAATTCAAAGAAGGATGCACCGCATTCCAAGCTGAAAGAGAAGCACATGCAAAACCTAAAATGGGAGAGCATTGCTTTTCAGGGCATTGGAAGTACTGTGCTGCTGGTGTGTGAAGGGAAACAAGGTAAGTGGGGAGGGATGACTTTAAAGATACAGCGCCCACACCTGGATGAGTTAAGGGTGAGTTGTGCTGTGCAGAGGGCCAGTGAGGGGCTCCAAGCCAGGCAATGATGGGGCCAGATGTGCAGTTTATAAAGGTAACTGTGTGAGTGTGGTGAGAGCTTAGTAGGTATATTACCCAGGTAAGGATCTGATCATACACCATGATCCAGTCACAGATCCCCGGGTCTTCTAATGCCAATTGTGTTGGGGACTCAGAGCCCTGGGGCATTATCATGGGCATTCTCAGACATGGAATTTCAGCCTCCCTCCATCTTCTCCCCATTCCTCTGCCTCTTCTGGTTCAGGCTGGAACTGTGGTCTCTGGTCTCTGCCCAGCTCCCTCCTCTGGTTTCACCTGCCTGCTCAGCAAGAATCCGAGCCCAGTTTCTGGCCTGGAGGATACTGGTGGGGGTGAGGGGTGGGGAAGTTGCAGCAAGAACTGGGATGTAAGAAGGCTGGATGGAGCTGGAGGGAGGAGCAAGAACTAGATGGGTTAGGTAGGGATGCATTGTTGGGACCGTGCTCTCTTTTACCCCAGGCCTTAGCACATGCTGTTCCTTCCACCTGGAACACTTTTCTTTGAACTTTTCATTGCCATGCCCACGGTATTCTTCACTTCTGTTTAGCTCTTGGTCCTTCCAGGACCCTCTTGCTCTGCCCTTCCATACTCAAGTCAATGCCTCAGCTATGTGTGGTGGCATCTGGTTTGCACCTTCATGTATCTCACGGAGTGGGAATTGCCAGTTTCTATGTTTTCTCCCAGTTGGCTGAGAGCTCTGAGGGCAGGCACTGCATCTTACTATCTTTGCATCTTAGCATCAAGAACCATGCCAGGCACATGTTAGATTCTCACGATATAAACTGGTAGGATGGATGGGCGAATAGGATGGCTAGATAGATGGATGGAAGAGTGAATGAAGGGGTATATGGATAAATGTGTGGGTGGGTAATAGATGGGTGGATAAATAGATGGATAGAAGGATGGGCAAGATGGGTGAGTGGGTGAGTTCTAGGAGGTTCTTGAGGCAGGAGGCTGGTTTCCATGACTGTTCTGGGCCATCTCCTTTCCATGAGTCACTTCCTTACCAGTCCTGTTGGTAGAGCAGCAGGAAGACTCATTCCCTGGATATTTATCCTCCAAGCAACACCGAGTCCTATAAGCTGGGCAGCTCCCTCCTAGCTTTCCATCCTCCAACTGAGTGTGCTAAGGGTTTAGGGGAGGGGGATGTGTTTCATCATCATGTTGGCTTGGACTCTGTGAGTCATGGTAAGTCACTTGCTCACGGTAAGTCACTTGCCCTCTCTGGGACTTAATTGCCCCATCTATAAAATTGGGCTTAGTATAGATGTCTCTTCAAATATAAAAGGTCCAATTTTGGTATAATGTTTAAAAACGCTCCATTAATCATACATTTTTTTTAAAAATCCAGATTTGTTTGCTTTATATTAAAAATGATGCTCATTTGTAAACAATGAATAAGTTATCGGGGAAAAAATTACACTTGTATCATCATGGGCTATTTGACGGCCAGTACCTAACATTCAGCAGGTTTGCTAAGGACTCTTCTCACTCCAGCATCCAGATCTCTGTGTCTCCATACCTTCTCAGAGACCCTACAAGTTACATAATTACTGCCCACGCTGGGGTTGGGGCCACCTGGGGGCAGGGAACAGTGCTGTGACTCAGAGGGAAGCTAGAAAGGGTGGCTTTTTCAGCTCTTGCCAGAGATGACCCAAACATTTTTTTTGAGACGGTCGCGCTCTGTCCCCTAGACTGGAGTACAATGGCATGATCTGGGCTCACTGCAACCTCTGTCTCCCGAGTTCAAGCAATTCTCCTCCATCAGCCTCCTGAGTAGCTGGGATTATAGGCGCCTGCCACCAGGCCCAGCTAATTTTCATATTTTTAGTAGAGATGGGGTTTCACCATGTTGGCCAGGCTGGTCTCAAACCCCTGACCTCAGGTGATCTGCCCGCCTCAGCCTCCCAAAGTGCTGGGATTACAGGAACAAGCCACCGCGCCCAGCCCATTTGTTTATAATTTGATGGGAACTAAAACCATCAAACCTGGCCTCTGACAACTATGGTCCTCTATTTTTAAAAAAAACATATCTTGCTTTGAGCAAAAACAGCACAATAGAATTGAAAACACTCCAGACATCATTTCACTTCTCTGGGCTCCGGTTACTGAGCATCCGATGCCCTGGGTATCACGCCAGACACTGTGAATTAGGATAATCTCAAACTGGTGAAAGCTCATCATTCACTAGCACTGCCGTGGGCTGATGAGGTCCTGTGCACTGCCCTCCAAGGAAGCTAGTCTAGGTGGGAAGAGACAAGCAAATAGGTGCAGGGACCATGTTGTCAATGTTATGGTTGCTACAAGCCTGGATTTCTGCATAAGAGGAAAGGAACCCTTAGAGGGTGACAAAGAAAGGCTAGAAAAATGGCATCAAGGCCTCCTGTCACCCTGTTAAGTAAAAAGGGGGTAACGTGGGGGGATTAAGGATGGGAATAGCTTTACCATGGAGTGGGCCCCTTCTCTTAGAATGGAATGCTTCCCAAATACTGATGTGCACAGGAATCGCGGCAGCGTGTTAAAATGCAGATTCTGCTTCGGTAGGACTGAGGGAGCTCATTCTAGATTTCTAACTAGCTCCCAGATGTGGTTTGTGCTGCCAGCCAGGGTTGGGTGGAAAGCAATGGAGGGGTGGTGGGTGGGGAGAGGCAGCAGAAGGAAGCATGTGCAGTGAGAGGTTCAGTACAGGGGAGGCACAGTGTGCTGGCATTAAGGACAGCAGCAGTGGGAACACAGGTCAAATGAAGGAAGGGGCTGTATCGTCTCCCCCATCTTCAACTGTGAGCTTCTATGGCAGGGACTGAATCTTGGTCATCTCTCCATCCTTGACTGTGCCCAGGAAATCTCAGTGAACAGCCTTGCAGAGGTTCAGTCTCTCCTCAAAGAGTAACACTGGTCTTGCTTTCTAGTAGGACAAGCCTGGAGGGCGAGTATTCCCGGAGGGACATTTTCCTCTTCTCCCAAACCAGGGCCTGCAAGCCCCAATTCCACCCTGATCTTGGTAGAGTCTTATTCTGGCCAGAGCCTGCTCCCAGCCCCCCAGCCCTCTTGCATTGCCCAGAGATGGATACATGAGAAAGGTATGGTCCGAGGTGCACTGTTTTCCTCACACCCCCCAGTTGAGGCAGAGCTGTGACCCACTGCAGCCTCAGTCCGGTCCCTTCTACCTGCTGGCATTGTCTCCTCCATAAGCCTGAGAGGATCTCCCTCCCCAGCTAAATGACCCCTCTGTGTGGAGAGAGGCCAGCTGTCCTTTCTAGTCATAAAGACTGGGCTTTATGCTGAGATTGTCATTCCTTTTTTTTCTTTAACGTTAGATTCCCTTTCTTGTATGAAATGACAGCAGGCAATTGTGCTGACTGAGAATGACTTTGACAAAATAAGGAGTTGGAAATCATGTTACTCTCCAGTGCCCCGAGCGCTTTTGCTAATGGGTGCATGAAATCCAAGCGCCTGGGTACCGCCCCTGGGAATGGGCACCAGCATTCTCCTCTTCCCTCCCAGGCCCCAACTCCCTCCCTGGGGACAATGACCTGCATTTCTGGGTCTGCCCCTTCTGCAAATGCTTCCTTCTGAATCATCCAAAAACACGCCTTTGTGACCTAGAGATCGAAGATCTCCTTGTCCCACCTAAACATGTTAAGTTTAAAATAAAATGGTGCAGGTTTCCAGGGTCCAGATGCTCACAGACACTGTAGTTTCGCTTCAAGTTCATTACATTTAATTTTTTTCCAAAAAAGTTTTGCATTGACAGCTGTACAATACTTTGGTGTTAACCTGTGGTCTTCCTTCCCCTCAGTGAACTCTGCCTTGCCCATCTGTCCAGAGGAAGTCTTAGCTCCTACCCCACACCCTCCCTGGCGCTTGGATGGGAGGTGACGCAGTGTGGGATTGTGAAACCCCCGCTGCGCTGCTGGGTGTCTGGGGGGCGGGGGGAGCAGCGCGTGGGAATGCTGTGAGATAAGAAGAGCTCGCATGGACGGGAAATGGCCCAGGCTCCAGAATGTGAGAGCGACACTGGCCTGGCTGTTTTCCTGCGGGGGGTACTGACAAACTGGGGGGAGAGGCAATTAAGACGCAACAATCAAACCAACCTTTAAATAGTAACTTTTAAAAATATAAAAACAGTTCAGTACAATGACTTTTCATTCTTTTTTTCTTCAGGAATAACTTTCTTCTACCCTCACCCTCCCTTCTGGCTAGAGCCTTAGCAAGAGGTGGCAGATGGACATCTGAGACCCAGGGAGATTCTGGATGCCCCACGCGCCCAGCCTTGGAGAGGCGCAGGGTGTGGCACCAGCCTCCACATCCCATGCCCGGTGCGCTCAGCTGGGGAGCAACCTCACTGAAGGTGGGTGGCGTTCCCTGGAGCCCCTCCCTCCTCCTCAGCAGACGGAATCACGCGTTACAAAATAATCCATAAAAATGCGGTATAAAAATTATCTTCGATATGCTACATCCATGGAGAGCCCGCCACCAGGACTCACAGCGGCCTTTAGCTTTTCTTTAAAAGAAGAATAAGAAAAAAAGACCAAAAGGAAAAGAAACAAAAAAAACCCCAAATCCTAACACCTCAGAACATGGCACCGAAAGGTGACACCTGCCAGAGGCAATAGTCTACCTAACCTGTTTGGCCCACGAGAGACTGCAATCTGCAAGAAATATCCACAGTGTGCCAGGATCTGCGTCCCCCTCTCCCACCCCCCAACCCCACTGCTCTGCCCAGGGTGGGGGTGAGGGAGATCCTCCTTTCAGACTCACAACCCTGTAGGTTTATACACTTTCCCCCCTCTAAGGGGAGAGGAAGAGGCTGTAGGCAGGAAGGGGGAGAAGGCATTTTATAAAAGGACATCACTTCTAATTCTTTTATTCAAATTAAAAAAAAAAAAAAAAGCACCCACATCAGTTGCTATTTTTCTCTGGTAGCTCCCTGAGCTGAGTTGCTATGCTGTCTTCTAACTTTTTGTCCTTTTTAGGCTGTGTCCCAAGATTCAGAAGAGCTGGAGAGGGAGTTCCTTTGAACTTCCATTGCTCATAACAATAACTAAGTGTGCACCAAAGAGAAAGACCAGGCTGAGGAGGAGAGAGGGAAAGACCAAGAAAGAGAGACACAGAGAGGGCAAGAGGCAGCCAGAGTGCAAGAGACCACAGAAAGCTCTGTTTCTGCAGGCGTCTGCCCGAACGGGCCCCCATCTCAGTGCCTTCCATCCCTCAGTCTGGCCGGCTCGTGCTCAGTCCAGATGCCCAGACCCGTGTGGAGGCACAGGCATTCCTGCAGGCACCTTGTGGCCAACCTGGCTGCCTTTTCCACAATCTAAGACTTTTCTCCTCATTCTTCAATTGGTTCCTCTCCCTGTCTCCTCTTTCCAGGTGAGAACATCTGTTTATTTAACAAAAAAAAAAAAAAAAAAAAGCCACCACCATGAGTGGATTACAAATACAGCAGGCGAAACACACGGTCAGAGTTTCCGGTGGGAAGGGGCCTCTCCCACTGGTCAGTCCGCAATAGGAGTCTGTTATTTACATTTTTCACAAATTTTGTGCACTGCACAATCGGCAAAAGAGACCCCTCCCCAGCACAACAATGTGGTCCACTCCAGCATCCCCGACCCAAGGTGGGGCACAGGGCAAAAGAAAGGGGAAGAACAAAGAGACTCATGAGCGGGTCTGTGGGGAACCGGAGCCATAAGCCTCCAATAAATCTATTTGTAGCAACTGCCAGCATTGTTCAGGGGGAGGAGGAGGAGCAGAACCCATCTGAGTCTGTGAGACACATCAATCTAGGCCCAGAAGTCCAGACCATGATGGGGCACGCGCCCTCTCAGCCGGCCGGAGCGCAGCCCCGAACGCTCGGCTGCCTGCGGCCCATCCTCCACCATCCTCAGGCCCCTCGCCTGGGGGTCTCCCTGTCAGAGCCGAGTCGGTTTCTCCCAGAGTTTGACAGCCCTGCTGGAGTTCTTGTTTAGTAGATGACCTCATAAACTGTGGCCTTCTTGTCACCAGAGCCTGTTACAATGTATTTGTCATCCGCCGAAATGTCACAACTCAAGACAGACGAGGATTCTTTAGACTGGAGGAGGAAGACGAGGAGAAGCAGCAGGAAGGCGTGGGGTGCGGGGAGAAAAAAGACAGGAATTCATTTTCCAGTGCTCAACACCATCTCAGTTCTCTTGGAAACAACCGCCCTCCTCTGCCCCTCTCTGATGCTCCAACCTGGAGCACAGTGCAGTGAAGAGGAGGTGGGGAGGCTTTAAACCACCCATGAAGCATTTTCAGGTAGAGCTCCCCTCCCACCTGCTTTTCCACAAGGAAAAGCTCAGCAACAGTCTCCCACGTGATCTTTACAGTAAGTCATAATGATCACAACAGGACGTTTTAGCACGAGCTTCTTTGAGTTTACAAATAGGAAGAAGCATTTCCGAGCTAGGAGCTGGCGTCAGCAGCTCAGGCCCACAGCCTGATGAGTTAGGAAAAGGATTGGCACCTGATGTTTGAAGCATGTGCTGTAACTAGAGACCCTAACAATGAGGTTTGACATGCTGGACACCAGTCATTTCAGTCTGGGTCCAGACAGTGGCATGTTGGCTGCGGGAGTGAGAGAGAACGCAAGTGTGTGTGTGTGTGTGTGTGTGTGTGTGTGTGTGTGTGTGCGCGCGCGCGCGCGCGTGCGTGCGTGCAAGAGAGAGAAAGAGAGAGGAAGAAAGTGTGTGTGGGAGACCGAGTGTGCATGGGTAAATGAGTGTGAGTTTGATCGTGTGTGGGAAAGAGTGCCTGTGTGTGTGTGCATACATGTGTGTGCCCATCAAAGTGCAGTATGGCAGGCCCCAGATCCTGGTAGATTATAAAAAGCCTCTTCCTTTCCTTCTCTCTTTCCTGTCCATGTCCCTGCTGGTGCTGAATGGAGGTGGAAACACTCACTCACTCGAGGAGGGAAGCTGCCCAGCGCACCTCCTGCAGGTGCTCAGCATCCAGCCCAGAGCAAAAACATTTATGCTACTCCTCGCTCTCCAAATCCGACAAACAAATCCGACAAGGCCCCTGCTTAAAAGCCCTTGCCCTCGGGGGTCAGAAGCCATTAGTAGCAGATTGTATGTCTTGCTGGAGTCCCCAGGTCCTTGGGAGAACCCATCTTGCTTCCCCATCAGGTAGGGGTGGGGAGGGGACCAGGGCAGGTCTGATCCTGGCTCCAGGCTCCTCCTGTTCTTCCTCCTGCTATCCTCACTCCCATCACCACCGCCAAGTTTCAACTCTGGGTGGAACCCAGAGGAGGACTCAGATGGTGGGCAGTACCTGGAATATGCTGGCTCCATAAGGCGTCCTCCAGGCGTTGAGAAGGTTATCTTTCCCAGTGCTCACGAACCACTTGCCTGCAGGTGGGATGCAAAGGCATAATCAGGTTGTAGCTCACTGCCCTCTAAAGCAAGACCAGCCCCAGACGTGACCGGCTGCCACAGAAAAGCAGTGAGAACTGCTAACTAGTATGACTCTTCAATTTCGAGAGGCATTTTGCAAACGACTCGTGGATACCTGGAGAAGGCCTTTTTTGAAATCCAGGGGGAGGGCTGGGCAGGGCTAGGATGGGAAAAGGTAGGATTTGAAGTTAATTGCAGTCATAACACTGCCCCGAAAGACTCTTGTTAAAGCCACTAAGATTGACTGGCCTTTCTAAATTCTACTACTAGAAGGCAGCGGGAAATACCGAAAATATCCAAGCCCTGGGAGTCTGGAGACCTGGCTGAAGACAGCAGTCAGTGGGCACCCTTCCTCCAAGCAGGCACTCGGCCAGGGCTCTACATGTGTTAAAGCTCTGTTGCTCCCTGAAAGCCATGAACACCATGCTATTCCCGACCAGAGAGGAAAATCCACTAGAGTTCAGAGAGGGTGAGATGTCCAAGACTGCACAGCTTGTCAGTGGAGGAGCAGACATTCCCATCCAAGGCTATCAGATGTCAAAGCCAGTGGTTGCAACCACCAAGAGGAACTGCCTGCACTGCTACTGTCCTGTTCCTTTGCCCCAAGCCTGTAAGAACTGGCTCTGGCCTAGTGTCCTGAGAGTTCAATAACTCATGGTGACATCTGCATCCGAGAAACAAGGATGGAGAACAAGATTACTAAAGGGTGCTGAAGGGGCACCAGCCCAGGGGTCAGGAGGCCTGGCTCCGGGGCCTGGTTCATTCTATAAGCTTTGGGCCCCTCTTCTGTCCTGTTGGCTCAGGCTGCCCTGGGCTCCCCACCCCACTCCATCAGGCCTGGGCCCATCCCAGGCTCACCGCAGTAGGCGAACTTGAGGGAGAGCACGCAGCTCTCGTGCAGGTGCAGCTGGTACTTGTCAGGCTTGGTGTGGTGCAGCACCTCCACGTTGCTGCTCTCCATGCCCACAGCCAGCCACTCCCCAGTGGGGCAGTAGCCCAGCGAGAAGATCTGCAGGCAGTGGGAGGGGAGACAGACTGAGCTCAGCATTCTTTGCCCTCAAGAGGAGGGCGGCTCCCAAAGGTGCTGCTCAGGTCCTCTGAGGCTCAGGGTCCCTCCCTACCCACCCAATAACCCAGGAGTATGGGAGGTCATTTTCCATCCCCATTTTATAGGTGAGAAAGCACACACATTTTGCATTCAAAGTTACTCTGTCTCTGTGACTTTCGTCTTCCCTTAAGAAAAAACTGAGTTTAAAAAAAAGCCTACTAAAATATTAAACATTTAAGATTAAAATATTAAAGTGGGGAATGCAAATAAGAAATAACAATCCCTGGCATCTACTGAATGCTTTCTGTGAGTCAGGTTTATGGCTACAGTTTTTAGAGGGATCATTTCAGGTGCCCACATCAGACCTAGGAGGGTGCTACTATTATTGCCATCTTGTGAATGAGGATGCCGAGGACAAAGTGCTCAATAGCAGCGGAGAAAGAAATCGAATTCCTACAGCTGGGCCAAAAGTGTCCAACCCCAAGGTCATCTCTGTCTGTTTCATTGCTGCTTCCTCCCAGAAGCCTTCCCAGATGGCTCAGGTTGGTCCCAAGTCTCTTGGCAATGGCTACTCTGTGAGGATCCCTTTGTCCCTGACCCAGCCACTGGGGCCCTGGAGGGAGGGAACACACTGCTCTTTGGGAAGGGAGGAGTCTTGGGCCGCACACCTGGGAAGTGAAGTCATGCTGCTGTAGCTGCCGGCCCTCCCGCAGGTCCCAGGAGCGCACCGTGTTGTCCAGGCCCCCTGTCCACAGTTTGGTGCCATCGTGGGAGATGTCTATGCAGCTGGCCCCGTCCGTGTGGCCCTGGAACTGCCTATGAAAGCCAAGCAGGGAAGAGGGTGAGCCCCGGGAACCACAGACTGCCAGGTGGCAGCCATCCCAGGGGCAGTCTGAGTAGAAGAGGAAACTGAGGCCCAGAAGAGTGCACTATGTACATGGTCCCTTAGCGAGCTTGCAGCAAAGCTAGCCCTGGCCTCTTTTCCAGTTCCACAGAAGGGTTTGCCCCGGGACATCTCCCCTGGGAAACAGGGGGTGAAAAGGGGACCTCACACCAGGCCTCTGAGACTGAATCCCTCCAGGGTGGGCCTCTGGAGAAGGTGGAGCTGCAGGCTCAGGAAGGCCCTGGGGAAGCTACGTGTGAGATGACTGATAAAGAGAATGCAGAGCCTCACTGCCTTTAGGACACAGCTCCTTAGCCCGCACTCCATGCGCCCTCAATTTACCATCTTAATCTATCTGTTCACCCTGCATGAACTATGGGGCTGAGGCCATCCATGAACACGCTGAATAACACACACAGCCCATGTATAAAAGAGTCAGCTGGGCCAGGCACCCCGTCTGCCTTTGCACTGTAGCACAGTCAGAGGCAGACGCTCCATTGTCACTGTTTTACACAGGAAGAAACTGAGCCGCAGGGGTTCAGCGACTTGCACTAGGTCATAGTGGAGGCAGGATTCAAACCCAGCAGTTTTGTCCTGAGGCTTGTCTAGCCACCACATGATGTGGCTTCCCACTCAGGTCTCCCCAATCTGGTCTCTGGGCCTCTGCTCCCAGCCTCTCTGCTTGCTCCACTAATCTGACCTCCACTTTCCCAGACAAGCTCTAGCTCCACTTTCTTCCCAGAGCCCTCTCCAAACTCCTGGGCCCAATGGCCCTCCCTCCTCTGTCCCTCGCATAAGGCAGGCGGAGCTGTCTTTTCACCTGTGCATCCCTCATCCCAACGATTATGCCCACCCCACAGCACCTCAGACAAGACCAAAGTCACAGCAAACAAGACCAGGCAGGATGGGTAAAAACTTCCCCAGGACAGGGCACTAATGCTCCCTCCTGCCGGCTCACCTGACCAGGGTCTGGTTGTGCAGGTCCCAGACAGCTATGTTCCCGTCGCTGCAGCAGGAGAAGCAGACTTTGGCATCAGGGCTGATGGCCAGGGCATAACAGGCGGGAGCCGAGGATGTCAGCTCGGCCTTGATGCGGGGCGTGGGCGAGGCCAGGTCCCAGATGGTGAGCGTGCTGGCCTCGCCGCCCACGATGAGCGTGCGCCCGTCAGGAAGCAGCTTGCAGGAGCGGATGTAATTGTCCCTGTTCTGGAGGGAGAAGGGGCAGGGCTGAGTGCTGCCTACTTCCCCTCGTGGGCACCAGGAGAGTCCTGTCCAGCAATACGGAGCACCCTCACCAGCCCTGCTTACAGCCTCCCCTATACCCAGCAGCCGCCTGGCTGTCCTCATTCCTCAAATTCACAAGCCTTTGATCTTTCATGAATACCAGGAGGTCAGTATCAGCCCCACACACAGAAGGCACAACTGGGGCTCAGAGAGGTTAGCCAGCTTGCCTAAAGTTGCTCAGCCCCTACGATGCTGAGCCGGGCCCTGAGGCTCTCGCCTGTGGCCCAGGCTGCCCCATCCTCCTACACCAGCTGGAGGAGGCGCAGCGGCCCTGGGATCCTCACCAGGCAGTCCAGCTGGGAGATGGGGCTCTTGCTGCCTGGCTGGCTGATGTCCCAGATCTTCACGCAGCCCTTGCCACCTGTGTAGACGTGCCTCGTGGGGTTGCTGATGGTCACGGCACACACCACCTCCCCGTGGCTGAGCGTGTTAATCTGCCGGGCGTGCCTCGGGATGCCGGGGCCTGCCAGGGCGTCGTGGGGGAAGGGCACGGGCTGCATCTGCCCATCAGCGCTCACATGGAACGAGTACGCTCTGAAAAGGTGAGAACCGTCACTGCTGCCATCCACCCCAGCCCCTCAGAGTTCCCACAGGCCTGGCCCAGGTCACCTGCACCGCCCCCGACTGGCTGCCCTGCCTCCAGGCCCCTCTGCTCTGAAACCTTTCGAATCCAGTAACCCCATGTACTGGGAGGGCTCCACCAGGGTGGAGAGTGCTTAACAGACCAGCTTTGATTTTTACAACCGGTTATATATCCTTGCTCCAAATCAGACCAGAAACCCACAGATGTCCTGGAATGCCCTTTCCCACGATCCATACATTCCCCCAACATGCCAACCCTGGAAAGGGCATGGCTGAAATGCCACCTCTTGCTTTAGGAGCCGGCGGTATTAGGGAAGGGATCTGCTTGCCCCTCCAATAGCAAATGGGAAAGTCCGTGTCAGAGTCGGTGGGAGCCAGCCTGGCCTGCCTGCTGTTTCAGGCTCTGGTGGGCACCCTCTCAGTCAGCATCTGGATTCTCGTGGACAATTAGAGGACTGTGTCAGGCAGTGTCTCCGCATTATCTGTAGGCTCAATCTTTCAGTTTCCTAGCAACCCGAGGAAGTGAAGGGCCGGGGAGAGTGTGCCCTCCAGGGGAGGAAAGCACTGCTGACAGGGAAGGGCCTGCTACCAGCGGCACTGGGGCCTTCCCAACAGGTAGAGCCCAAAGGAGTTGGCAAGGCCCACCACAGCTCCAGGTGACTCGGTGAGGAGTGTTCCTTCTCTCCCAGCCCAGTGGCCATGTACTTAGCTAACCCCATGGCTCCTCTGTTGGAGGGAGCTTCCGTGGGTGCTGAGAAGCATGGCTTGCCTATAGTTTTCTGGGGTTGCAACCAGGCCTCGGTGCCTCCAGAGGGACAGATACCTTTCCCAAAGGGACATGCACCAGGGCAAACTCTGGGGATGACGTGTGTTGTTAGAAGTGGGGGGTAGAGTGCTCTCTCCTGCCCACCCTACAAAGCATGCAGTAAGTATAGCCAAAGCTTACGGTTTTCCTCCAGGAATGGAGGCCAGGCTTGAGGGGAGGCCTGTGGCCCGCATGGGGGGGTGAGGGTCAAAACCAACCTGTAAAGCAAGGCAAGACAGCCCTCCATCAGCCGTGTTGCCACACACCCCCACCCCTGCCTCCTCCACCACCCACCCCAGGGTCCTACCTGCATGGCTCTGCCACTTTATAACCCAAGAGACAAGCTGAGCAGAGCAGAGCCCATTGATTCAGAGGAGACACAGGCCCAGGAAGGCCCGTGGCAGGGAGCGGGTGACAGTGTGTAGACCCCACTCTGAACCAGCATCCTCCCTGTTCTGCAAGGCAGAGCTGGCCCTGCCCTACTTCTTTCCTCTCCTGTGGTCCTAGTGGGCCTGCCAGTGGAGAGGAGGCCACCCAAGGTCCAGGAGGTAAAAAGGAAAACTGTCTCCTAAAAAAGGGCCCATCTCTCCGCCAACCCTAACTACTCTTCTTTTTCTTTTTATTTTTTGAGATGCAGTCTTGCTCTGTCGCCCAAGCTGGAATACAGTGGCGCAATCTTGGCTCACTGCAACCTCCACCTCCCGGGTTCAAGGGATTCTTCTGCCTCTACCTCCCGAGTAGCGCCTGCCACCACACCCAGCTAATTTTTGTATTTTTAGTAGAGACAGGCTTTCACCATGTTGGCTGGCCAGGCTAGTCTCGATCTCCTGACCTCAGGTGATCCACCCGCCTTGGCCTCCCAAAGTACTAGGATTACTGAGCCACCGTGCCAGGCCCCTAACTCTTATTATTCATTCACCACAATAGAAAGTCTTGTAACAACCAGTCCCATCTATGAGACCCCTACTCCATGAACATCACCTGACTCGCCCTGGGATTCCCACCCCCCAGAGCTGGGAAAGGCAGGTGTCAGCCTCGTTTCGCAGACTGAAAGGGAGGCTGCCTTGCGTGAGGTCACAGGGCAGTTCATAGGCCAGTGGGGGATGGAACCCAGGTCTGCTGGCCCCAAAGTGTGTGCCCTTCCAGCTAAGTCTCAATTGTTTCCGATATACGTTCTCCCTACAGGGTCAGCTGCCTGGCCTCGAGACCCTGAGGGGCCCCCAGGCCCCCTCTGGCATGTGGAGAGCACCCTTCCAACCCCCACCAGCTCCCCACACCGCGCCCAGTCCCCAAGAAAGGAGCCAAAAGGTCTACGTACAGCTCCAAAGCTCACCATTGGCGATCGGCCGTAAGCAGCGGCTGCAGCAGCGGCGGCGGCACTCATCTGGGGTGGGATGTTGTGCAGGCTGGCGTAGGCGCCAGGACTGGTGAGGGAGCCGTTCATCTCATGGTGGCTCATCATGGCGAAGGGCGCTGCATAGGAGCTGGTGATGGAGATGGGCGTGCGCAGAGCCGAGGCTGCGAGGGGGTGAGCATCAGGGAGGTGGGCCTAAGGGTGATTGGGACATGGCCACGGCCACCTCACCCAGCAACAACCCTCCCTGCATTCTTAAGCTGCCTGCTCCAGGCAGTCCTCTCAGACTGAACCCACCCAACTGGGATCCCTGCCTTCAGAGCCAAAGAAACTTAGAGCTTGGCAGATGCACCCACCTGTTTTTACAGAGCAGGATATGGAGGTCCAAATGGGCTTGCATAGAGCCTCATTGGACTAATGACAGGGGTGGGAACAGATCTTGGGAGCCCTGACCTGTCTGATGCTGTTTTCATATGTCTGGCCCAGCAGGGGCCCCAGAAACCCTGGTGTCACCTCCTCCTCAAATCTGACCGTGAAGTCCCCAAGGGCAGGCCCTGGGAGACACTACCTGTGCTCTATCCCATGGGTGTGTGTGACTCCTGCCCTGGCCAGGGGCAGACCCCCTCCCCCCAATCAGATCAACCCAGCCCATGGTGCCTACCCATTATACCTATCGGGTCCATGCCTGGAGGTTTACCCGGCATCGACCTGAGCCCTGGGGTCGTGCTGGTGCCTGGAGTTGGGGCGTCGTTCCTTGGGGTTGGTGTGTTGGACTTGAGCCCAGGGGTAGAGGATTTGTCGTTCTGAAGAGGGGAGATGCACAACAAGGGAGGCCATGAGGCTTCCATTCTCCTAGGAGCCAGGCACAACTGGTGCCAGTCCCAACATGAAGCCCAGAGCCAGCCCCGTGGGAAGCTTCTGCCGAACAGCCTCTCAATCCTTACCCAACCTTGTTTGGCAGGGACTGGGGTGATCACTCCTATTTTACAGATGTAGCAACCAAGGCTCAGAAAATGTTAACTCATTAGCCCAGGCCCAGCAGGCACAGGAGGTAAACCTGGGCCAATCACCCATCCAGCTTCTTCTACTCCACCCCTCTGCCCGCCAATTGGCGCCACCCCAGCTCTGGTCCCTGCCGCTCCCTTTCCATTCCCTTCCACCCAGACCCCACATACATGACCAAGGTCTTTGGTCTTGGAGGAAGGTGTGCTACTGGAGGAGGCCACCGAGGCGGGGCTGGTGGGGGCATCCTTTTTCAGGCTACGGGCCTTGTCCAGCCCATTTTCAGGAGGGGAGTGTGCCGGGCTGACCCGGGGCGTTGCGGGGTCCTGAAAACACAAGTGATGCAGAGACGCACTGAAAGCAACAGCCAGCCTTGAGGCTTCCCTGCTCTGGGAGTGGGAAGGGAGAGGGCATGGGTGTGGGAAGAAGAGCTTGGCTCAAAGCTGGGGGTCCCACAGTGAGGGGAAACTAACTCTTAACCATCTGGTCCAACTGAGGCCTGGGGAGGGTGGAAGTGTGATCTGCCCAATGTCAAACACAAGTTCAGGACTTCAATCAGCCTGCCTGGGTTTGGCCAAGTGTAGATGCTCTCCAGCTCCTCCTCCTCAGGCCCCTGAGGCTGAGCCCCTGGGGGGATGGAGGATCACTCACGGGGAATAGAAGATGGCCCCTATCTGGGATCTTTGGGGGTGTCTCTCTGGAGACGCATTGCAGGAGGCCCTCCGGGCCCATAAATGCCTGGACACCATGCAGCAAAGCCCTGCCCTGCTCCTCTTGACCCGGAGACCCCAAGACTGGAGGCCTTGTCTCCCTGCTCAGTCTGCCAGCAATATTAGAACAGACAGAAGAGATCCCACCCTGGGGAGGAATAATCCCAAACCATCTCAAACCAAGAGCCCCCTTGTGACCAGGCCTGCCCATACCTCATTGGAAACATCCACCACCAGATCATCACTTTTGTCCCCATCACTGTCCTGCAGCCAAGGGAGAAGCCAAATGGTAAGAGGCCACACTTTCCCCACCCGACTGGGCCCAAACCACCCTATCCTTCTACTGGCCAGGACCTGACGCCAGGCCAAACTCCAAAGTCCATGCTTTCTACTCCAGCCCTGCCCTTCCACAGGCTCCACTCCAGCTCAACACGGTCTCCCTGTGAGGCTGTCCCCTAGCCCAGCCCCTAGGTTACTCCACTCCTGTGCCCACTGGGCAGCCACACTGACACCCACCCCATCATAACAGTTCTAAGCCCCTGCCCCCACAGCCTGCCTTTCTGCTTCTCTCTGAAGCCAGAAGCTTCTTCCCAGCTGGTTTTACATTCACCACCCTTCACAGTCAGTGTGCTGCTCTCACCTGGTCAATCCCCCCGCTCTGCGTGGGATAGTGACTTGCCTTCTCTCCCAGAAACACAGCTGAGTGCCCTTTGGGTGTGCAATGTGCCCAAAGCCACACAGCAGCCATGTAGCTGAAGAGGGCTGGGTGCAAGACTGTGGAGGCCCTGCATCATATCCTCCCCTTCCCTCTGTCCCAGCTCTCAGCCCTGCACAGCCTGGCACAGGGGAAACACAACAGCCATGCTTCCACTAGGGTCTCATGTGCCGGGGGCATCCCATTAAAAGGCTAATAAAAGACATGACTGGGTGGCCAAGTGAGTGCATGCCTGGGGCCGACTGAGAGGACTGTAGGGTCCACATTTTGCGGGGCGTCGGGAGCAGCTCCTTAGAGCCAAGTGGGATTCTGGCAGCACCGTGACAGCAGCATGGGGTTGTTGACCCATCTGTGGGAAGAGACCCCATGAAGGCCAGGATGACCTCCCTGTCCACCTTCGCCCTAGAGTGGCTCACACGCTCACAGTGTGTGAACTTCACCCTAGCCCCTCCCCACCCTGCCCTCAATGGGGCCACCTATTGCCACCTGTGCTTCTCTGACTCACTGCCAGCCATAAGAGGACCCTGGCCACAGCTTGGGCCCTGCAGACACCCCCTGCCCTACCCAACAGAAACCCCAGTGGTGCCATGGCCCCTCAGACATACATATCGGCTCAAGCTGTCCTTCTCCTCCGCCTTCCGCTTCTTGGCTTCCATGCTGTAGTCCGCAGAGCCCCGGTGCTTTTCACTGGCCCGGAGGCTTTCCGAGGGTGACACAGAGTTATTCTGGAAGGAAGAAGAGGGTTTGGGGTTAAAACTTTCTGCTGTATGTAACAACTCCCACATCCACACACTGCTAAGTGCAGGTGACAGGGAGGTCAGAGGAGGGAAGAGAAGCTAAACTCCTCTCTGCCCTGCAGATCGTGGCTCCATCAGAGCCTTGCCAGGGAAGCCTTCCCCACTCCCCAGACTGAGTTCCTGGGCAGATGCCCTGGGAGCACCCCCAATTCTCTTTTGCAGCTCTGCACTGCTATTAAATAATTAACCTTGCAGTGAGCTGTCTGCCTTCTGGCCTGTGAGACTACACTCCGTGAGGGCGAGGGTCACCTGGGTCTCGTTCACCACCCATCTCGAGCCTGCCGCACTCATTTGCTCAAAGGAGGGGTAAGTGGAATTTGCACTGAGTCTTGTAAGACGGATCTGAGCTGACAGGCGGGGGCCATGAGCAATACTTCATTTGCTGAGCCCGACAGGAATGGGAAGATTGATAGGGAAGGAGGGTGTCAGGCAGCCACCAACTTCCCAGTGGAGATGAGCAGCCGAGCATTCGGTGCCTCCACAGCAAGGCCGTCAGCAACTCTGGAGAAACACCAGGGTTGTGAAAAAACAAAAATGCCACGTCATGAAGCCTTCCCCTCTGACAGAGACAGGAAAAGGCACAAGGGCAGGGACAGTCACCGCCTCTGTAGCCATTACCAAGGGGAGACCCCGAGAGGTTGGTGAATGTGTCCAAGCTCCCCTAGCAGAAGGTGGCACAAAGGGAACCTCAAATTTTCATGAGTTCTCCCTCAACTACAAAGCAAATGAGGATGAGAAGCCTTTGGGATGGGAGGCCTGGGAAGAGGGAAGATGACGGAGCAGTCCTGGGGGTTGATAGTGGTCAGAAATCACCATGTGGCTGTTACCACCGAGCTGGGGAGCAGGGAGGGAAGTGCTACTGGCAAGGCACCTGCCAGCAAACCTCTGTGTCCAAAGAATAACATCAGGACCAATGCCCCTCTACAATATTGCTGAGGTTTACTCCTTCCTAAGAGCCCAACCTTTACCTTCACCCACCCACCAATTTCCAAGCAGCTGCCCTGGGTCAGGTCTGGTGCTGCAGGCCAGGAGTGGCAGAAAGAACGAGACACAATCCCTGCCCTCCAAGGCAGCTATGGTCCAGTTATGATGGAGCTGGAAGAAAAGGACAGGCCATCCCGGGTCCCAGTCCCCATGCAACACAGGAGGTCACATGGAGACACAGAGGGACATCTGTTCAGAAGAGAAGAGCATCAGAAGCCAAGTGGAATGAGGCTTCACTTCTCTTCTCCACTTTCTCAGAGGCCAAGGGTGGCTCAGGGGCAAGGGCCACTTGGAGGGAACAGAGCTGGGCAGTATTCGGTGGGAACAGTGCGGCAACCAGCCTCAGAACTTAATTTCCTTTCCTAAGCCGGTTTCTGGGCAGCCCTTCCCTGCCAAGTTTCTGCCTGAAGCAAATTAAAATGGCAGAGTTATCAAGCCTTGAAGAAAAAATGGAGGTTATAATGGAACTGCAGCTCAACCTTCCCCACAGCCGTGCAGGAGCGGCAGCGATGCGCGCACAGCCGCAATTCAATTAGCTGCTGCAATCGCCGGCAGAAAAATCACCGTCATTTCATTTCATTTCCTCTGACGGTGGCGGCCACCCTGTGCTAAGCAGAAATGCTTCCAGCCCCTCGCACTGGCTGCCCCTTGCGGGCGGGCGGGCAGGGGAGGGGGCGAGCGGCTGCTCGTGTTTCTCCTTGCGACCCGGTGCTCGGCTCGGGAGAACAGCGAGCTCTTTCTTCTCATGCAGTCAGGCTGAAAACCCTCGCCGCTACCGGAGAGTCATGTCAGGCATTTAGCGGCATCGATCCAGCCCGCCTCTGGCTGGCAGGCGGCCAAAAAACTAAGTATTTTTTATTGCTTCGGCTAGGCAAGGAAATATGAATGAAGCTACCTCTAATTGGACTCCAGACTAACCCCTCTGGGACAGCTTCCAGCCCGTCCCCCATCCCCCCTCCCACTCTGACACAGCCTTGCCCTTCCTGCCGTAGGCCTCATCTGTTGACAACCTGGTTTCCAAAGCCTGATTATTTCAGTCTACACCGCCCCTGACACCATCACCACACCACATGCCATGCGCACAGCCTCAGCCCTGAGCTGCCCACTGCTGCCTCTGCCCAGCATCTTGATTCATTCCCACTGGAGTTTCCTGTGGCCCATGTGTGCCATGCCTGAACCTCAGTAAGCATGGTAAAGAGCCCAGTTCTTGGGGGTTCCCAGAGAGGGTCTTTTAGCAGAAAACTTTCACAGATGAGGCACAAAGCCAGAAGCCAATAGGGATGAGGATGAGGTAAAGACTCATGCTCTTTAGAGAGTGCTGGCCTTCCCACTCCCCCTCCAGTTCCACTGCCGTGGGTCCCTGCTAGCCAGGTAATCTGGATCCTCAGTCAAGTTATCATGGGTCTTCCTAAACAAAGCTGAGAGGGTGGCCAAGCAGGAATTATTCCCATGGTATAGATAAGGAAACTGAGGCTCTGAGAGGCCAAGAGAACTACGCAGGGTCTCATAAAGCTGGGACCAGACCTCAGCCTTAAAATGTCCAATCCAGTCCTCCTTCTATCTAAGCAAACTGCCTCTCCAAAAATGCCACTGTTAAGAGGATCAGTACGGAGGCAGTGAACATGGATTTTCAGCTTCAATGACTCCTCTTTTAGGTACCTAGCCATTCCTCAGTCCAAATGTGGTCCTGGATTTCTAAGCATATAGGCAGGGTAAGAGGCGACGCCAGCCTCACTGTCAATGGGAGGTTTAAAAGTCAGCCTGGGTTGGGGGAGGGCCAGGAAGGGAAGGAGGGTTGGACTGGAGAGAGCTGCCCAAGGAAGCTGCTGTCTAGATGGTTAGTTAACTGCCTGACCTTCCAAGTCCTACTTAACACGAGGTAATAACCAAAGCCATCCTAACAGATTAGATGGCCCCAGATACAAGGACGGCGATGAGGAATAAAATAGCTTTGCTAATCGCTGGAGGATTTTTTTTATCCAGACTCCACTGCGCTTATTCAGAAGGCTTATTCACTTGAAACAGAACCTCGGAGCCTCAGTGTGATCAGAAAGATTTACAACAAATCTCAGAGCTGGCAGACACGCAGGCGGCCTGGCCTTAATGCTCGCTTGCTAGCACTTTCTTAAATCGAGTGAAAGCCCAGAGCAGGGAGAAACTGTAGGCGTTTGAAGGGAATGAGGTGGATGCAAGATGATACAGAGGCACCCTAGCTGGGGGGTGGGTAAGAACCTTGGCCCTCAACATGGGACACTTCGGTCCTTAGACCTGGGTTTAGCCCAGAGACTCTACAAAGCCCCTTGCAATGGAAGACCCAGGGCTGGTCAGCTGACCTCTCAGAGTATCACCTCTCATAAGAAAGGGAGTTAGAGCTCATTTTGCCCAAGCTCTTCATTTGACAAATGGCAGACCTAAAGCCTGGAGAGATGAAGGGCTTCCACAACTGAAGGTCACTCTCAACAGGTGACGACAGCAGCTCCCATTTTCTTACAGTAACTACCCCTCACCCTGCCACTACCACCCCTGGCTCTGGACTAAGACATCAGCACTGAAGCCAGGTCTCCTAGCTCGGCAAGAGTAAACAAACAACAAAACCCCCAGTTTCAACACACAGAGCAGAACCGGGAACCCGGAAGCCAGCTTTGGACACCAACTGACTGGTCTCAGGCCCATGATTCTGGAAGCCCCAAGTCCTACCTCCTCCCAGCACCCAAACACCCCTCTGGGTTCCAGAGTGCCAACACTTACCGCACTGGATTCTCTCTCTTTGGGGAAGGAAGGCCAGGACAGGAGGAAGGTCAGGCACCCCAAGACAAAACACAAAAAAGAAAGGAAAAGGTCAGTCTAAGTTCAGCTGGCTTTTGTGATTTGCTAGTGCACTGGTTTTTAAATGGGCAGAAGGCCTGGATCGCTGTCTCTGTGGATCAGCCAAGGTAGGGCCATTAGGTGGCATTTCTTGGTTTGGAAATTCGCCACCCAAATTCCAGTGCTGCCCCCACCCCTCCAGTCCCCAGGGTGGGGAAGGGAGGCCTTTGAGCCAGTTCTTCCTGTCATGCCAAAGGGCACCAAGTTTACTCTTTAGCAGACTAGTGGTCTTAAGACCACAAGCTTGGGAAGGATCATGCCATACAAAATACCAGCAGGACCTGGGAGTTAAGAACTTTATTGTAAAAAAAAAAAAAAAAAAGGAATTTAGGAGTGGTTTCTTTAATTTTGTTTTTGAAATTAACACCATTCTCTGATTCTTTTTCAGGATACCCCTAAAAGCTGAAGCCTCTGATAATTTTCCCAGCTAAGCACTAGCTCCCCAGTTCTCCTATCTGCCGTGGAGAGGTCCCTCTTCCTCTGCCAAAAGGACCATCCCACTGTGAGACAAAAAAATGTAGCCTCCAGTTCTCGGGACCGGCTACCACCCTGTGGCCTGGGCCAAGGCAGGATGGTGACATTCCAGGTCCCCAGTGCTCAGAAGGTGTTGGCTACCTGCCCTGGTAAATACCGTATCTAAGGGCAGAGTGCATTTGGCACCAGTTTTTGAAAAGAGCCTCCCAGGGAGCCAGGCGTTTCTCTTTTCTGATCCAATGAACCACTCTTGAGGCCACGTTCGGTGCAGCTTCCTGGGTCCTCATGGTAAGGGCTCACAGAGGGTCAGGGAACAAGTTCTGACTCCAAGTCAATGTGATCTCTTGCTGGGGTGTACACTACTCCCACTTACAGGCAGCCAGCTAACAAACCTTTACCTGAGCACTGACTGTGCACCTTTCCCAGGTTTCTGCATTGGTGAGATGTAGATTTAAGGAAAACACCCAAGAACTTGGCCCCTGTCCTAGGGAACTAATGATCATGGTAAGCACAAGACATTTTCCAGGGGTAGAATATAAGAGAACAGTAACAAGGACTTAGCTTTGCATCCCAACTCTTAAACTCTTATGAGAACTTGAAAAAGGCCCCTAATCTGACCAGGAAGGCATCCTGAAGGGGTGGACTGGGGCTGGCCCCTGAAGGCCAGGCATAGGTGTTGTAGGAAGATGGGAGGGAGCTCCAGATGAACAGACAGGGTTTTCAGGACAGGAAATACCAGGTCTACACCAAGGATTAGGAAAAGGTGCATGGGATGCAGATGGCGCTGGCTTCCATGCACCAAGTATTCAACAGATGGCTCCAAATCCTTGGTAACTCCTGGTCCTAGGGCGACAGCACTTGCTGGGTCCACTCACTGTGAGGCCTATGAGTGCCCATGCCCAGCCTTGCCCCACCCCACCCCACCCTCTGCCCCAGCCCAGCCGCACCTCTGTGATCGAGTTCATGGTGGTTCTTCTCATCCTTCACCGTCAGATGGGCCTGGCTGCCCAGGGCACCCAATGCCAGCAGCCCGGAGCTGCTCCCTGTCACTGGGGGTATTCCTGGAGGCTGGAGACCTGACGGGTGGGGTGGCAACTGGACCGGGGGGCCGTGTGTGGCATGGGAGAGGTGCTGCGCCTGGAGCTGCTGCTGCTGCAATGAAGTTGGTGGTGAGTACAGCTGAGCTGGGGAGGGCAGGGGAGGCGTGGCCACCTCAGGAGGGAGGGAGGGAGTGGCTCTTCCCATTCTTCTTGCTCCTTCATTGGGTGGGTGGTAGGAGGTAGCACCCCCAAAACCTTTGCCCCCAGCTCAGTCCACATGAATGTCTCGCTGAAGGAAGTCTGTTAATAGACTGCAATGTAAAGATTTATGTCTTCAAGCACCCCCCAACCCGTTGTACCCCAGTTTCAGGAATAATTTCTCAACATTTGTTTCCAAGCCTGAGATAAATAATGCATGCATCAAAAAACCACAGGGCATGGGGTTCCCTCTGAGTAGAGACGGATCCATTTTTAAGCTCACAGCCCTGGCAGTGTTTGCTCATGCATACATGCCTTCAGCATTAGCTGCCGGCATCTCCTACCCTGAGGCTGGACTCTGGGGAAGTCTCCTTATTTCTTAGGAACTCCAAGCCTGCCTTACAGAGCAGGGGCAGGACAGGTCATCACAGCAAAGGCCCCAGAGCCAGATGAGCTGGAGGCCAGTGGAATGAGAGCTAACGTCACCGGACATCAGTGGAGAATGGGGTAACTGGAAGAGTGGAGGCTTTGGAACTAGACAGACCAGGATTGGAATCCCAGCTCTGGCACTTCCTAGCTGTGGCCTGGGGCAGGTTACCTCAAGCCTTGGACCTCAAATTTCCTCATCTGTAAAGGGGGAAAGCAGCAGACCCCAGAGGATTATTGTAAGATAATGTTTGCAGCAGCTCACGGCACACAGCTACTAAGCCTCATGGCAGCAGCTAACATTTACAAAGAGTTTTAAGAGTTTTAAATGGATTCCTGAACCCTTCTAAAAACTTGCCATGCAGCAAGTCAGTATTATCAACAACAACAATGCAATTCTCTCTGTCTCCTCCCCAGTCAAGGACTCGGCTGCCCTGGCTCCAGAGGCCCAGCTTCCCTACTCAACACTAGCCTCAGGGGCTTCTCTTTCCTCTCCCTTCACCACACCCAACTTCTTCTCCACTACTGGTATTCACCTATGCACACATCTTTCTTCTCAACTTGTGCAAGAGAAGAAAACTAACACTTACTGGATGCCTGAATGAATGCCTGGGCACCTTCTAACCACCTGGCAAGGGAGGGGTTGTGCCCATTTGATAGATGCTTAGGAGGCTGGAGTAGGTAGCTAGTAATTGGCCAAATCTACCACTAGTAAATCTGTCAACCGCCACCCCTCATCCTAAGAATGTTCGTTCCTAACAAGATCCCCAAAGCAAGAGAGGTTGGTGGAGAGTGCCATAAAGAATAGATCTGAGAAGCTTCCAGATCTCACGCCTTACTAAGGGAGCTCGCCTGTCAATATGAGATGGTTTTCTGGTAACTGCGAACAGATAACAGAACACAGCGAAGGCCCACGGCTCCGGCAGGAGGAGGCAGTAAGTATTTCAGGTTATGGATAAAGGGCCCCACTCTCCCCCAGCTAAGCTGCAAACTGCCCACCTGGCCTCATCCCAAAGTTAATGGCAGCCACAGTAGCCATGGCTTTTGCCAGGGTTCCCTTTGTCAGTTCTGGGTGAAAGGCTGGCACTGCAGCCGTCGCTCAAAGCTGTCAGAGCACTTCTGTGATGTCTGTTGCTAGGCAGTTCATGTGAACAGTCCCAGGGTGGTCTGACCCCACATCTGCACTGAGACACTATGGCTGACACTAAGCTATGGGGCCTCTGGAGCCAGCATCACAGAGTCCAATGCAGAGATCCAACCCCTCCCAGCTAAGAAACTCCAGCTCCTCTAGGATGGGAGCTTACTCTGAGCTCCTCCACTGTTTCTTTTTTAAGAAAATGTAATTTTTTGTATCTTATTACAAAACTAATACATGCTCATTTTAAGAAAGTACTAAAAATAAGTAGACATTAAAAAGTTTTTTTCATTACCCTTCAATCCTACCCTCGGAAGATTCTACTATTAAATCTGCCTAGGTTTTTATTTATGAAAATCTACACATTTCAAATGTATTTATACAGAAACGGACTCTTGTGAACCATACTGCTATACAGCTTGATTTTAATTTAGGAATGTTCTGAAGAAATTTTCTTGATCTTTTTAATGGCTACCTAGTATTCCCTGGTGTGGTTGGACAATACAACTTTATCTGGATACCTGGTTTTAAAGTGAGTCTCCAGTAGGGCCCCTTTGTTTAGACCGATTGTTAGTAGGCCTGTTAATTCTGCTGGTGGTAACTATTTAGTAAAATCCCAGAAAGCAAGGGCTGAGGTATTTAATCCGCATTTTATAGTGCAGAGCCAATAAGATCCCTCGAGGAAGAGACAAGGAAGAGGAGGGGAAGGAAGGCTTCAAAGAAGTAGCTTTGCCGCCTGTAGACACAGCTAATTCCTTTCACGAACAAGTCTGTTTCTAGAGAAAATGTGCATTGAACATTTGTACCCAAGGAAAGATGGAGTTGAACAGCTCCACGCACCCTGACTCTTATCTTACCAGGAAAGGTCTCTTCTCCTACCCAACCCTCTAGGCTCAGCATTGCCCAGTTCAAAGGCTGTCTCCTCTGGATGCTCTCCCACCTCAGGTCAGAATGGATTTCTCTGTTGTACAAGCTCTAACAGCTCAGACAACGGAGCCAGGCAGAATAAGGTGGACTTCCAGCTCTACCCTTTATCAGCTATGAGTCCTTGGACAAGTCAGCCGACCTCTCTGTGTTGTGCAAGGATCACATGTGTAATTACAGGTAAAAATGGAGTAGGTGCTCAGTCTTAGCAAATGGACAGATCCCAGGTGAAAACTGTTTCTTTTGCCTTTCTGCACTGCTTGGCAACCTGTGAGTTCCAGAAACAGAAACTGTGTCTTCTCCATCCCAGCACCTCCAACAGTGCCTAGCATGTTTGCTTAGTACATGTCTTCTAGGTAAATTAGTGAAAATTTTGGAAAAGGTATATGAAGAGGCTGAGAAATGGTGTCCACAGGTGCCAACCGCCTCTCAGCTCCACGCCTTCCCTCCAAGGCCAATTAGATGCAGCCAGAACAGTTAGTTGGGACAGGAAGAATCAATGGGGTCATGAGGTGTCCTGCTTGCCCAAAACATGAACCAGAGAACCAACGTCAGAAACTTGGAACAAAGGCAGCAGCGGCTGTTTGGCAGGCAGTGGCTTTCAAAGCTGTTAAGCTTCCGAGGCTGAGAGGCTGGTTTTCTGCCTTAGTGTTGTCAGGTAAGAGCGTCCTCTTTGCAAAAGAGAAAAGGAATCTCCCATGCAAAACTGAAGTGTTCCTCATTTCCGAGTGCAAGAGCAACCTGCTGCAAAGAGCCAGAAACTCCCTCGAGGTCTCCTTGGGGTGGTTTGAAGGCACAGCGAGGACTGGCCCAGCAGACTCTGGGAAGCAGGGACAGGAGAGCCAAACTCCAAGGCTCCTTCCTCAGTGCGAGAGCAGATGCCAGGGCTTGTCAGACGGAGGGTCTGCTAACAACAATCTTGGGTACAACAGAAAGTGAAACGAGGATTTTTCCCTGACAGGTCTAGGGGCCAGCAGGCAACGCCCCACCTGACCCCCGTCCTTATCACAGCTCAGCACCTCTGCAGGCGGGCGGGCACAGCTATCCTCAGGCTGTATTCCTATCCCCTGCAACACGTCTGTTGGCTTCAGAGCACAATGTGCTCAAACACAGTGATGTCTGAGTGGGAGGCTGATACTGTTTGCAACTGGGTAGCTTTCCCCATGGCAGAGAAATGGAATCAATTCCACCATCAGAGAACGCCTGTCTCCAGCTTATACCATTCCTTCCAATATGGGAACTTCTCCATCCACAATATCAAAGGAAGTCAATAATTCCCTCTTGCACCCCTAACCCCAAAGGGGCTAGGAGCCTGGAACCAAGCCCATGCATGGGCGTTCACTTTTCTCTCCTTGAACATTTCCTGCCAGAGCATAAACAGGACAACGAACATGTACTCCACACAAGTGATAAGCGCCTGTGGCCTGGCTCAGAAGGTGCGGTCACTTCCAGGAGAGGTTGAAGGGAAGATCTTGCTTGCAGAGTATGTGTAACTGGATTATGCACATCACGCCTTAGGCCTTCGCTAGGTAACTTAATGCTGCGTTTCTCAGGTTCACAATTTGGGTTGAACTTAGTGAAGTTGTCTAAGCATTTCCAGAGCCAAGACATGCCAAGGGCTCCCACCAGAGGAGGCAAAGACCGAGTCCCAACTGCATAAAATGAACACTTCCTGCTCTCCAATGACAGCGAGAACAGCTCCGGCCTCCGACTGCTCCTTCTCTTTCACATCACTCAGTGGGCACCATAGCTCCGTGCGCATTGAGCTTCTGGGGTTAGTAATAGCTTTTAGTGTTCACAACAACCCTTGTGATCCCCACTTCAGAGATAGCGAACAGGCTCGGGAGGCTGAACAGCTCCATGAAGCCAGCAGCAACCAGAGCCCAGACTCAAATTCGGCATTACCTCCCTCCACCACAGCTGCCTGGCTGAAAGACGGATCCTAAGGCACATTCTCTTGGCCATCCTTTCCCTCATACAAAATTCAGTCAATTGAATGCAGCTCATCCACATCTTGGAGTGAATGCAAGAACCTTAGGTATGGCTTCAAAATACCCTGTGTATTCTGTGACTAGCTACAACCTCCCTCTTCCTCCCCTCCCTCCCACTTAAAAAAAAAATCAAGTCAGTGCTCTGTGACATCTCCCCTACTGTTAATTTCCAAGGGAATGAAGACCAAATTGTCAGTGGGTAAGCAGATGAGACCTCCTCCACTTTCCAGTCCAAAGACCTTGGGCCATGATACAGCAATTTTAAAAAGAGGGTTCCAGAAATGGGTGATACATCAGCTTACAGGGTCTTAAATCTGCTTGGGAAAGACAGATGCTGCCTTCTGCAAGTTGCTGACCAAGGGTCAAATTTCCCTCCTTGCGCTCAGGAATCTTGTCGTTCTAAAGCCCCTCCTGTTAATTTTATCCAAGAAGCATGTAAAAGAAACAGGGCTACTGTAACCAAGTCTTGCCAGGCCCCAGCTAGAAGAGAGACAGTCTTCTTCCTTTTTTCCCTCGGTGGACACCTGAGTTCCCTGTGGTCCAGCAGGGAGTAGGTAGGCTTGGCTCGAGAGCCCAGTTCCCTGTATCTGCTTTTCCTTCCCCTTTTCACACACACCACCCTGACCTTGGATCCTGCCCTTTCTCACCAGGAAGGAAGACCCCAGGAATACTCTAATCCTCATGATAAATACGCCACTGGATACCTCCCTGCCCACGCCAGAGGCATCTGATTTCTCTTTGAGTTGAGCTGAGCCACGACCTCAGAATCTTTCAAGTCTATGAGCAAGAAAGCCACTAAACAAGTAGGGCAGATGGAAGAACTGAGGCTTGGAGGAACAAAGCGACTTGCCCAAAGCCCTCCTCTAAGTCCAAGACCAGGGTGCCAGGCTGTGTCTCCTTCCGGAGCAGCAAATCCAACAGTGCAGTGGGGGTAGCCACTGGAAGCTGCCAAGAGCCTCCTGGGACCCTCTTTCTCCTGCCCTTTCCTGCTGGGGCCAGGATGCCTGCCCTTTTGCTCAGCCGGTGGCTCTGCATCCCCTGTTATCCTTCTTCACCTCGCTTCCCAGAGGCAGCTCAGCTGCAGGCTCGCTCTCTGCTCTCCTCGAGGAGGAGATAAAGAACGCCCTGACTAGATTAGCGGCCTCCTTCGCTGGAGTGCAGTCAAGCACGGCTCCCCAGTGCGAGCACGCCTCGGCTGTCCGTAATTCCTGCCTTGTGAGGCTCTGTCAGGCGCAGCGATTAGACGGCTGCCTGCTTAATGACAGGGCGATGGCTGCATTCACTCGGAGCTGGAGAAGCAATTACCTTGAAAATGGGGGTCACAGGCCCAACTCGTTGGCTTTAATTGAATTCCAATGTCTGCCTCGAGCTGCCTCGACCTAACTTGTAGCTTCCTAAATACTACTTAAAGGAAGTACAGCTAATCCAAGCAGTGCTTCTCTCCCAATTTTACTCCTTTCTTAAAACTTAACAAAAAATTATTTTCATAAGAGGATTTTAATCCCAGCACTTTGGGAGGCCGAGACGGGAGGATCATGAGGTCAGAAGATCGAGACCATCCTGGCTAACACGGTGAAACCCCATCTCTACTAAAAAATACAAAAACCTAGCTGGGCGAGGTGGCGAGCACCTGTAGTCCCAGCTACTTTGGAGGCTGAGGCAGGAGAATGGCGTAAACCCGGGAGGCGGAGCTTGCAGTGAGCTGAGATCCGGCCACTGCACTCCAGCCTGGGCGACACAGCAAGACTCCGTCTCAAAAAAAAAAGAGGATTTTAATCCCAAAGAGGAAGGGAGGCAGAGAGGGAGAGGGGACCCTGCTGTGGCCACTGCAGGGGTAGGAGGAGTTGGCCTGGAAACCTCAAGAAGATGGTTGGACACGGGATGGGGTGAGGAGCTGGAAGAGAAGTGTCAGAAAACAGAATTCACAAGGTATGTCCTACTCCTGCAGCCCCCTGCTACCACTAAGAGAAGAACCACCAAGCTGAGAGCTGGTCACTGAGACAGATGACACAGGCCACCCTCCAGGGCTGCACCAGAGTCAGGGGAAGAGTCCTGGGCTGCGAGTCAGCCACCCGGGCCTCTGGCCTGGCTTTGCTCCTAAACATCATAATCACCTCCCCTCTCGGTAAAACCAGGGCATTGAGCTAGATCGGAGGTTCTTAACCAGGGGCCATTTTGCCTCCTACGAATATTTGGCAACGTCTAGAGATGTTTTGGGGTGTCACAAGTGTCAGGGGTGTTATTGATATCTAGTGGCTACAGGCCAAGGATGCTGCTGACCATCCCACAATGCACAGGATGGCAAAGAATGAATGATCTGGCCCCAAATTTCAACAGTGTCAAGGCTGACGATCCCTGGGCTAGATGATCTCTAATGATACTTCAAACATTAAAATATCATGATTTCTCCTCTTGGGGTGCTGCCTTCCAGCACTGAACACTTCTTCACGTTCCAGTTTTAAAACTCCTCTCTGCCCATTCCACACAGTAGGCCAGGATTCAAACCAGGCCAATGCTTGCAACCCCCACCCGCCCAAGCAGCAATGAGAAGTGTCCCTATGGGCTCAGCCCAGAAGGGTAAACCCACTGGGCTGCCTTCACCAAAGGACTCTGCAACCATCACGGGTCCTGACAGCGTGATGGAGGGGTCAGTGCCCGTAAGTGTCATTCTGTGATTCCAGCCTCCCAGCATTCCTGGTAGGAGTCCGGAGTGCCCAAAGAGATGAGCCGGTGTACGTTCTCCCTTTACAGATACAGGAACTGAGGCCCAAGGAAGAGAAGGGACTTGCCAAAGGTCACATGGGGGAACAACCATGACTAAAACACAGACCTCCAGGTTTCTGCCCCAGGCGGAAAAGTCAAGAGTTATCATGTATCCCATCAAGCAGAGGAAAATTCTGGGGCCTTAGTTCCACCTTGAAATAGTGACTTCCCGTAAGAACAGAAAGAGGAAAGAAGACCAACCAGGTTCCCAGAATGTTAGAGTTGAATCAGTCTACTGCTTCCCAAGCCTAACTACACTTTAGAATGATTTAGAAATCACTAGGAACACAGATTTCCAGTCCCATCACCAGACCTATGGAAAAGACCTCTGGTGCAAGCGCCCCTGAATCTGTACTGTCCAGAAGCTCCTCCGTGGACTGGGAAGCAGTGATCCCATTCACCCCCTTCATTTTAGAGATGAAAGGTGGACAGGTACACCCCAAGGGTAAGAGCCTTGCCCAAAGTCACACTTAAAAGACTCTTGTTCCGCAGGTGCTTATCTTAAATGTCACTAGCCTCACACCAAAGCAGCAAGTAGGAGAAAGATGCCACTTGAACCTAAGAAATGCATTCAAGATACAAGCCAGGTAGACCCAGCTTCCCCTTTCCACTAAGGGGCCAGTCTGGAAGCGGGCCTCACAGAGCACTCTTGGGTATGTCTTCCTGTGTAAAGGGGAGATGGGACTTCTAGAAAGTCAGGAAAACTCGTCTAGGCTCCCCAGCTGGAGTTCACAAGCGTACGTGATGAATGCTCAGTCAGGAAGCTTCGCACATGGGACAGCAAGACGTAAACCCAAATTCCACAGCACGATGCACATCAACAGTACAGCAGAGACTGTTCTGATCCCAGTGGCCAAAGAAGGGCAGACTTCTGCCAGGGAGGAGGCAGACAGGTGCTGGGGTAAGTGTGAGGAGGTGGCCAGGTACTGGCCAGTTGGCCTGGCCTTGAAGGTGACCCTAGGCCCCCACCCTCCTCAATAGCAAGGACACCAAAACCTAGTGGAAGATGAGGCAGGTGGCTGAAGAGGTGGTTTTGAGGCACGCCTGGCTTCCCTTTAGTTTGAGGCCTAGGAGGCAACTGGGAGTCAATGGGGAAACAGCCCCACAGGGATCCAAGCCCTTGGGGTGTTTGTGGAAGCCGGAGCCCTGGGACTGCCATTCTTTGAGGCCAGCTAAGGTCAGGGTCAATCTCTGGTTATGATAAATGAGAGGAATAAAAGGGCTATACACACGGTAAGAGGCAGATTGGGGAGTCCACGTACCCCGATGATGGCGTTCAGCTCCGTCATGGTGACCTGCTTGGCGCGTTCCACTGCCTGCGCCACCTGCTGCTGGTGCTGGAGGGAAGAGGGTGTGCGTTAGATGCAGCCACTGTCCTGGACAGAGGAGGTGACGGGCTGTGCAGCACTGGCAGGGACTCTCGGAGAGGCCCAGAGCAGACAGAGGAGCCCCACTGAACAGGCATAGGACACAAGCAGCGGGGAGGGTGACAGGCAATTTTCCTTTCTCTTTTAGACCTTTGTCAATGAGCATGTTGTAATTGAAACTTCTTTTTAAGTTCTAAAATAAAGACGCATGCCAAAAGAAGGCTATTAGTCAACCACACACACAAATTTTTTCATGTAATTTGCATATGAACTGGATATCAGATGGTATTACAGAATGATTATTAATTTTCTAAACACGGTAACAATACTGTAATCATGAAGGATGGTATCCCTGTTTTTAGGAGATGCAGTTATAGTTTTAGTGGTGAATTGTCAGGATATCTGCAATTTACACTCAAAGGATTTGGGGAAAAAGTGTATATACATATACCTTATCCATAAATAGAGAGAAAACAAAGTATGTTTCCAGATAAACAGATAAAGAAAGAAAAAGTAGTAAAATAAACCCTAACATAAACCACGGACTTTGAGTGATGATGTGTCAATGTAGATTCATCAGTTTCAACAAATGTACCACTCTGGTGAGGATGCTGATAGTTGGGGAGGATATGGGAAATCTCTGTGAACCTAAAACTGCTCTTAAAAAAATAAAGTCTATTTTAAAAAGTGGTTGCATTAATTCCCTTTGGCCTTGAGGTAGTACCAGCCACACACACAGCTTTCTCCCCTACTGGGCTGCAAGCTCCGAGGGCATTGCCGTATCTGATTCTTACATATTAATTCAATCATTTATTGGTCACCACTCTGTGTCCGAGACCCAGGAGTCCGTGAGGGAGCCGACATGGTCCCAGCCACCGAGTGGGAGTAGAGGGCAGGGCCTGCCCTGGCTGGAGTGAAATCGGGACAGAAACAGAGCCTGCTAAAGTCGGCCCATCTGTCTGGTCGGCACCAGGGGACTTCTTTGGAAGATTTATCTCAAATCACGCACTGGTCCAGCCGCTGTCCCAAATGGAGGTCCCCTGGAAGGCAGGCTTAGAAGGTGGTCATGCTCCCAGCAAGGACACTCTGTACCAGGAACTGAGGTCCCCTTTGGGCTGGGGATGATAGTTTGGATGGGAAAGAGGCACCCACTGACCACTGATGGTTAGGTCGCACGCCAGAACCCCCATCTCTGGACTCAGGCAATGGCAGAGAAACAATTCTATCAGAAGAAGGAGCAAATGGTCCCTCTGATAGGGCCCCCTGCCTTCATACTGGCCGGAGAAGGCTCTGGAAATCTCCAGGTTGTCAGCTCAGTCAGTATGAATGGACAGGGGCTGAGGCTGGGGCTAGGGCTGGGGCTCAGGCTCCAGTGAGACCCCACTAGTCACTGGGCTGATTTGGAAAGAAAAGGAAGAAATAATAAAAGAAGGTCTTACCTCTTGTGACAGGAAAGGCATGATCTGTGCTAAAATTGTATTCAGTCTCTTTGCAATCTCTGTCTGCAAAGGCAAGGAGACCACATGAAGCTCAGGCAAATAAATTAAGTCACTGAAATGTCACAGACAAGTGGAAATGCAAACTCCCCCCCAAACCACAGCCCCTCTCCATGGGGCTCCATCCTTTCTGCCCTCAGTCTGCCTCCTGCCAGGAGGCTCTAGCTAAATCCACAGCATGAAGAAATCTCTTTCAACTCCCTCACAGCCAGGATGCCTACATTTTGGGGAGCTCCAATTTCCATCAGAGGTGGTATATATGTCTGGATCAGAATATAGTTTGCATCCTCTGGATGGAATCCCTAATTAAAGCAAAATGAAATAAAAATCACCCCCAACAACCCAGCAAAATCCATTATAAGAGCGAAACACAGTTTAGTGAGAGAGGAACTGCTCTGCCCGCAAAATCCATTATAAGAGCGAAACACAGTTTAGTGAGAGAGGAACTGCTCTGCCCGCTGGTGCCCAGTGCCAATAGGACACAAGCTCTGAGACAAATGGGACAGAGCTGATGAGTGGTCCTATGTGGCAAAGGGTTCCCTGGGACTAGCCCCTCCCTCACCAAGATCAATCCATACCCCATATATATGCTACCAGCCTAAAATCCTATCATTAAACCTTTTTTTTTTTTCCTCCCCACTGAGACACGGTCTCACTGTCACCCAGGCTGGTGTGCAGTGGTACGATTTTGGCTCACTGCAGCCTCGACTTCCTGGGCTCAAGTGATTCTCCCGCCTCAGCCTCCCAAATATCTGGGACTACAGGTGCACCGCCATGCCCAGCTAATTTTTGTATTTTTGTAGAGACTGGGTTTTGCCATGTTGTCCAGGCTGGTTTCAAACTCCTGGGCTCAAGTGATCTGCCCACCTTGGTCTCCCAAAGTGCTGGGACTACAGGCATGAGCCACCACGCCCCGCCAACACTTCATTTTTTAGGATACAGCATTGCGTTGTCTAAGAAGCTGCTCAGAGACGTAATTCATTAGATCCCTAATCCCTCACAGAAGTCAATCTTAGAAAGGCAGATCAATTCTCTGCCTCATCTCCCAACACCCCAGAAAAGACTGCATTTAGAAAGTCAACAGTTTCCACCAGCATCCTATGTAAACTTTAGATCTCAGATCAAGAGTGGTGCTATAAGGGTTAACTGAGTCCAGATAGAAAGGCCTAGAACCACTGACAGATGACTCTCAGAATCGCTTTTCTTATCTCATTCTGAATCCTGAGCCCGCCAGGACTAAGGTCCCAAAGCTGGCTTCAAAGCTCTCATCAGCACATAGCAATCTTTCAGAGACAAAACCATGACAACAGCCTTTAAAAATCTGTGAGTATCTGCATGTCAAATGATTCTGGATGAGAAATCCTTGTGCACTTAAAATAAAAACAATCTGAAGGCGCATAAATAGACCCTGGACTTTGGGAGAATTCCTGGGGCTAACACCCTCCACCTCCTCCACCCGTGGCCACTAAAGAGGACGTCTCTGGTTTGTGGAAAAGCAGACCATCAACTAAAGAGCCTTATGGGCTTTTGCAGGCCTGCGTGCTAGGCTGCCAGCCATGGTGGCAGGGCTCGCCAACCTACAGAGCCTGTCCGCTACAGTGGGGGATCCTGGTGGGGAGAAGATCAGGAATCACTGCTGTCAGCTTTCTGCCTGGAACACTCTAGCTCCTCAGGAACAGAGTCAGTGTTTTCCAGCCGGCACCACTGTTGGCATTTGGGGAGAGACAATTCCTGTTATGAAGGACTGTCACTCACATCCCAGGCCAACTGTGTCAACAACGGCCCCCACTTCCGAACTGCCCAGCTCAGACCCACTGGGACTCCACATTGACACATGTGTGGGGCACTCTAGCCAGAACACCATACATCAGGGTTCCTCAAACGCATAGATAATTCACTGCTGTGTAGAGCTGTTCTGTGCACTGTAGGGCTTTTAACAGCATCCCTGGCTTCTCCACCTCCTAGACACCCTTCATTCATACTCTAAGGAACCCGGGAGGATTACTAAATAATCATTATATAAATTATTAATCTAGTTAAGTGGGAAGAACTCTCCCAAACAGAGTCCTTCCTCACTCTGCTTATTTTTTCCCCGCCTAAATCAACTGATAGTAGGAATGGGGAATGAAGCAAAAAAGTCCGGGTTGGATAGGGCAGGAGTTCTAGAAACAAGCATAGGCTGCACCTCACTCCAAACCTGCACAGAGTAATAAGTTCACTCACCTTTGAGTTCACGTGCCAAATAAGAATAGAAAGATATGTAAAAATAAAAAGCAAACAAAAGTAAACAAAAGAAACCAACCTGACTGTTCAGGAAGCTCACAGGTCCAAGGCCCGTTATCTCAAACAATGATAGAGCAGTGCCTGGCACACAGTAAGTGCTCAATAAATGTTTGGCCCAAAGAATAGTATCACTGGCATCTACGCATTTATTGAGACTTCATATTGCAGTGACCCCTGGCTGTGGATCTGGGCCTGCCCCAGTGTGGGCGGCATCCATGGGAGGGGCCGTGGTGGATGGAGTGTTGACATACAACTGGCTGGTGGGTAGCCAGTGGCCCAAGCCCTTCACCAACGGTGTGGGGCGGCACCTCCAAGCCAGGCCAATTGCAAGCCACCTAGATGGGTCTCTGGCCACTGCCCCTCCCCATGGCCAGGAAGGCGGGGGGCAAGTTCAGAACATCCCCAGTCACTCTGGCCTCCTCAGCAACTATTAACTCTCACAGTCTCTGGGAGGGCAGGGGGCAGGGTGATTATAAAAAGGTTCTGACTGTGGCCTCCTTCCACTGGCAAACAGGCCAAGGGTCAGGGTCTTGGGAGTTGACAAAAAAGAAAAGTAGCTGACCTTGCCCTTCCCCACACCCTTCAGCAAACACATGACCAAAGGCTTCCCACAGACAGGATCTTCCCATAGGGCTGGTCTGGAGCCCAGCTCGCTCTGGTTATGAGAACAAGGGATCTCCCAGGATTTATGTAGCCATCCGGGCAACCAGGTGACCACAGCTGGGTGGCTCAGGCCAAGTTCTCTCTCATTCTCACCCCTCCACCCTTCTAAAGTAGTTCCTGCCTCCCAGCACCACAAACAAGCGTCAACTGAGGGCTATCACAACAACGCCACACAGATACCGAACCTTCCACGAGCCTGGGGTAGTGGCGTTCAGGCTGTCTTTCCTGAGGCCTACGTTCCGTGAAGAGAGGCCTCTCTGCATGGCAGGAAGGCCTTTGGCACGTCACAAGACAGGACTGTGTGGGGTAGAGGCAGACAGAGGGGAGGGGCTGGGTTTATGTTGGGAGAACCTCCTGGTTCATGGTAAAAGTTGTCCCAACGTAAACCCAGCCCCTCCCTTGGGAAAGGGGTGTGAAGCAAGCACATCCTGTCCCTCCCAGCTGTCACTGTGCCATCATCTCCTAGTACCCTCTTGGGGTCTCCCCACAACGTGGAAACAGGGATTGGTCCTCCCCCATCTCTACAAAGGTTGCCCAACCCTGAGAATGGGCTGCGTGTACTCTGCAGAGTCAAAGCATGAACAGGAAAGCTGTTTGCTCAACATTTTTAAAACATGTTTATTTTTTGGAGGGTGGCGCTTGGGGGAGGGGAAGTTCCTGGAAAGGAAAAGCTGGCTTAACAGAAGCCCTCCTAACAACAGTAATGGCCGCTGACATCGCCCACCCAACTTGCCATGTGTGCATCCACAATAACCCCGCAGAGAAGGTGCTTGTCAACATCTCCACTTTTCAGATGGGGAAACTGATGCCCAGCCATTAAGTGACTTCACTAAATGACTTCCTACCAAGAAGCCGAATTTTGACATTTCAAGAGAGTTTAGAGAAATATTTCTGAAAGAAAAACCACCATTAAGGTTAATAATTGACAGCACTTCTGATTAGAACAGCTGTTAAAACAGCATTGGATCCAACTCAAACAAGCTCTAAACATCAGTTCCAAAAAAGGAAAAAAAAAAAATTGTTGAAGTGTGACTTCAACAATTGGGACAGGTCACAAATCACAAACTGGAACTCGTTCATACGCTGGAAAACTCCTTTTGGCAACTCGGCACAATCCGTTGTTATCAATAAGGCGGCTGTAGTTTCCAGAGGCCGACCTCCATCCTTCCCTCCATCTCGGTCCCACAAAGCCACTGCTTTTGAGCCAGGTCTTCAGAAGCGAACCTGAGAGGTGGTGGGAGGTGGGAAGACGGCTCCCTTTGGAAAGCACTTTGGAAAAGGTGTTCACGGAGGCTGGTGCCGCCTTTGAAAGTTTCTTTTCAAGTATGGTTCAAAGCAGGCGGCTTTGTTGGTGGAAAAACATTGTTCCTCAGAAGGAACTAATCTACTAGATACAGACAGAGAAGCAGTTCAGAGAAATGGGGACAGAGGTCCTGCTACATCCAGAATCTGCACTACCAACTGGGCGCTGGGAGTAACATCTGCCCTGCATCTCTGTCGAGATTGTTAGGCAAATAAATGACAGAAAACAAGATAGTGGGGGGCAAGGGTAATTTCCCAAAGAGCAATCTGTTCCATGAGTCTTAGTAGCTCCCATTTGCATGATCATCTCCTCATTAAAGCAGGACCTCTGAACATCTTGCTGTAAACCGAGGGTACTTGAGCATTCTAAAAGTCTATTTCTCTAACCACAGTCTAGTATTCACGTTTGCTGCTAGTTCAGACTATCCTTGGCCCTTGACCCAAGACACTAAATTAAGGGAGATGGAGCCTGCTCTTGATCTGTACCCCCCAGCAATCTCCTGCTCCTGGTCTTGCAGCACCCAGACAGTCCTTGCCCTTATTTTTAATTTAGGTGACTGTGTTCAACACACAGTCGAGAGCGACTTCCACCAGAGGGTCTGTCTGCTAGTTAGTTTTAAACTGCCCTGTCCTATGTACCTGTGGACTCTGAATGTACAATTCCTTTTAAACTCAGCCAAATAAGGGCAAGGAGAAGAGAAAGCTGCCCCTTTAAAGAATGTGGTATGCTCCAGTGCCACGCAGAAATGAGCTGGCTTCTACCTCCAATTCTGCCTACATTTAGTTGTGTGGCTTGGGGCAAATCACTTCCCCTCTCTGGGTATTAATTTTGCCGTCTGCAAAATGAAGGGATTAACTAGATAATGTATTAAGATCCAGGAGCGCTAACTTACAGAGTTTTAGAACCCTAAATGTTCCCGAATTGCTGTGCAGCTTATAATTTCCTCCATAAAGATCCATAAAACAGAGCATCACATGAATTTACAAAGGACCAGCGGAGAAGAGCCAAGCCACCTTGAGGTGTGGATGGATGCTGGCTGCTGGCTGGGCAGCTGGCTGACCTGGGCTGGGTCCCAAGGACCAGCCTTCAGAGCACGAGCCATTCAAATTTGTCCATCAGCAAAACTGCACTTCACTGTGGAAGAGCCTCTAGGCAAGAACAACGATATCATATTTCTAAGTGTCAAGCCCCTACTGTGCAGTTTCTGTGATTCACAAGGGAAGACTGGTTGGTGAGGCTAAGACAACCAGGCCAGGGTTCTCCAAGTTGTTGCATTCAGTGGGAAGTAATTCCATGTCTGTTAGACAGGCAAGCCGGCCATCCCATGCTACTAGACGTCTAGTTACATTTGTGAAATGAGGATTCCTTCTTCGGAAAATCAGGGCAGTGTCATGCAAAGAGCATGGTACTGTGAGTCTAGAGACTGTTTGTGGATGTGTGTGAAAGATGAGATGAGGAAGGGACCTGCCCATTTGAAAGGTGAATTACATTGCAAAGCCATGGGGAAGTGATGATTTTCATCCCAGCAGGCCTCTGGGCCTCAAGTTACTCCTCTAGAAAATGTGTGTGTTTAGGGGTGTCGTCTCAGTCAGCTCTGAGGTTCTTAAATTTTAATCAGGTTTTACCTGGTTCTCTGACTGAGTTCTTGGGATTTGAAAACAGTCTGCTTCATCTCGAATTAAATCTCAGAGCTGCAGGGAGAGGCTGGGGTGGGAGGCTGTGCAGAAAGAGGTGGCCCTGGCCCCAACCTTCCCAGCAGCCTCCCAGCAGCCAGGCGCCAATCACCCAGATTCAGAACACCACGTCTGGGCATTTAACTTAAAATATCCCATTGCATTTCCTAGGCAATACTAAATGGATAGCCCCTCAATGATTTGACTAAAAGAGGATATTCCTTGCCAGGTAGTTTCTCCTTAGGCCGAGCTCAGAGAACACTGAAATAAAGCAAGCGGGTATTTTATCAACAAAGGAAGAAATCCATGGGGGGCCGGGGGACAGCCAACAAAAGCTGGGATGGGGTTCCCAGGCCCTGTTCCATGCACACCATGGGCTCTGAGAGGAAGCAGTGCTACAATATAAGAAGGGGAGGAGGGTCAACAAATGATCCATGCAGTAGCCTTGGGAAATGTAGCCCCTCCCGCTACTGGAGGGGCTGGTGAAGGTTCACATCACAGATCACTCAATGATAGGTGAGCCTTCTTAAAGGCCCTTTTAGCACTGACATATTGATCAAATTATATATAACTACAATGCCATTAAATATTTATGTCCTCCGAGGAAGCCTGCTGAATTCTTTATGCAGGGAGGACTTGGTACAAGAAAGGCCCAGCCCCCTCAGCGTGACCCTGAGGATCTGTCTCCTCGGGGAGGGATGGGGATGCTGGCCTGGGCTAGCCTGTGAGGACACTCTGGGCACCAGCCCCTGTGCCCTCCACAGGCGGATAAGGATGACAGTGAGGATCCAGGGCAGGGAGAAGGAAACACACTCACTCTTCCCCAGCTAGGACCAACCAACGGCAAGGGACTCTGGGGTTGCTGGGGTTGGGACCACCCTTCTGCACACTTCCCTGAAAGGAATCCCACCTCCCCTTTTCTTCCAGGGGTCTACAGTGTGAGGGAACTGGGGATAGTGAGGCTGAGTGAGCATGCATCCAGCCAACACAATCCCGGAAAGACGTGGCAGCATACAGTCTAGAGTCCTGTGTTCCTAGCCCAGATCCACCCTGCACTTGGGCCTCAGTTTCCACTGAATAAAGAAGGCTGATCTGAGTCCAGTGTAATAATCGGAGCTCTCAAAAATGAATTAGGTGCTGTGTGAGTGCCCTGCCCTTGGGAGCATTCCATGGAGACCCAACAGAGACTTGGAGGCAGACACCACAGGGCCCATATGACAGCTCAAGTCCCTCCCGGCTTTGGGACTCTAAGAGTTTCATTCCTCAGACTCTCAGTTTCCATCTACCGGGCTTCCTGTTAACAAGATCCAATAATCTTTAAATATTTGTTCACTTTAATTTCTTGGTTCCCAAACACTAAACTCGGCTTGCCTCCCACCCCTACTTGTGGGGGGAGATGACTCTCAAAGAGCTTGCTTGTACAGACAGAACAGGGAGTGCTTTTTCAGATTACACCTTCCCCCAACACTGCCCATTCATCCCAGGCACACCACCCCACCCTTCCCTCTCTCCTTCTCCTCCTCCCTCCCCTCAGATAACCCCTGCCCCTCCCCACCTTCCCAGACTCCATTGGCCAACTCCTGCCAGGAGGAAAATTCTCAATTCATCCCTGTGGGGTTGCCATGGCAACCCCCAGCCACCTAATCCCCCTTGGAACATTATGCAAATCTCCCCTTGCCCCTCAACAGGCTGTAAAAGTCACATTACCCTTGCAGAGACAGCTCATTAAATTTTGGGGGTCTCCTCACATCAGGTCAGCACTACAAACGAAATGCTGGCTAGGATTTTTTAAGGGCATGGACTCTTTGGGAAACCCAAGTGGCATGAGGGAAGACTAAGGTGAGGGGAAGAGGAATGACTGTAGGCAGAGACAGAGCCCCATTCTATCTACCTACCATCTTATTCACAACCAAAGAGCATAACTCTTCCATAAATTAAAATAAAAAGGGTGAGAGGGTCTTCTTTCTCCAAATAAGGAAGGCAAGAGTGATGGCATTTCTTAGGCTATGAAAATCAAGATCAGTCATTTAGAAACTTATTTTACATGATAAGCCCCTTCTCAAACTGACCTCCTCCCAAGTCACACCATTTGACCTCTCACTTTACAGATGAGGCAAAAGAGGTCCAGAGTGGGCAAGAAGCTGTCACACAGGAAGACCACACGGGAAGACCAGGTGGTAAGCAGATCTCCCAGGTTAGAGCCAGACTTCTTCCCTCTATATCAAGGCCTCTCAACCAACAGTAATTGTTTCCCCAAGGGATTCTGGCAATGCCTACGGTCATTTCTGGATGTCACAACTGGGGCACTGATAAAGACAACTAGTGGGAAGAGATTAGAAATGCTGTGAAACATCCTAAACACAGAGGACAACCTCACCACAAAAAAGTATCCAGCACCCAGGCTGGGAATCCCCGATCCACATGTGGCTGACACTCAGGTTTTACTGAATTCTTCAAGGGTTCATCTGGCTTCTTCCTAGCACTGGAATTGATGCCTATAGTACGGTGGTCTGGGGGTGGACACGTGGGAAGATCATAGAAGACCTCATCTTGATATGGTCTGTGGATAAAGATCACTGAGGTCCACGAGGGAAGCAGGCCTGGTTTCCAGTTCTGAGCTGGCCGCTGGTCGGCTGTGCAACAATGAGCAAGTTACTCAACCTCTTTAACCGTCAGTGCTGCTATCTGATGCGTGGCGCCCACGGTGCCTATGCTGCAGGATTGTAGAGCCAACAAGTCACATATGGGAAAGGGCTCTGAGAAATCTTACAACATATGCAACACCAAGGATCTTGTCCTCTATGTCTGAGGTCTTGACAATTTGGGGACTCTGTCCCTTTGTGAGAATGCCTTGCTTCGGCTTTTCCATGTGCAAGGTATTGTGCTAAGCAGGCTATATGCATCCTTCATGGCACTCCCTAGAACTGTAACTATACAATTTATGAAGCCACCAGCCACCTCTGGCTAGCTAAATTTAATTAAAATTAAATGTCAAACTCAGTTCCTCAGTCACAGTAGCCATATTTCAAGTGCTTACGAGCCACACGTGGCTGGTGGGTGCCTTACTGAAGAGTGCAGACACACAGCATTTCCATCACTGAAGAAAGTTCTACTGGGCAGCACTGCCCCAACAGGCAGGTGTTATTATTATCTCCACTGCAAACTGAAGATCACAGAGGTCAGTCTGCTCAAAGTCACACACCAACAGGAATTGATCTGGAACTCAAACCCACATCTGTCTGACTCCAAAGTCAACCTCTTAGCCATAAAGACAAATCTCCCAGCTTCTGGTGCTCTACACGTAACTCTCCAGGATCACCCAGCAAGAACCTGTGATCTTCTGAGGGAGAAACGGAATTCACTGGCCAAGAAAAACCCCACCCATCACCCAGTAGGCCTGGAAAATGCCCAATGGGCATTCAGCGTCCTGGGAGTTTAAGAAGGGAGTTTGCCCAAAATCTCTGGGCAAATGGATAGTGAGGAAGAGCTGGGTAGGGGTCTCTTGAGAAGGTGAAAAACTAGGTAACAGAACAGTGAGAAAACCCAAGACGCAAAGAGAAAGGGGTATCTAGACACTTCTCAAGTTCCTGCAGGCCAGGCCTGTGGGTGCCACACACAAGGACTGGGTGACATGGAGGCTGAAACCAGGCCAACAGCGGAAAGACCCTGTGGGGGAGCGGCAGGTCTTTCAAGCTCTAAACCAGGCTGCTTCTCCCCCATTTCAAGTCTGGCTTCATGGAGATCCCCCGTTTCTCTGGGATAAAGTATGAGATCCCAGGGATTGAGGGATGGCAGATGGGAAATTCTTCCCGTCTTTCCCCAGGGCTTCTGCTGTTAGGCAAAGCAAAATAAGAACTGGACTTTAGCTTTCTTCACTGGAGACGGAGATCAGAGGAAGGGGCCTCCTTCTAGGAAAATAGGCAGGTAAGGGTTTAAGGATGAGCTAAAGACCTATTGACCAATCAGTACCAACAGGCTCACTTCCTCTATCTCCCTTGCTCCTCCTTCCTCTATCCCACCCAACCAGTAAGACCCTCATTCCACACCATCTGGCATCACCTGCTGCTTCTGAGCCCTCTGAGTGTCCTACTTCTCCCTGGACAGAGGCCAGGAAGGTTAATAGAAGTTCTTGTACCCCACCGCCACCAGAGAGCTAGAACAGACTCCCATCCCTTGTCCAGTAGTCCGCACTGAACTGCCTTCCTCTTCTCATTTTCCCCAGCAGAAATCGCAAAGCATCACTGGTTCCAAAGCATGCCCCTGCCAGTATTATCAGAATTAATCAGTTTCAGATCCAAACTCAGCAAAGACCTGTCGAAGGCTAGCCCAAGGGAAAGATTTGGGGAGTGGGTGAAGGGACGCCTCCTCCAACCTTTTGTTCATATAGCTGGCTGGGTGATGTAGGAGTCTAAACCTCAAGTCTTCATGGCTGACCAGGAAGAGAGAGCCCTCTCCTGTACCCAAATTGCATTTGGTACTCAGTGCTAAAACACTAGTGGGAAGAGCTCTTCTGCATTTGCGTCTCCATTTGAAGAAAGCGTCAGCCTTCAGTGCAAACGAAAAAGCAACTTCTATTGGCCTGCGGTAGTTTTCATTCAAAATTAACAAACAAAAATAGCAGTAGAAGAGCTGTGAACAATAGTCAGACTTAAAAGGCTCATGAGATCAGGCCACACACAACACTTGGAACTCCATGCCCAAACAGCCAAGGCATGGCAAGCCGAGTTTACCAATTCACCCACTCAGCACTTGTCTCTTCCCCATCTCTGCTTTGTCATCTCTCCCTCCCAGTGATCTCTTCCCACCCCACCCTGCCTTCTTCCCCTTTTGCACTTAAACTGTTCATAGTGTGAGATGAAAAGAAAAAGATGCCTAAGATACATTAAAGACACGTTTAAATAAAGAATCATAACACCTTTACAACTCTTTCTATAATCACAACATTTGCAGCCCACAGGCCTCTGTCAGAAAACTAAGAAAGCTTCTGTCCTTCCCAAATAGTCCATAACACTCTTCAGGGTAAGAGAGAACCCTGAGCTGGAATATTACCTTCCCTCCTCAAGTCCCCACAAAATGCACACTGTATATCCAGTATGGGCCAAGCACTGCTCAGGGTTCAAGGCTCTTAGTGAAAAATACAAAATGGTCCTGTCCCTCATGGAACTCACAGTCCTGTCACAGCACAGGCCTCACCTCCCCCACCCCAATTTGACAACATAGCCCTCTAGTACACAGGTCATCTTCACACTCCAAGCTTTCAGGGTATGCTCTGACGCTTTTATTCTATGTCTGTCTGTCCTGGACCCAAATACCCATTATTTTAGCTGCTAAGATGAAAATGCCGAATCTGCTTTGCAATCAAGTGCTACAGAAATTCTAAGGGGCCACATCATTATAATCTATAATACCTGGAAGATCAAATTTTTCAAACAGTTTGTACTCAGGAAAGTACTTCCCCTGGGATTGTTTGGTGGTGGCAGCAGCCAGAACACTGGATCCTATCATTCACACGGTGATGGAAGGAACCACCTAAGACACACCAGCCAAGCCCATCCATGCTCCTACCCTTTACCAACAGCAGCCAGCCTGAGAGAGAACAGGACGACATGGACTCCAGGCCCCAACAGGGTTTCTCTGGCTTCTCAGTCCCCACAGATGGGAACTTGCTTCTCTTCTCCCTTCACAGGACACATTGGCAATGGGAGGCTTTGGCGACAGAGAGGCAAAGGAAACCTCTTCCAAAGGACTGCATCTTCAAAGCAATAATGAAGTTGGCTGGTGTGAAGGGGAGAAAGGTATTTGTTCTCAGATAAAATCTTCGGGGTGGACTAGACAGGCCCCTTGGTTAACCCTCCAAGCCTGGTACAAACCTCTACTTAAGAATACAAGTCCTTGTCCTACCCACCCTGTTGATTTCCAGATGGGCCTCTTGGGCCGCCAACTCTGCAGTTAACAGCCTCCTAGAATCTAATTCCTTAACAGTCCTGCCCTGACTCTCCAACAAGGTGACCCCTCTCCTCCAGCCCTCCCCCAGAAGGTGGCCTCTGCCTAAACATTCACAGTGACAGCTCCACAGCCCACTGATTGTGCAACATCCTTAGCAAACAAAAGAATTCAAAATCAATGCTGATGCGAATTCAGACTCCCCCATTACCTCGAGAAACGCAAGGTCCTAAGGACTCTCAGTAGGGCAAGGCTGACCCATAGTTTGCTGCCTGCAAAGGACGATGCTTCAAAACAACAAACCCACCAAATATTCCCCGCTTACATGGTGGCAGGACATTTCCCCCTTCCTTAAGTTTCTCCTTAACCCCAACTTGAAGGGAACAATTATTTTATGAAGAATTTTTTTAAACTATGTATTTTGAAAGAGAAGAGAAAGTCAAAAGAAAAAAGGAAAAAAAGGAAGAAAGTATCTTGGCTGTGCGTCTCAGAGAGCATTTGTTGAAAACAAGATATTGTCCCTTTAAGCATATAAAAACAAGGCCCTTGAGCACGCAGTTCTCACTCTGGTACACAATTATGGGTGCTTTCAGCTGTCTAGCACTACTTCAAGTGCTCTCTTAAACCAGACTGTCAATGGCATGTTGAAAGCTATTTTGCTGGCTGCTATCATTAATAGCAAAGTGGAGAGCTGGGCTGATGAGAATTAAATATGGGGGAGGGGGCGGGTCATAACCAGTCATTACAGAATTACCAATATGAGAAAGGAGACAATGCCACTTTGGGGAATAAAGTTCAAAGCAGCGCATTACGGTAGCAAAGCAGGCAGGGCAGGCCACAGATGGCCAAGAGCGGGCCCCCGCCCCCACCCCGTGGCAGATGGACTCAGGCCAGCCCTGGAGAGCCAGTCATGCAGGGATGGAGGGAGCCACGGAGTTGGGAGCCACGACTGCAAGGGCAGAGGGGCCTTGGAGATCACTCTGCTGCAAAATGTCACCACCTCACCTCACTTCCCAAGTGCAGTCCCCGCCCCACATCATTCCAAAGACGTGTAGCTTCCAGAACATATCTCACTGCCTTGCCACGAGCTGTTGCCACCCTGGAGGGGCCTCCGCTGCCGACTTCTGCCTCATAAACCCTCCCTTTAAGACTCGCCTCAAGTAAAGCCCTCCGTGAAGTCCGCTCTCACCCCACTCTCCCCTCCCAGGAAGAATAAGCTGTTCTGTGCTGGGTGCTCCTCCTGTGACACTCGGGCCACACTAGCACTTACCTCACTGCATTGCAATTACTTATTTAGACATCCAACTCCCCCGCAGAGGGAATGGTGTCTTATTCGGCTGTGTAACCAACCTCTGCCCACACCCAGCACATCCCAGGCCCCTAATAACCGCTTTGGGAATGAATCCAACCCCCTCATTTCACTGATGAAGAAACTGGATGCCGGGCCATAGGAGGAAGCCTGCAGAGCGGGCGGCCAGCCCACAACTAAAATCCCCACTTCCTACTCAGGGTTCAGGGAATCGCAACTCTATTCTCAGATAACCTGAGTAAATTTTGAAGAAAAACCAAGATGTCTACTGAGCACCTATTACATACTAAGTGCTATAGAGACCTCAGCAGAGGGGCTTCTTTCATACCTACAAAAACGAGATGAGGAATGAGTGCCAGATCACAGGGGAAAACACTGCCGAGGTTAGGTCTTTGTCACCTTTTTGCCCCTGGTGTCCCAGTATTTTGTACAATGAGATAGAAGGACTTTCTCCCACTGAGAAAGCAAAGGGAGATTTATTCCTTGAGGGACTCCTCCTTCCACAAAATGGAAACAAACAGCCTAGAGCCTTCCTCCGCAAGGTGGGAAGGAGGAGTTCAAGCAAAGGAAGAACTCTGCCGTCTGCCATGGGCTCCTGGTCCAAAAGAGTTCAGAGAATGAGTCCTGAATTAGGAGCCAGGTTCCCACCCCTTGATTTGTAAAGTAAGGACAAGGGACCATTTGCTCATCTCCCAGGGTCATTTCAATGACAGATGCACAAGAAGGAAAAGACCCCAAAAGCACTGAAACCCCCACTCTACCACTCCCACTGGCAACTAGAGAAAAGGGGTCCAAAGGCAGTCTTGAGGGGTTGGGCAGCCTCCCTCTAGCTAGACAGCGTGCAGGGAGCTTGGAGCCCCCAGACCCCAAAGCTGAGCGAGGCAGGCACCCCCTCAGTGAGAGGACTCGTGATTACAGTCTGTTCCAGGGAAGATCAATATGGCAGGAAAAGTCAGATGGATACCAGGGCATAGGGAGGTTCTTGGATGCTAGCACTCTGGCAAAAAAGAAAAAAAAAATTCACAGTTCAACTCAGATGCCACACAAATAGGCATTTCCCTAGTCTAAGGACCTTTGACGCCTTCTACTTTGCAAGTGGTCCCACATTCTCCTACCAAGACAGGCTCAACTCCTTGGCAGAGTCTTTGGTAACCTCATTGCCTGGTAGCTCCCTCTGGCCACCTGTACCTTGCACCTTCACCGTGGTCACAGAACTTCTGTGTGCCTCAAGATCCTCCAGCCGAGCCCCTTATCCTTTAGATGAGAAGATCCAGAGCGGGAAGGGGAGGGGAGGGGAGTGACAAATGGGGATTTTCCATTTCCCACCTCAGCTCTGTGTTTATGGCAGCCCATGGCTAGGGTAAAAAGTTCACAGGTTGTACCTCCCTTCTCCGTCAATGAATCTTTCCTCTGGGATTGCTAGTTATGCATTATGTATTATTATTACACACATCAAATCATTAGTTGTGCAAATAGCTGGCAATTCAAAACAGGACTGTGGACAATAAGGGTTCGGCGATATGATTATACAACCCGAAATGGGGCACTTTGGACTCTGGTGGGGCCAGGTTTGTAGCCTTAGCCTATTTGGATAATAACGCAGAAAGAAGCAATAGTAATTAAAGACAGAGTACATTAGAAAAGGAGCACTCTTCATTTCTTGAGTCTGACAGAAAAGAGTCCCGGGCTGGAAGGGAAGCAGCAGTAGCAGCTTTACCACTAACGTGGGACTGTATGACTGGATACATCAGCTTCCCTTCTCTGGGCCTCCGTTTCCTCATCTGTAACTTGAAAAGTTTGCATGAGAACCCAAAGGGCTCTTCCAGTTCCAGGATTCAAAGAGAAACTTACAGGAAAGGTTGTTCAGTTTACAGAAAAAATAGGTGACTGTATCGTGTTGGCACAACACTGCCCCAAAATCAAAATGGCTCAAGTCCACTTTCAAAAACATCAGTGCTCACCAACAGTGGGTGAAAAGGCTGCCTGACCCAGCTTCTCAGAGCGTCAGTGCCTCAAATCCAACACATGGCAGTCGCTCTGGGGCCCCTGGTTCTAAGCTGGCTTTGTTATTTGTGGCTGACACTGGAAAGCCTCTGCACAAACAAGATGGCAACTGATGAGCCAGTCAGTCATCACTGCCTCCCCAGCCTCTCTGAACCACCCTCGACATTTGGCCTGGAAGCAGGGGGCTTGGTGGAGGTGGGTGACCTCTTCAAGTCCCGGGCCAGGCCTGTGATTCTGTAATCTTTGCTTTACCGTAATTAGGGAGGGAGGCAGAAGAGTAGGAGGAGAAACCATTTATTACTTCTCTGGGATTTTGACAGCTTGGAAAAAGAGAGAGACAGAGAAACAGCCAGAGAAGGAGCCAGCCACAGTGAGTTTAACCTCTCAGTAAAATAAAAATGGGCTGGACGCACCTCATCAGCTGCCCTCTGTCAATACCCAGGCCCATCTGGCAGGACTCGAGGTTCCCAGCTAATTGGCATTTCCCATAGAGCCAGCAAAGGAGAGTTTTAAAAAAAAAATATGTGGTGGTGATGGTGGAGTGCGTGTGAGCGTATGCGTGCGCAGGCTGAGGACTGCCACACTTCCCAAGGTGCTAGCTCTGTAGATCATCTATTATATAAAAGTACAGACAGTCCCCACCCCCACCCCAGCTTACAGATGAAGAATCCAGCCTGTTTGTTCCAGGCAGACGTAATCACACGAACAGTCAAGTCTAGAGGGCAGGACACTGCATGAATAATTCAAGCACTCCAGTCACTTGATTGTGTGTGCAGATAAAACACCAGTCAACCGCTAAACAGGTCAGCTGATAAACTTGTTTGCTCAGGCCTAACCACCATTCGCCAAATGCACCCAAGACCCACACTACAATTAGTGGCAGGGCTTTCTTCTCCAGAACCCTTGCAAACCTAGGGAGTGGCCAACTCCATTAGGTTAGGGTTGCATTTCATGGCACAGGTTTCTTCACCTCCTTGCCTCTTTGTTCCTCCACAGCCACAGGGTGATTTCACCCAACTCAGAGACTGCCATAAGCTTGAGAAGCCACTGCATTCAGAGCACACATGTTCGGGCTGGGAACTCAGGCTAGAGGGCAAAGGTGAGTGGCAAGCAAGGTAAAGTGCCCAGTGGGAAAGCCAGAGGGCTGGATTTGAGTCCCAGCTCTGACTTCCTGGCCTCCCTGAAGCCTCAGTTTCCTCACCTATAAAAAGAGGGCAAAGAATCCCTCTATCCACCACTGGCAGTTGAGAGGATTAAATGAGACAACGTAGCCAAACCCCAGGCATTCTCCCCTTAAGAACCTTGTTTGGGGAATGGCCAGAAATCCCAGATGTACACAGCTGCTCTTTATATAAACCCCACCACCAAATGCGTTAAGATATTTAACTCTTCCTGCGTTCACAGCATCCCCAGGACTCACAGAACAGATCTGCTGCGAGCCAAGGTGGATTCTTAGTGCCAAAGCACCATCCATTCACAGACATGCGGAACACCACCCATGCAGACCTCAACATGCAACGAGACATTACACCTTAATTACCAAGCTCTTACAATAACTGCTGCTATAAATTTTAAACCTGGGCGCAATTACCTTCTTTAAACACACCCAAGATACTAAGCGTTGAGAAAAAAAAAAGAGGGGGGTAGACAAAGGGAGGAAGTGGCACCCTGCATACACCCCAAGGTCCTTGAAACACCTGGGACCCCAGTTCCATTTCAAGCATTCTTCCGGGACCCGGCCCGTTCCAGTCGCAGAACCTGTCTTGATTCTATTTTCCCGAGGAGAAGTATCTTTACATATAAAGCCCTGTCTGTTTATTATTTCTGTGTGTCAAGAAGTAAAAACATGGTAGCCTTCATGTGCCTTCCTAAGGGACTAACTAATCCCTCAGGAAGCCACAAGTTGGCTTCCCACACATTGCTCAATAAACTCAGGCCCCTTTCTGGCTTCTCTTCACTCAACACTGGGGTTCCCTCCAGGAGGGGAAAGGAAACTACAGATCCCAAAGGCTCTACAGGAAGCCACTCGAGTGGGTAGGAATCTGCCCACTTTCCAGAGTCACCTGCCCTTCTCACCTGCCCTGGGTCCTGCCTCCTTAAAGAACAAAATTGAAACCTTGTAAACGACTGTTAATTTACAGCAGAAAATCCATTCAAGTCACGGTCACCAAAGGCTAGAATGAGTCAACAGTCTTCTGAGATTTCATGAACACCAATTGTTAAAAAGAACAACCGGCCTGCCTGCTCCATTTATACATGCCAAGTCAACTCTAATCGTTGGCCAAGCCAAATTATAGGCAGCCTTTCCTCAGAACACAAATACACAAACAGGCCTCTCCCACAGCCCAGCCTAGCACCGGGACTAGTTACTGATATGCGCTGAGATAAAGGGTGTTTGTATTTGCTCGGTTTGAGGTATACTGTTATTAGAAGAGTGACAATACCAGGTAGTTTACATATCCATCAAACGACACCACACTAGCTAAACTGGTTTGACTTCAGGATTTCAAAGCTGAGCTCAACCCCCAGCCATCTCAAAAGTCCTGGCTAGGCTGCCCCTGGGCAAGTTACTTCATCCAGGAGCTTCAGCTTGCTTCTCTGTAAAATGGGAATTCAGCTGCCTTCAAATCAAGACAGAGATGAAAAAGCCACCTTGTCAATGCAAGGCATTAAAGTTATATTTCATTATGGCTTTATATTTTTAAGCAGTTAGCAGCTTCATTCCCTTAAATTTCGACAGCTCAGCCTGGCTTTTAAGGCTCTTGAAGTTTAATCTTATCAACGCAGAACATCACATTTTTGCAAAAAGAAAAAAAAAGAGAGAGAAAGAAAAAAAATCCTCCTGTATTTCCTCTTGAGAATTCTACATTAAAACAGATAAAAGCAGCCAGCCACCTCTGGGCTTTCAGGAGTTTGTAAGGCAGATCCTGGAGGTACAACTTTCCCTTTGGTCCTTTATCCTCCACCAGGATCCAAGACCAGGACTAATTTCACAAGCTCGAATGCTAAAAGCTCAACCTGTCTAAAAAAAAATCAGCAAAGCCTCAGACCTTGCATTTCAAGGACTTGATCCATTTACTCTTCAAGGAGAAGGGGGAGGAATAAAAGAACCAGGCTCATTTTCAAACAAGATAGAACATAAGACATCCACATATGTAAGTTTTAAAAAATGAAATATATTTTCAGAAGAGAAAAGCACTTACCTGCTTGTGCATTTCAATGTTCAAGCCATAGGACATCTCATAGTACTAAAAGTAAAAAGAATGGCTATTAACAGACAACACAGAAATGTGATCATTTTTGAAAATCAGTTTTTTCTTGGAAAGGTTTTGGCCAAGTCATACTTTTACGATACATTTGCTAAAGAAGTTTAAATCAAACCCCAAAGCCAGCTTACAGAGCGGTTTAAGAGCTGACAAGGGCGAGTGTTCCTCTCATCTCAACAGAACGTTATATATGTGGTAGTAAGGGGAGCTGGGTCCTCCCTCCCACAAGCACCACATGTGCCCTATATCCTGTTTATACAAGGTTCAGGTTCAACAGGGAATCGTGTGTACACTGGGACCCTCTTGTCCTCTGAGAGTTATTTAGCACTGTGTCGAAGGCCTCTTATGTGGAAAGCAGTGCAGGCAGCCGTGCCCTCTCACAAATGAAGATTAAAACTTGCTGAAACGGACACTGGGCAAAAGGAAGACAGTCTGCCTACTGCCCCAGCATGGACAAGATACCCAGCTGGGGGATCCCTGAGGAGGGGAGTGAAAGCAGAGGGCTTTATAAGGCCTCTCCACTCCTCACAACATCCTGGGGAAGGAGAGCTTCTGTCCCACTCTGGCTAGATCCCAGCTGCAAAGCAGAAAAGTTTCTAAACACTTCCAGGAGGTCACTAAGAGAGATTTTTAGCAATCCTAATTTCACATGTGCTGATCCAATCCTATCTTACTAGTCAAGATAGGGCAATGGCAATCGGCCCCTGGGCAACTTTCAAAACACAAATTAAAGGCACACAAAGATAATACAGAAGTCGCCGGCCTGGAATCGGGGTTTCTCTTTCTGTCCCTCCCCTCACTCACCCTCCTCCAAGTGGCCCGGGCAATGGAAGCTGGGGAAGGGGAGGGCAAGACCAGATTATGCCCTCTACTAAGGCCGCCCTGCGGCTGGGGGTGGTGGGGACCTGGCGCTCATCTCCCCAGATACACGCCGCGCCCCCGGCCGGGGTCGGCGCCCCCACTGCCCCCCAGGCCCACTGCCGCATCTCACCATCACGTAATGGCGCTGCATCTCCGTCTTCTCGTTTGCCAGCTTGTCGTACTCCACTTTGAGGCTGCGAGGGCAGAAGAAGCCGGCTCAGGCCTGGCGCCTGGGCAGCCTCCTCTGAGGCCCCGACCCAAGGGCCTCCGGAGCCACTTTTCCACTTCCCTGACACCCCCCGGGGGCGCCCTCTTATCCCACAGCCAGGGGACGCGAGGGGATTTGGGTCCCCGCCGTGGGGAGGGGGATGTGAAACAATTCGAAACTTCCCGCGGCCCAGTCAGAGGACTTATCACCGCCCCAGGGGAGCAGGACCCTGACGCTGGCTTCCCACACCCAGAACCCGGAGTGAATCCGCTCGCCGCGACCTAGACCCTCATTCGGGGACCCCACAGGCGGCGCTGGGAACCGGGCGGCTGCTTGCAATAAAGGGTTAAGGCGGCGCGCTCGGAAAGGGGAAACAAAAGGCGGAGGCCCGGGCTGCCCCGCCGCCCCTGGGTCAGGAGCCCCCTCCGTCCCCGCGGGGGATGGCAGGAGCCGCACAGGGGCCGCCCCTCCCCGCCAGCCCCGGGGCGGCCCCCACCGGCCTTACCTGTGATACTGAGCTTGCAGGAACTGGAATTCGTCTTTGATCCTGTCACAAGACTCAGCCACCGTGAATTTAAATCCCGGCTGCCCGGGTTGATGGGGAGCCTGGAGCCCGCGAAGACAAGACAGGGGAGGGGGCGGGGGCATGAGACGGCTCTCAGAGCGGCCGCGGCCCCGGCCCCTCCCCGACGGCGCCCAACCAGAGAGGCCACCCTCAGCCCAGAACCTTCCCAGCAAGTTTCTCAGCTCTCCGACAGGGAGGAGGGGGGGCGCCCCATCTCTCCCCGTCGGCAGTGGGGCTCCCATGCCTTTCACCAAGGGCCTCCCTCTCCCCAGTAAGGCGGGGGCGGGAGACAAGCCGGGTGAGTTGGGAGACTTAAGAGCTGGGCCGGGGACCGCGTGAACAGCTCCCCCTGGAACACAGGCAGCCCCCCGCGCCACTCGCGCGGAATTAACCTCCTCTCTCAACGGCGCCCCCCGGCCGCATCCCCTTTGTGTGAGAGCACACGCACAAACACACACCATAAAGGTAGCAACAAGCAAAATGGAGGTGCCAGATAAACTGCCTCGTTTACCCTGCCATGATAGATGCTTAAATAAACCGAGTTGCAATTACTCACCGGATGTCTGCCCTGCGGATACATGGCAGGGAGGGGTCGTGATTCCAAGAGCGTGGAAGCGCCGAGAGCCCGGGCCGGGGAGGTGCGGGGGAGGGGGGAGCCGAGCCCGAGCGGGGAGCGGCCGGGAAACCGAGAGCTCGCCCCCGGCCCCCCCAGCTCGTTCTCGCAGCGAAATCCCAGAGTCGGGCGCCCGCCCCAAGTGGAGACAAAGAGCCGCGGAGCAGGCGGCAAAGTCGTCGGCGGGCGCCGGGGCCGGGCGGCGGGCGCGGGCTTTGTGCGCCTAGGGGTCGGCGGGCAGCGGCCGGCCGCCCTCCCTGGGCTGCGTCGAGCGCGTCAGTGCCTGGGACTGCGCGGACATCGTCGGCACCCCGGCAGGTCCGGCGCGGGGTCCCGAGGCCAGGGGCCCCTCCTGGGGCGAGCTCGGGCCCCCTCTGGGTCACTCAGCGCGTCGCGCCTGTAGGGGGGCGCGCCGGGGCAGCCCCAAGCATCCGAGACGCGCGGGTCAGATCCTAGAGGCGGCCGGGCCTGGGGCTCGCTGCGAGATGAGGAAGGAGGCGGGCTACGAGGTGGTGGCTCGGGGCCGCAGGAGCGCCGGAGGGTGAGGGCGGGAGCCCGGCGCGGGCGCTTCGACGCCCCCCCTCGGAGAGGAGAGCCTGCTGTTCCGTCTGCTACTGACGCTGCCGCCGCCGCCGCCGCCGCCGCCGCCGCCGCCGCCGCCGCTGCAAGCCCTTCCCAGGGCCGGGGAGGAACTCCGGGCTCAGTAGGTGCAAATCAAACGCCCTGGCATCCTAACTCCAGCGGGTACGGGAAGCCTCCGCAAAGGGTTCTCGCTGCTCCCAGCTCGAGCGCCGCGTCCCCAGCGAGGAGCGCTCGGCGCCACCGCCGCTGCCGCCTCGGAGCGCACAAGCAGGAGAGCGCTGGAAAGGAGACGCAGCCCGAGACCGGGGAGCTCTGCGGCTTCCTTCCTTCCCCTCTGCCCGGCTCTCCTCTCCGCGCCCCGGCAAACCCCCAAAACACACACACCCAACACACACACGCGCGCGCACACACACACACCAAAAAAAAGTGCCCCGGACCTACGGATACCACACACAGACAGGCGAGGGGGACGAGCACGAGGTCTGAACTGCCGCGAGAGCAGTTCCAAATAGGGACTGAAAAGTAACAAAATAATGTGGCAGCTTCGTCCGGCGCTGGCCAATGGGAGCGCGGGGCCCCCACGTGGGGCTGCGGGACTCGGCCTACGACTGGGTGCCGCTGGGCGCGACGTCACAATGCCCTCTTGTGTCTAAAACTATGCATGAAAAGTAGCAATCAGGCCCTACCCGCTGGTGACTTTCGCATGGGAGTGAAAAACAGCGCTCCTCAGATCAGGAATTAACCGAAAGACATATAATAAATAGATATATATTATAGTCCTGGGCTGCTAGAGTTTTTTTCCTCCTCTTTTTTTTCCCACGATCTACTAGCAAATAATTATTTGGCGGGAGGAGGAAAGAGGGAAGACAGAGGAATAACAACAAAAGAAAATAAGACAGGCTGTACAATCTTCAAAACCTGTGGCTGGTAGTAATGTATCAGTTTATTCTGCAGCGGCGGCGAACGATTCCTCCCTCTAATCTCATTAGGTCTGCAAAGCAGCCCAATTAGATACTATAAAACAAACAGAATCACTTTGTCACTTTAATGTTTTCACTTCAAAAGATTTAGTACTGATAAAATGGTGGCTCCTAAAGTTGCCTCCGACCTTTAAAAATTTGCTCGTAACTGAGGATGTCCCCTTTTCTTCACCCCTTCTTCTGCCCGCCTCCCCCCCATAGCCCCCAGCTCTCCTTTGTTCACTCGCCCTTCTTTTCAGAAAGCCAAATAAACAGCTCCTTTGATGTGCGGCGGCTGCCTGCGAGAAGTCTGAGGGACTCTGGCTTGGCGGGCAGCGCAGATGGAAGGGCCTGGCTGCCCGTGGACAACAGGCTCAGCCACGGCTGGCCCCATTCGGGGCGCCTTCCCCGTGGGGACAACTTCACCCTTGCCGCAGCCTCGCCGCTCGGGCTCCTCACTGCATCCCCAGGCTGAGGGGGTTGGAGATGGGGTCGGGACCCTGCTCGGCCGAGGCCCGGGAACTCCGAGTTCCCACCTGGTTTGCTCAGCCTGCTCCCGGCAGTGTCACGGCGTTGGCAGAAGCCTGTAGGTGTCTCGGTCGCCAGCCTGGGCACCCCGGGAGGCGCGGACGCTCCCCCACTCGCGCCTCGCCCACCCCTGCCCCGCGCTCCCCGGACTCCCCGTTTGGTCGCACAGGCCACTCGACTCCCGGGCCAGCTTGCCCGCAAACCGATGGCCTCGCCCTCCCGCGCTCGGGGTTACGGCCTGGCAGACTAGCAAGCAGGGAGTGGCCCTCGAAGCGCGCACCGCCCGGTGGGCTGCCAAGGCGGGACCCCCGGGGCCCTCCCCGGCAAGTCCGCGAGCCCGCACGCACCCCGCGGGCCCGCGGGGCGGCCGCCCGCGCGAGGGCCGACCGGGCGCTCCCCCGGGAATCTATTATTTTTCTACCCCCCCTCCATTAGGAGGCGGAGGTTAGCTTTTGCATCTTAATGAGGAGCTGAGAGCTAGCGGGCGCTCGGAGGCCGGAGCGCGGGGGGTTACACGTGAGCACCCGCCTCAGAACTGAACCTCCCCGCGCCCGCTCCGGCCGCCAGCCCCGAACTGCGCTCCCTTCTTCATTTATTTATTCTCCTAAATAAAAACATAAATCGTGTTTCGGCGCGCACCGAAGACGAAGGAGGGAGAAGCACGGCTCGACAGATGCGAGCATCTGGCCGCAGCATTCATTAGACACAAAATGGCTCCTCTTTGGAGCTTCCTTTCCCCTCCCCTTCTCTGCCCTCCCCTTACGTCACGGGTGGGCGCACCCGCTTCTTACCCGCCCCGCCCCTTTCTCGCTCCAGCCCCACGTGGGGGACGCCGACCACGCCTCCGAGCAAGATGCACATCACCAATCACGGACCGCCGAAGGGGCTCTTCGTTGCTGATTGGCGGAATTGCTGGGCCTTGTCAGTCCGCGGCCAGAGCTGTCAGTCAAAACCACGCGGGGTGGGGGAGCGCTGACAAATGCCGAGGCTTCTGAGCCTCCCGCTTGCAAATAGTGCTTGGAATGGCTGCTTAATTAGCTTTGAATGGCTTTTCCTTCCAGCTCAAACAATCTGTCACTACCATGTGGTATAAAGGAGCCATGCATAAAAAAGTAAGCAGAGGCTAAATATCAATGTGATTTTGTGTATCAAAGGAATATTTTATTTTTCTCCCTAGTAATGAAACGTATCAATTTAAATAATAAAAGGTAAAAACACACACACAAACAAAAAAAGAAAAAAAGAAGGAAAAGAAAAGAGGGGAAAAAAAGAAAGAAAAAGAAAACCCAAATTCCACCTTGTTGCGACTCCTGCGCACGCCTGTAACAGGTCACTTCTACAGCCCACGTTCTGGAGGAAGCCTGAAGACTTCCCCCTCCTCTAAACTTGCATTTAGTGTTTTGTTGTCGTCGTCCTCCAGAAGTCTAGAAGGAGTGGTGGAGGAGGGGTGGCCTGTAAAAGGGGACGTGGGGCGGGGATGGGGTGAACTTTAAAGGGAGCTCTTTGAAGCTGCCACTCAAAGTAGAGGGGTTTTAAGACCCTGTAAACTGGGGGTCCTAGAGCAAGTCTCGATTTGGGAGCCGAGAGGAGAGGGGGATGAGAGCGGGTGTGCGTCTCGCTTGTATTTATTAAACACAATGCCTTTAAGATGCCAGGGACGCGGCGCCTCGCCGGGCCTCCCTCTCAGTCTCGCTCTGGACTGGCTCCGACGGCACCCGCCCGCAGGGGGCCGAGAAGCCCCGGGGACCCAAGTGGGTCTTACGAGGACTGTGTACATACAGAAAAGCACAGCAGCTCTGTCTCTGGCCCGGGTGTCCCTCCTGCCCCGACGTCCACGTCCCCGGTGACCACACAAGCCAGAACGCTCCCGCAGGGCAGACCCACGTCGAGTTCATCTGTGAGCCCCAGCGCCAGCGCCGAGCCCGGCACGCCGAAGGAGTTCGCGGCTACGTGTCCACGACGCGGTTTTGCAGAGCGCCGCCTCCTCCGCAGAGCCGGGCGGTAGAACCACTCTACGCAGTCAGGAAGAACAGCCCTTGAGCACTCACTGGGTACAAGGCAGGGCACTGCTACCCTGGCAGCGCTCTCCTCTCCCTTACCTCACTCTCGACGGAAGCAGTTTGGCTGGGGACCCCATTTTATAGAGCAAAAAAGAGAGGCTGAGAAAGCTCAGTCATTTGCCCGGAGCTGGGCAGAGGGTCAGGATTCGAATCCATTTTAATTGTCAACCTCAGCGACCCCTTTGCTTGCGCAAGCTGGATACGTGCGAGTTTTTGCTGAAGAAAAGACATTCATTCATTCATTCATTCCCAGCCCTTACTGAGAGCCTGGTTTTGGTAGAACAGGCCTCTCCTGCCTGTAGCTCCCACTCACTCCTCACCCAGCGTCGCTCCCCGCTCTCACCGGCTGCCTGAACCCTGAGCAGGAAGGGGCAGGGA